>NW_009258629.1:1333776-1339580 GCF_000687185.1 Egretta garzetta
GAGGATGTTATGGGAAACAGTATCAAAAGCCTTGCTGAAGTCAAGGTAGACAACATCCACCACTCTCCTTTGTCTACCCAGCCGGTCATGCCATCATAGAAGGCTATCAGATTGGTCAGGCATGATTTCCCCTTGGTGAATCCGTGCTGGGTACTCCTGATGATCTTTTTGTCGTCCACTTGCTTGGAGAGGACACTCAGAATGAGTTGTTCCATCACCTTTCCAGGGACAGAGGTGAGACTAACCGGCCTGTAGTTCCCTGGGTCCTCCTTCTTGCCCTTTTTGAAGACTGGAGTGACATTGGCTATCTTCCAGTCGTCAGGCACCTCTCCTGTTCTCCACGACCTTTCATAGATGATGAGAGCTCAAGAGGTTAGTTTAATTGGTGGTCATCATCCCCTCAGAAGGACCTTAGCTATGGTATCCACCTGGCAGAAAGCTATGTCCTCCGCACTCGCCAGATTGGATGTGGCAACCCAGAGAGAGCTCCCAGCACAACACGCAGCCATCCAGGTCTCAGGCTGCAAAGAGCACCAGAGCCTGCCCCTGGTAACGGAGGGCAGCAGTGAGAACAGCTGTGTGAGGTGTGACCAAGTGGATGATCTGCTCAGCCCGGTGACAGAGCTACGAAGGGAAGCAGAAAGGTTAAGGAGCATCAGGGAGTCTGAGAAAGACATAGACTGGTGTAACAATGCTCTGCCCTCCCAGAGACAGAAACAGCCACCAGAACAAAACAAGATCATGGGGATCCTGTATTCCCCCCACCAGGCTGAAGGCAGTAGCTTAAAGGAAACGAGTGAATGGAGGCAAGTCCATACTTGAGGTGGCAGATGAACCCCCTCCTTGCCTGCCTCACCTTCCCTGGTGCCTCTGTACAATGGGCATGAGATTCTGGATGTGGAAGATGGGTCAATGGATGATGTAGATGACAGTCCATCTACACCAGAGATGTAGGGAATCTGGAGCACAGGTTTATTTTTTCTTTTTCCGGTTGCAGGCAGTGACATTGGAAGAAACAGATGGACCCAGTCTATTAATACATGGCTTCCTGGCTGGTGTCATCTCCATGACTGTGAGGTTCAACAAGGCCAAGTGCAAGATCCTGCACATGGGTCAGGGCAACCCTTGGTATGAGTACAGGCTGGGGGATGAAGGGATTGAGAGCAGCCCTGCAGAGAAGGACCTGAGAGTACTGGTGGATGAGAAAGTGGACATGACCTGGCAATCACACAGATCACACAGAATCGCAAGGGTTGGAAGGCAACTCAGGAGATCATCTAGTCCAACCCCCCTGCTAAAGCAGGTTCTCCTAGAGCATGTTACACAGGACTTTGTCCAGGCGGGCTTTGAATATCTCCAGAGGAGGAGACTCCACAGCCCCCCTGGGCAGCCTGTTCCAGTGCTCCGGCACCTTCAGAGTAAAGAAGTTTTTCCTCATATTCAACTGAAACCTCTTATGTTTCAGTTTGTACCCATTGCCCCTTGTCCTGTCGCTGGACACCACCGCAAAGAGTCTGGCTCCATCCTCTTGACTTCCATCCTTGCGCTCACAGCCCAGAAAGCCAACCATCTCCTGGGCTGCATCAAAAGCAGCATGGCCAGCAGGTCGAGGGAGGGGATTCTGCCCCTCTGCTCCACTTTGGTGAGATCCCACCTGCAGTCCTGCGTCCAGCTCTGGGGCCCTCAGCACAAGAGAGACATGGACCTATTGGAGTGGGTCCAGAGGAGGCCACAAAATGATCCAGAGGCTGGAGCACCTCTCCTGTGAGGAAAGACAGAGAGAGCTGGGGGTTTTCAGCCTGGAGAAGAGAAGGCTCTGGGGAGACCTTATAGCAGCCTTCCAGTACGTAAAGGGGGCCTAATAGGAAAGATGGGGAAAATCTTTTTAGCAAGGCCAAGGGGTAATGGTTTTAAACTAAAAGAAGGTAGATTTAGACTAGATATAAGGAAGAATTTTTTTATGATGGGGGTGGTGAAACACTGGAACAGGTTGCCCAGAGAGGTGGTGAAGGCCCCAACCCTGGAAACATTCAAGGTCAGGTTGGATGGGGCTTTGAGCAACCTGGTCTGGTGGAAGGTGTCCCTGCTCATTGCAGGGGGGGTTGGACGAGATGACCTTTAAAGGTCTCTTCCAACCCAAACTGTTCTGTGATTCTATTGTTCAAAGTATTGACTCTTTGTGGCAAAGGTGGTACTTGTCGTGTGCCTGCCAAAATCAGTGGCTGATCACATCCCTACTGATGCATACAGCCTGGTATGGGCTGCTAAGGACATCCACCTTTTTAGTTATGCTGTGAAGCCATTTGAGTTGTGTGCACATCGTATTTCATTTAGCTCTCAGACTAACTTGGATTTGTTTCTAAATGCAGAATTAAACACGATGTGTTATTAGCTCTTAATAATGTAAATGTGTGAAATGGTCTCACTCTGTAACCCAGAAGGTTAATCTGCTGCCACCCTTCTGACTGGAAGGAGAAGATGCTAAGAATTTTCAGAGCTGTCAGGATTTAAAAGACTTGATCCAGAGGTTATGGAGCGGTTACTTTGAAGACTTGCTGTCGTTAATTCACTGTGTAGGGCATTGTTGCTTGTATAGTTTGTCCCTCTACCTTACCTTCTTCTGCAGCATGGCCACCACCAGGATTCATCTTTTCCATCTCCTGGGTGAATGTTAAAAAACATGGTCAGGGATGAAGAACTGCCAACATGAACAAGGCTGCAGAGGCTTTACTGTTTAGTTGCAAAGTGACTTTTATTCTCACTTCATCAGTGCCTGGGTGGCCTTGCCTATTAGCGTGTCTAAGAAAAAGATGTTCCTGTTCAGAGACAGGGTGAACTTGCATCCTTGTTTTTCCTAACCTATGGCATCAAGCACCACGTTTACAATATTGCAGCCAGATTGATTTTGCTATAATCATTAATTGTGTAGGACTATTTGCTGTCTTCCCCATTGAGCTCAGTTATTTACATTTCAGGGACTCAATATGGATTCCAAATTGCAATTCTGTTTTTCAAACAACAGAGGAGACCAAAACAAGTTTTGAGATTCACCATTAGATATGGTAATCACTCTACTATTATTTTGAAAGCAGCTGCTATCCCCAGGACAAGACACTTAATTGCTAGGGAGAACATCCAAGCAATGGTGAGTCTAGACAGATTCGTGGGACACAGATCTAGAAATTCAGCAAAAGCATTTCAGACTGTTTGTACTAACAACTGGTCTAACACTGATCAGATTTAGGCTGATATAAACACATGCATCTGTATGGCTTTGAATAGTTAGTAAGGGATTAATACTAAAACATGTTTAGCTCTCCAGCTGTAATTGGCCATTTCCAGCTATCTTTTTCTTTTTTGAAAACTTTATATATGACAGACTAGCAAAGCTGGCAACAATTTTTTATGTCTTTGCATGCCTTCAGAAACATGAATATTCAAGTGTGGTCCTCTGTGTGAGTCCTGGCATCAGCAATGATAATGGGCATTTCAGAGAGCCATGATTGTGCCCAGATGTGTGCTCACCTTCCCTGGGTGAGAGCAGGGGCTGTGGAACAAGCTGTCACACATGAGCACCTGCACTGGCTTCATTTTCCACTGTTTTGGCAGAAAGTCCCAAATGTCCCTGGTAATTTGGAGAGGTGACAATTAATACTGCTCTGTATAGCCTCATCCCAAAAATAACTAAAAATAATTTCCAAGTACTGTCTTTACAAGAAACAGTTCTGGAAAAATCTGGAGAATTGGTTTTATAAAGGATATTTGGACATTGCATGAAAGTGACAAGCACCATAACAGTTTCTGTGGCAGTAGACAAAGAGGGGAAATCGGTTTCCAGAACCTTGAAAAGAAATATCTCTTAAAAAAGAGAAAAAGGGAAGATAAAATAGACAGTTTGTTGTGCCTTTGATTGACTTAAATATGAAGAATTTATTGAACTATTTAATTCTTTTTTACCCAAAGGAATTTTATTCCATTGTCACAGCCATTTTGATTTGTGGCTAAGGTTGTGTGGCTAATGAGCCTGCAATTTGATTTCCAGTAATGAACCAAGGCTCACTCAAAGTGACGTCTGTGAAAAGGTAAAGAGAAGTATGGACTCAGCTGAGAAAACTTCTACTAAGATGCCTCTCAAATGTTCATTATAATTTATCACAATTCTTCAAGGGCTACTTATTATAAACTGTAAAAGACAAATAATTTCTGAAAGCCATGAAGTTACTGTTCTATTTTGATTTCTCAATCATATTACTGTTTTCTGGAGGGCTATTCTTGTAGAGTTCCTTTGCCTCAGATAGGACTTTACTAGTGCTTGCTTGGGGTGATGTTAATCTGTTGGGTATTAACTGATCTGTTCAACTTGTTCACACTGCTGTTTAGCAAATGTGGAGGAATTCAAGGTCTTTTGGAAGAAAGCAGATACGTACCTTCCCATAACAGCTTCAACAGTGCAGATAAATGTTGCCTTCAATTTCTACAGAAAACTGAAACAGAAAAAAGGTGAAGGAAAGGAAAGAGACCAGAGTTACTCAAAAACTTGGGAGAATGATAAAATGACAGTGTTTGTATTTAACATTCGGAAAAAGAAACAACAAAACCAACAGCAACAACAAAAGCAAAAATGCAAGAAAATAGAAAATGTCCATAGTCCCAACACTGAATAGTATCTTTGTCTGGCAGCAATCTTACAATAACCCACAAATACCCAGGCAAAAATCAGTCTTAACGTAACTGCAAATGCCCTAGCACTACGTATTTTAATAGAATAAGATCTGTCCTTCTTGCCATTCCCTTTCCCTTGGAGAGAATTTCTTGTATATTTATTACCCTACTAATATTTTCATTTTCTGATGAGGGATGAATGGCCTTGTTTCATCAAAAGAGTGGCTGTAAGAAGTTCTACAGCAAATCTGGGTGGAGCCTTGCTAACAGAAAGATGACAGAGCAGGGGGAAACTTCTTGTTGTTCAGAGATAGGAACTGCTGGTTATTGGTCTGGCTGAAGATAATCTATTTAAAGATGGTATCTGGTAGTTAAATACAAAGTGAGATCATCCAATTTCAGGTATGCAGAAACCTTGGCAAAATATCCATGAGGACTTGTCTTAAGACACAGTTTCCCTAGGGGAAGAAGTGTACTTCCCATAAAAAGCAAGGACAATTTATCAGCTGGATATGTGTAAGTAAGCAAGTTTTGCCTCTGTCTCGGGCTTTTTCACAGGAGGAAGGAAAGGAGAAATACTGTCTTCACAACTGACAATTCCAGTTGTCATGTTACCGTACATGTGTTACTGTGCTAAAAACTCATTCAAAAGCATGTGCCCAGAAACTGCCAGTTTGAAGGGGCCTGGAGGGAAAGCTGGGGGACTCTTGGTCTTCACAAAGACCAACAATGCTTAGTCCTCAGCAGTTGTAAGCCTACATGTCAAACATACAATTCTTTGCTTGCTTCCCACCCTAGAAAATATGAGGTAATGAAGATGCTCAATTAGTTTATTACTAATAGAAAAGAACGTGTAAGTAGACAAATTATTATTGCTGCAACTTGCATCTGCTTCTGCAGAGATGCCCAAGCTAGCCCCAAGGGAGCTGGCTGACGCTCCTGAGCACAGGACCCCACGATGGCCCAGTGCTTTGCCTGGCCTTCAGAATCTCTCTGCACTGCACCACACTGTGGCAGCCTCAGGGCACCCTTTTATGTCAGAGGTTTCTGCAAGTTTGCTCTCCATTCCCATGGCAGATTGCTCTTACGGTTATGTTCTTGGCATTTCCTGAGGCAGTGTTAGTCCTGCCCTTAGCATGGCT
>NW_009258629.1:1339673-1449011 GCF_000687185.1 Egretta garzetta
TGCTGAAACACTGTTTTGTAGTACTGTATTGCCATTTCCTTGAAAGTCCTCTCAGACCTGTCCTTTAAGCAGGAAATACCCTGGTGTGCTGATCTGAAAGTAGTGCCTTTAATTTCCCTCAAATTTCTCCTTGTGAACCACAAGGTACCTCCAGCAAACTGCCATACGGGGCTGGCAGAGAGGAAACTCAATGCAATAATTTCATAAGGCTGAGAAAAAAGAGGAAAATGCTGTCAAGTGAGAGGTGCTAAGGTCTGGACACTTTGTTATTTCCCCAAACTGGGACAAAAAGTTACATTCTCTGATACCCTCCTTATCAAAGAAAATATTTGTTTCTAGAAGTGGTATCAAAATTACTACCTTTGACTTTACTCTTTGCATCTATTACACAATATATTGCAGAAAAAAATGGAAGCTGTTATGCTGGCATTAGCACGAAATTTCCTGGCTTCTTCAAACCAAGGCATTTCTGTGGTCCCCTGTGACTGTTAGTAGTCACACATTCTTGTGGAGCATCTCAGTTGCTTCAGTAGCATTTACAGATGAAAACCACTCTCAGAAAATGTTCAGCCATGGCTAATCATAGATATCTCCTGTTGGTTAAGGACTCTTTGACTCCAAGGCTTTTTTGGGTTTAATACACTTCCACAAATGTACACAAAAGACCCTAAGTCCATGACTTCTTGCTTAGAGGCACTCATACTACCAAACCATCCTATCACTCTTCTCCCTCAAGACTGCAGTTTTTTTCCCTTACTAACATTGGAGTCTGTGAGCAGTTTGGAGGTGGGGTGCTTCTTATACAGGCTAAGGTTTCCGGGAAAGACCAAAGATTGTGGAGACCGAATAACAGGTAGTTTAAAATGATGGGACTTTCAGTGGGTGTTCTGCTCTTCAGGACAAGAAAAGTGGTTACACTGAATCCACAAAAAAACCAAAGCATTATACCATATTCATCTTTTGGAGTCTTGGATGATCTCTAATCTGCTCCAAATCCAAAACAAATCCTCAGAAGTCAGTTGGGCTATGCAGAAATAACTGATGAAAAAAAGAAGGCAATCGCACTCTTTATTTAAACCGTCACCTGGTGCAAATGTCAACTTATTATTGAAACAAAAGTGCTGCAGGGACCTTTATCCTGAGGATCCGATCACATCTACTGTTTCACACAAAGCCTTGAAAAACCCAATGAAAGGTGTTGAAACAACTCAGGCTCAAAAGTGGCAAAAATAGATGCAAAATTTGCAATAATTTTAACCCATGACCTGTCACTATTCTGCTGACATGGAGAAAAGCAGCTGCTCCAAGAGGAAGTAATGCCTCTTGCAGTCAGAAGAAGAGGTGGTTGACAGCAATCGCGGCAAGAGCAGAGGTTTGCTTTTAGCCACAGCTAGTTCATTTTAGGAGATGTGGCAACCCCAGTGCTGTGGAAAAATGCGATCCTGCTTGCAGTGTGTAATAATACTGTGCTGTTTCTTAATGTGAGTCAGGCGCATCCAGATTTCTGGCATCAGCTGAGGTTCTCCCAGAAGGTCTATTCTGAGCTCCCTGTGCAATGAAGTAAGAGCTGTGCATATGTCAGTGTATTAAAGGTTCTGCATGCTGTGAAACCCAGTTAAGGAAGTTTCTCACAGGCTCCCCACGCTTTTATATTTGGAGCTCCAGCAACCCTGCAATGGCACAAAAGTCTGGTGGAATGCATGGCTTTGATTTCAGCTGACAAGTAATAGAGGTTTAAGCCAAATTTACCTCTCTTTATAGCATAATTTAGCAGATCGCTGTTCACTCTTGTTATTTCAGTGATGCAGAATTGAAAAGCACCAATTGAAAGGTCAGGAGCTGCCTCATTATGAACTCTTACTGAAATTTAAAGTACCCCCAAGCAATTAAAGGATGACTGCTCAGATACTGCAGTACAGGTCACAAATAATGGGGTAGAGGGAATTATCTCACACACTAGTATTATCGATAGCACAGTCATGCTCTGCACACCTTGAACTGATAATAATTCAATATAAGCTCACACAGCTCAAGAATGCCTCTTTGAATCTCAGTGTTGATTAAGAAAAGTTCATCTAAACATCAAAATCAGTTTTTCCAAAACCAGTTTTTCCACTGAACAACAACTTGATTGACAAACATGTTTTAGAAGATGACTACTCCCTGTCAAAAAGCTTACAGTTTCAACTGAGAAAGAGCATGTTGCATGAATTTACACATATACTATAACAAATATTTCTAGATACTTCTGTTTTACTTACTTCCACTCCTCTAGCACAACTTGATGTGGAAAACTGGAACGTCAACACTGGACATGGCAAGGCTTCATGCAGAAATAGAAGTGTCTAAAAAGGAAAACTCATCACACTCATCACATCTCAAACCGACTCCAAATAGGTAAATTCTTATGATTCAGGGTCCATTTATATCTTAAGATGTCTCCTTTATCTGACAACAGAGATAGTACAGGACATAGATACTTATCTACCAGAAAAGACATATCTGACCTGACAAGGAAAGACTAAATTTTCTCACAGTAAAGTTGATTTTAAAAAAAGTTGTCCAAGGTCCTTGAGAACTATGACTAAGGTACTATTTGCCTGGAAAAAATAATACTGCCAGAAAGACTGAACTCTAGTTTAAAAGAAACATTTATGTTTTCATTCCAACAAACTTCTTCCTCACTATTGCTCGGTTCTCAGCCGAGGAGAACAATAAGGTGTGTTTGTAGGTATGTTAGTCAGCCCTCAGAAAAGCCCAAGTTTCACCTACGGCCATTTAATGGTGCTTGAGGATCGGGATAAACCAGCTGTACTTAATTTTCTAGTAATTACATGCCATTTTTGTTTAGTCTAGAGCAATCAATAATATACTGGTTTTAATTGTCAGTACTGTCTCCCTGGCTTCTTACACATCAAAAAACTATCAAAATGCCAAAGCCACTCTTATAACAGTTCAAACTGAATGAATAATTGACATTAAGGAACAATCCATATTATTAATCACTGCCACAGTTTGCAGTTAAATGCAATGAGGACCAGATCCTGGTGATGTTGCCCATGTAAACTGGACTAATTTTACAATATTTATTTCCAAAACTTGAGCAACAGTGAAAAGTTCAGATCAGCAGCATTTTGCCAGATACACAGAACCTGGTTTAAAAGCAGTTAACAGGATGCCAGATGTGATATCTCACTGTACCTTGCACAATGACCATTTTCCCTAACAATGTCATTAACAGGGTACTTTTAGAATTAAAAAAGTAGCCTCCACAATATAAAATGCCAAGAAGGGCAGTTTATTATTGTTACAAACATGTTATTAAAGAGGAAACTCAAGCATGATTTAAATGACTGTACCAATTCACAGGAGAAGACACTGCCAGATATAGGCTATGCCATCCATAAATGTTTCAGCCTAGTGATCAGGTAAGTGGATTTATATTTCTTGCTAGCGGTATTTGTTATTCTTTATGTATCTTTCTCACCTACAGCCCTCCCAAAGTATTCAATTATAGCAACAGACGGAAAGAAGAAGTAGAATATGCTGACTTGCATATGGATTCCAGTCAGTGTTATCAACTTGGTCCAGATACAACTTTAATTTCCTGCCCACTGCTATGGAAGCAGAGAAGTGGTACAACACACCTCTTTTATTGGAGTAACACAAAAGGATATTCACCCAGAGCTCTCCATCAACAGTGGGATGTCAGCCCATCTGGAAAGTTGTTTACGGGCCATCTGAAAGGGGAACAGAGAAAAGGATTGACTCATAGCAGGCAGATTCATAAACAAAGATCCAAATATCATTGTTTCAGAAGGAATGGTGCAAGAGCTAAGCTCCCTCCCAGTAATTTGCGCAGCCAGTACTTCTGCAGCAGATAACCCCAGTTGATCTTTCTAGCATTCAAAGGGTAATGGCTTTGCTGAGATGAGCCAGTACCGAACAATTTTTCCAGTGTGTCAGTCAAAAAAACTCCCTGGTTGACACCATCTCTGCTGTCTTTCTTCATCTTATGTAGCTGTGGCAGAAGCATATGAACAGAGACCCAGTGCAAGCAAACGCTGTTCTGCTTTTTTTCACATCCCACTACCTCCCTCTTTCATTATATCTGAACAATATCTTGTACTAAACCTGCCTGATGGGGGATGGGAAAAGCAATTAACCTTTAAAACTTCGGTGCCATAGTGTAATTGGTCTTCCCCTTTCTCCCTTCATGACCATTTCAAATGCATGCTATTAAAATCTCTTTAGTACCTCAGGATTTATTTCTAACTTATTCTAATCCAAACAGTTTCAGAGACAGGTAAGATTCCCAATACCAACAGTGTAGTTATTTCTCAGTTGTTTGCAAACCCCAAGCACTCAAAAGCAGAAGAATTAACAGTTACTTCCTTCTAAATCTTATGTTGCCTAGCATATAACTTTTGTCAGATACAGTATAATGCATATTTCATTACAACACAATTATCTGAACTCTGGCTCAGAACAACAAACCACTAGTTTTCTTAAAGCCTCAAAGAAAAAACATATCTCTCTCTGAAAGAAAAATGAAATGTGTACATATTGCTCAGCCTCAGCCGCATCCCCAGACACAAGCCCACCATATGCCTTCTATATTTTTATTACTACTATTTTTGTATTTTGGGAAATGCCCAAAACAAGCACTTCCACCCCTGCCTTAGTAAGGTTTTGAAGTGGTGAAAGCTGACTCAACTGACTTCTGTGTACAGGGCAAATTAACAGGACCACACCATAGAAACTTTTGATCTACCATAAATTTAAGCATACCCACTGTGCCATATTAATAACTGTTATTTGATATGAAGGTAAATACAAGCTTCCTGACTCTGGGAGCCCCTCCAGAAAGCAGTTCCTGTGAGAGCTGAGCATAGTGAACTAAAGGGATACTCAGTTTCTTAATATTGCACTATTGCAGCTCTGCTGTCCTTTGAGGAAAAAAGGGGGTTCAAGAGAAAGATATCTAAAAAAAAAAAAATGTCCAGGGAATGAGAAACATTGTTCTGTGGCTAACACAGAAGCATCTGAACTTAGCTGCTTTTCTCAGGTGCTTTCATGAGCTAGTCCTACAAGCAAGCATACCTTCCCTTGAAGCAGGTAGCTCGGGCACATCCTCCCCCCTGCATATGTGGGGTCTGTGGGCACCGCCAGGGAGCTGAAAGCTGGGCAGAAGTGGGTAACATCTGCAGTAGCTTGTGTTGAATGTCACCCTTGAAGTGCACGTTCAACACAGCAATCGTACACTTTGGGGGAAATACAGGTGTCCCCCTGTGAGGAGTCACTAGGGTGACAAATGCCATGACAGCATGCCATTGTCCATACACAAGCATCATTGCAGCTCATAGTAATCATAATGAAAAACTTTTCATTAGTAGGACTCAGGAATGCAGCAGCATTATGTGTATCCAGGCATAAGGAGCCAGGAATAGAGTCTGGAGAGCCCACATTTCTGGCAACCCTTGCTTTCATGCTGGCCACTCAACCACATCACTTCCTTCACCTGGGTGTTAGCTAGTAGTGGCAGAAGACTGCAGAGTTCATGTATGCACTTACGGTTATCATCCACATCCTTCCTTTCTCATTCAGACTTCAGAATATGCCTGGCAATGAACAGATGTCAGTGCTTTAATTCCAAGGTGTTTGTCTATGGCTTGACAACTCCTTATCCCTGGTTGATAGCTCCCCACCTTAGCTTATTACATGGAATGATGCTTACAGCAGCCTTTTATAGAAACTCTGGCTACTTCCTGCCACTCATAACTAGGTGCACCCTGTGGTTGAGGCTGCAGCATGCCTAAGACAACCTGCACCATAGCTCTCATTTTGAGGGGTTAGTGGCAGGTTCCCAGGTCCTCACCACATCACCTCTCCTCTGTTGATACATGGGAGCTGGATCCAGGTAGGTGGGACAGGACATCTTAAGTGATTCAGCAGTGGACTGCAGGATAGAAAATGGAAAGCCTCCCTGGTCCCATCATGCAGCTGCTGAGGGAACTGCAACATGGGGGCAAGTGGAGGGGCTCCAATGTCAGCCTGGCATAAAAACCATTTCCCTGATGTGCCCTTTTGGTGTACAGCCTTCTGGCTCCCCACACCTGCTGCATGCCTGCCTTTCCAGACTGTGCTTCCCCTAATTTGCTACTGCTCTTCCCAGCCCCCCTTTCCCTTCTGCCTTGCATTTCTTTTCCCAAGCCAGATGCAACTTGTTCTTCTCCATGTGAGGACAAACCACACATCTGAGGAGACAATTGCTCCCCACAGATTTACTCACAGAGCCAGGAAAACAGTCCTTTACAGAAGGGATTTTTCAACGCTTGGTGTGCCTATGCCAAAAAGCCTCAGCAGATTCTCTCGTCTTCACTTCTCTGCTGAACTAATTACATTGCTGGAGTCTGTTACTGTTGTTCTCGGGGAAGCCATGGAATAAACTAGATAATTGAAGCCATAGAAGTGGCAAATGTCCTGTGTCCTATTCACCTGCTCTTCCTGCCTTAGGAAGGATGTGGGTTGATCTTGAGAGGAAAGACATCAGATCAGTTCTGTTTCTTTCTTTTTCCAAAATCAGCTGCTAAGTGAAATAACAAAGTGTGCACAGGAATACTAACAGAGCTTTGTTTTTCCTCCTCGTTAAAAGCCAGCAGCTGCTTAGTGTTTCACAGAGCAAGATAAGCAATGTAACATTTGTGGCCATTCACATGCATTGATTTGTTTTAGTTTATTCAGTTCTCAACTGAATTTCTTACTGCTTTAGGACTGGAAAAAAGCCCAAAGAATATCAAAATGATGAAATTGCTAGGAAGAAAAAAAAAAATCAAGTGAACAAATTGCGAGTTAGTAGTTCTTCTATAAAGTGGCTTTGCTGAGAAGAGAATTACACCAAGATGATTTTGGCAAGCAGCATGTTGTGTTAGCTGCGCAAAATTTTCTGTGCTCATATACAATTTCTTAACAGTTGGGTGGGATCTTCTTTCCACATTTCATGGAGAGACTGATTTACAGGTTGAAAAGATGAGGATTTTTAAATTGCACAGTATTTAAACAAAAATCTTTCAGTATTCCAAATCAGGTTTTCTGCTTGCTTAGCAACTTCCTCCAACTCTTCTTTATTTTCCAGAGATTTTTTATTTTGCCAGATTCACTTGATTGTTTCCTTCCTCAGAACAGTTCTATCCTCCCCTTGGGCTCTCCTTTACTATAAATTATTTGGAAAGAGAAATAATTAAAAATGGGGAGGGGGAAATGAGAGGAGTTGATATTGTGTCTTCAGTTATAGTTTGACTTTTCTAGCTTCATAAATTTCTTGAGACCCCTTATGCTGTAGCTAGCATCTCTTGAACAGACCCTTGCTGATCATAGCTCAACTTCCACAAGTGAGGAAAAGACATAATTCTGTGGATCTCCAAATAAAACCACTTCCAGAATCAAATGGTCAGTGCCCTGAATTGTCACATAACAAATGCACAGTCTAAATCATTTCAGCATATATGTAGATTTAACAGGAAAAGGAAGCTGAGGGAAACCTAAAGAGATCCCCTCCCCCCTCCCTCTGCCCTATTTTTGTGCTCCCTGGTCATATAAGCCAATATGAAACCACATCCTCTCTGCTTCCATGCCAGCCTGCTCACCTTATGGCTGTATTCATTCAGCCCTCATGCAACAAACACCTAAGTAGTTTGGGTCCAAGGTGTATCACACAGAGCAGACTCAAGCCTCCTTTTATCTTTAACCTATTGATATGAAAAAGGCACTATGTGAGCTATTTTTAACTGATGTACCACATACACCGCCCTCCACAAGGCCAAGGGAGGAGAGTGGGGGAGACTGTTTACAATGACCCAATCTAAATGGTATTTTTTCATAAAGGAATCTATGTATCCAACAACTTCTGCTGTGACCATAAAGGATGTTGTGGGCATTATATGTTTATATTATGGTAGTGGATAGAGGTCCCCAAGTGTGGGAGCTGGGTGTGCTCATCTCTCATCTTCTCTACTCCAAAGTGCTTCCATCTGATTACAAACAAGATGCAGAAGTGATTTGACCCACTGCTAGGAAAAAGCTGACTAAATAAGAAAAAAAACCATGCAAAACCATAAAGTGCTCAGGGAGATGGCTTTAGCCATATTATATTAAAGCTGTATTTTGCTGTAATTCTGGAGACTGTGACTTATCAACCAATATGGGATAGTCCCTTTTCTTGGTAAAAATATTACTAGAAAATTCATTTACTTTCTGCTTTCCACTTCCTGGAACAAAAGGTCATCTCTCCTATAACACATTTCAGGCATGCATAACATTTCTATCCAAATATCCCTATCAATAACCTTCCACCTATTTGGAGGGAATTCCTTCCATCATTTAGAAGGAAATGATGGTTCTACACATCTTGTGTGTTCTGGTGTATTCTGATATCAACATGTGGGGTAAGCAGATACTGCCTGAAAGCAGCAACCAAATATGACGTTTACTTATCAAGCTGTTGCTCTCACCTGTCATGTGTTTCCATGGTCTTAGATTGTGAGCTTCTCAAGTCTGGAGCTCTTTCATGTTACTCACTGGCTGTGTGTGTTACACCCTTGAGTCCTCTTGGGAGTTTTTAAACCCAGAGAAACAGAGATGGAGATGAAAGGTGTAGCTGCCACTGCTGACTGAACTTTGATGTCATACTCCAAACCAGCAGTTTGACCTCAGATGAGAACAATTCCCAAAGGAAAGAATAAAGTGCTGATGTGCCTTTACACAGGGCCAGGCCTGTAGACCAGACAACCATGAATCCCCTACCATGAGGACTTTCTTCACCTGTTCTGGGTGAGGACATACATCCCAGCACCGGACAAGGTAGGGCTTTAGGAAATACACAGACTGTAAATACTTGGAGGAGACCATATGTTGGGACAAAGTTGTTTTGTTTTATCTGGCATTCTGAATGCAGATGTGGCCAAGTCTGATGCCTTTAACCACTTTATTTGATGGGAAGAGATACCATGTATTCTAATCTGATGAAGCTGTGTCCTCTCCTGGCAGGGAATCTGTCTACCTCCCCAGAATCTCACCTGCCTAGAAGACACAACAAGCTAGATTATTTTTATATGCAGTCTAGAGGATAGCTTGGAATTGTTTCTATTCAATTCAGAGTCTTCTGACTTTTTCTTTGCCCTTTCTACCACACTTTAGTCTCTGTGTACTATTATTCTTATTAAAGTGCAGTTTTTACTTCACAGGATTTTCTAACGTGAGTAGTAAAACTTAGTTTCTGCAAGTAAATTTAAGTCCATAAAGGAGTTATTAGGTTTTATACATATATACACAAAACCAAAGCTTGAGTCCATAGTAATTCCTCTATTGTTGTACACACCTCCAAATTAGAAGTGAAAACATGAAATACAGGGAGCAATTAGTTGATGGTTAATGGAGACTAATGATTTTGCTGCTACAAGACAAGAAGACAGTTTTAATGTCGTCTTAGTTTCAGACAGATTTTACACACCTGCAGCTTGTCAGCTGAAGCTTGCCATGGAATGAATTACACTCTGAAGGTTAGCTGAGAGGTATTTTTGAGATCTTGAACTGCAGGTTCTTACTAAGGGTATTTGAATTGAGCAGAGAAATAACCATTAATGAATCCAGTTCCAAAGAAAGTCTTCAAATGCTAAGGTTAAAACAACAAAAAGTTATATTTATGAACTTGCAGATAACCAGAAACACAATGTAGAAAGGGTTGAACTGCCTTTATTCAGCTCAAAAGAAGGTTTAAAACAAGATGCTAACAAACATTATTTAGAAGTCAGTGCTGTTTACTAATTTGGTTAAAACTTGTGTGGGAAGTGATCTCATTGTAAGTATCTGCACATGCTTCTGTGACTGACATTTCATCTGGGAGCTTGGAAAGGGCAGAGGTTTGGGGAATGTAATATCTTCCCCATCGTCTAACAGAGTAAAAGTCGTGAGGTTAGTTGAGACCTTGAGGGGGAAGGAAGCCCCGGTGCTTTTAGCAGAGCATGGGGATTGCATTTGAACTGCTATACATTCTGCTCCAAAAGGCATGTTACTGTCACGCTTCAAATAGGCGGAGGGAGCTCATGCAGTATACAAATCTTGGGATTGCACCACTATTTCCTGTAACTTTTCATATGAACAAGATTTACTTCTTAGCATGGTCAGATCAGTGAAGCCACAACGTCAGTGTGCAGAACCTGTCCAAGAAGTAAGGCAATATTAAGGAGGTACTACCAGTAGGATATAAGGTGCAGATGTCATAGGATCTCAAGTGCATTAGTATCACCACTTTCTGAATGTTCATTGCAAAAAGTACAGCAATGGATAGAGTTCAGGGAAATTCCACAAAAATTGCCTTGCTGAGAATAAGACATGAGGAAACAGGACTAAAAGTATTTCCAGGTAATGAGTACAGTAAAAATACACAGGAAATACAGGCTCAGTGACAGAGTAAACTTGTCATCTCACTGATCTTATGTGTTATGTTTCTACTAATTTCTCTTCACATGGTTGCTAAGGTAAAGAAAATCATAACACATTGCATTAGAAGGGAAAATGTTATTTAAGGCCAGTTTGAGCCTTTAATCCATGAGGTCTCAGTTTTGTCCCAAAACAGAATGAAAAACTAAGTGAAGAAAGAAACTTTGGAATCTCTGATGAAACTGAGTTCTCTTCTAGCCAGCCTTGCTGCCCATAACCCCTGTGCCAGGAGCAGGCAAAATGCTGTGAGTGCAAGAACAGATTGCATCCAGGTGACCAGAGAACTAGGAGCACATAATGAATAGCTTGTCTGAGCCAAGTGAAAAACAAGGGAGAGTTTTAATGAAAAGTCACCTGCATGTGCTCCTGTCCTCTTCCCTTTAATCTCTGGATGATGTGTTGCTGTATTAGAGGTGCAGGCCAAGACAGGCTCTTTTTCGCAGGCTTCAGCAGAAGGCATCCAGGGCCCACTTCAGTTGTCCCTTTCCTATAGTGAAAAGTGTAATGGCTAAAGTAGCCCGGTGCTTCTGGGACTGTACCATGTTGCAGACCATTCCATGGGATGGATCGTTAGGAGAAACTCTGTAAACAGATCCAGGACAAATATAAAGCCACTGTCTGAGCATGCAGGGATGAAGTTGGGAAAACCAAAACCCACTGGACTTGAAACTGGTGAGAGGTGAAGAGTAACATGAAAGGCTTCTGCACATACTTCAGGAGCAAAAGAAAGTCTAGGGAAAATACAGGCCCAGTGCTGAATGGGACAGGGGACCTGGAGAGAATAAACACAGAAAGGCCCAAGGTTCTCAAGGCCTTCTTCAGCTTGGACTTCATTTGTAATACCTGCCTTCAGCAATCCCAGGTCCCTGAGACCAGTGGGAAAGACCAGAGCATGGAAGGCATACCCTTGGCAGAGGAGGGTCAGGTTAGGGAACCCTTACACAAACTGGACACATACAAGTCCATGGTGCCTGATGGGAGGCACTCACAGCTGCTGAGGGAGCTGGGCTACTCTTGCTTATCTTGGAAAGGTCATGATCACTGGGAGAGGTTCCTGTGGGCTGAGAGAAAGCAAATGTCACTCCTGTCTTCAGGAAGGGCAGGAAGTAAGATCTAGGGAAATACAAGACAGTCAGCCTCACCTCGATCACTGTGAAAGTGATGTAGCAAATAATCCTGGAAAAAATTTCTAGACATAAGAAGGGGAAGGTGATTGTGAGTTGTCAGCATGGACTTACAAAGGGGAAATCTGGCCTGGCCAACCTGACAGCCTTCTACAATGAGCTTAACAGATGAGGGGAGAACAGTGGATGTTATTTACCTCAACTTTAGTAAGGCATTTGACACTTTCTCCTATAACATCCTCATACAGATGTTGAGAAAGTACAGGCTGAGTAAGTGGACCATGAAGTAGACTGAAAACTGGCTGAACTTCCACATTCAAGTGTTGTCCTCAGCAGCACAAAATGTAACTGAGGGCCACTCACTAGTGGGGGAGTCCAGCAGTCAATACTTGGGCTAATACTGTTTAACAGCTTCATTAATGACCTGGACAATTGGGCAGAGTGCACCCTCAGCAAGTTTTAAGATGGTACAAAACTGGGAGGAGTGGTTGATACACCACATGGTTGTGCTGCCATTCAGTGGACCTCAACAGACCAGAGAAACAAACAGAGGGCAACTTCATGAAAATCAGCAAGGGAAATGCCAAGTCCTGCACCTGGAGAGGAAAAACCCTGGGCACCAATACAGACAGGGGGCCAACCTTCTGTAAAGTAGTTGGCAGAAAAGGACCCGGGAATCCTGGTGAATAACAAGCTGAACATGAGCCAGCAATGAGCTTTTGTGACAAAGACAGCCAACGGCATCCTTGGCTTCATTAGGAAGCATGTTGCCAGCAAGTCAAGGGAGGTGATACTTTCCTTCTACTGAGCACTGGTAAGACACCCCTGGAGTGCTGTGTCCAGTCTAATACAAGAGACACGTGGGCGTGCTTGAGTGTGTCCAGTAGGAGGCTATGAAGATGACTGGAACTGGAACATCTGACATACAGGAAGAGGATGAGAGAGCTGGAACTGGTCAGCTTGGGGAATAGAAGCCTTGTGGAAACTTATCAATGTGTATAAATACTTGAAAGGATCGAGTAAAGAATAAAGAGCTAAGCTCTTATCACTGGTATCCAGTGAAAGAACAAGAGGCAATGGGCACAAATTGAAATACAAGACATTACAGTTAAATATAAGAAAAAACTCTTTTTACTCTAAGGGTGATCAAACATTGGAAGAGGTTGCCCAAAGAGGCTGTGGAGTCTTTATCCTCAAAGGTATTAAAACTTGAATGGACACAGTCCTGTATTGATTCTTGTTTGAGCAGGGACTAGATATCTCCAGAGGCACCTTCAGCCATTCCACAACTCTGTAAAATGAGCTGAAAGCTGTATGAATGACTCTTGACTGTTGATAGATTCTGCTTCCCATTAAAATTGCTTAGCACCTTTGCTGTTAAAAGCAAGAGATGAAAAGATTATTTCTTGAACTGGATGCAAGTTGTCTCAATCCCAGAGGGTATGTGTGTGGGGTCATTCAGGAACATTAAGGGAGTTATCAATATTCAGTGTCAGTGGCTGTGAGCTAATTTTGTTCATTTAGTCTTTCTTCTGTCTGCTGTACTTTTTCAAATTCAGTGCCCTAGACTTTTTCAAAGAACAGAAGATTTTCTTTCAGCTAAAATAGAATGGGTTTTTTAATATTTCAGGTCCTATAATCCAGTGACCTACGTAACAGAAGTACTTTGATTCTATTATTAGGGAGGGCTGTGCATAAAAGAGCTAAATAGGAGATTATCTTAATTTTAAAAGATATGTCAATTTGGTGCTTTGGAACAGTGGAGCACTTTCAGAGCAGATGATTCAGGCTTCTCACTATGACCCCTTGTTTAGAGGCATAAACCATTTCCGGCTTTAGAAGCATTAGACCTTATGAATGCTTTAAATGCTATAATTTCAAAGGCAGAAAGAAGTCTAGATGCATTACCTATGATCTGTCTGTAGTTTATAAAAGTCCTTTTTTTGGAAAAAGAAGTGCTGCTGCAAGTGATGAAGTTATACCAGTGTAATACCAATACAAGAAAATACAGAAGATTTTACATTTCATTAACTAGTTTCCCAGCTTCTTAGTCTCCACCAAAGGACTTCTATTAAGTCAGTTGACAAATATCAGAATAATTCCAGATCTTTAAAAAACTGAGAAGACACACCTGGCGACAAAACTCTCTAAATTTAAAAGAGGGTTAAAGTTATGAGTTGTTATTTTAAAGCCTGCCTACTCCCACTTCAGTAATGCAGTTTTAGTGCCAAGAGAGAAGGATTAGAAAGTTAGAAGTCTAAAAAAGGCATGATTTCATAATCATACATAGAAGGAATAGTGCACACATATTCCTTTACCTCATCCAGACTCAGATTCCCACTTTGGGTCTTGCTTTGACAAATAATCAACACATATTTAATCACAGAATCATAGAATCATTTGTTTGGAAAAGGTCTTTAAGATCATCGAGTCCAACCGCACCTGCCCACTACTAAACCAGGTCCCTAAGCATCTCGTCTGCCCATCTTTTACGTACCTCCAGGAATGGTGACTCAACGACTTCCCTGGGCAGCCCATTCCAATGCTTGACAATCCTTTTGGTGAAGAAATTTTTCCTAATGTCCAACCTAAACCTCCCCTCATGCAACTTGAGGCCACTTCCTCTTGTCCCATTGCTTGTTACTTGGGAGAAGAGACTGACCCCCACGTCACTACAGCCTCCTGTCAGGCAGTTGTAGCGGGCCATAAGGTTTCCCCTCAGCCTCCTTTTCTCCAGGCTGAACAACCTCAGTTCCCTCAGTCGCTCCCCATCAGACTTGTGCTCCAGACCCCTCATCAGCTTCGTTGCCCTTCTCTGGATGTGCTCCAGCACCTCAATGCCCTTCTTGCAGTGAGGGGCTCAAACCTGAACACAGCATTTGAGGTGCGGTCTCACCAGTGCCAAGCACAGGGACACAATCACTTCCCTAGGCCTGCTGGCCACACCATTCCTGATACAAGCCAGGATGCTGTTGGCCTTCTTCATCACCTGGGCACACTGCTGGCTCATATTCAGTCGTCTGTTGACCAGCACCCCCAGATCCCTCTCTGCCAAGCAACTTTCAAGCCTCTCATCCCCAAATGATGGAAGATGTAAGGTGTAGCAATCTCTTTCTCCCTCTTTTTCCTAATTAGTTCTGCCTAACCATGTAACGGGTGCAGAATTTTTCCCTAGAAAAATCCAGCCATTTCCAGTATTTCCTCAGGCTGGAGCTGATTGGCTTCCACTGAGGCTAGCTGCAGTTTTCTGTTGCTCTATTGTCTTAGAGAAACAGCAAACAAGTCCAGTTGAAAATAACTATCAACAAGAATGACAGGAGTTCAAGTTTTGATACTGTTCATCTTCCTCTTAGTGACGTTTCAGAGGTGAGTGCTCTGTGCAGAGAACATTTCCAGGATGGTCTAGTAATTAACAGAAACACATCCTTACATAAACCCTTGTTTTTCATGAGAGACTAAAGGTGCTCCCTCATAATGCAATCCCTGGAGAAAAATAACTAGAATCCTTGTTCAGTTCTTCTCATTTAAAAGGTCACCAAGATATAACTGGAGAGGTTTCAGAGGTGACAATGATTTGCAAAATATTCTGTTAAAAGCAGGAGAAGAAATCGGGTGAATCACACTCACTGGGAGAAGTTTTCAGGGAAGAACAGAATTTAATCCAAACACAAACTGTCTCTGGTTTGTTAGGACTGACTTGCCGTTATGGAACCAGCTTGGAAACACATCTTTCCCTGAGGTCTGTTTTTAGAGGGTCGGGATTGTCTCCCAGGTGGGATTCCCAATGATGAGGCCACTAGGCAGCAGGAAAGGACTGGCAAGCGCTTGTGTTGGCAGCCTCTTAGAAATCAAAATGGAGATCCTGATGGCATGAGTGTCCCATCCCTCAGATAGCTGGGTGGGGAACTGATATACAAACTACCAGGAGGGAGAAATCAGAAAAACTGAATACAGCCAGAGCTTTGCTTTTAAAGATGGAAAGAAAAAACTATGTCGCATATTCAAACGCTCACAAAAATGAAAACATAAAATAGAGTGAGCCACCACCTTTTCCTCTTGCTGCTGTGCTACCAACTTGGTGACATACTTAGTTTCTTCCTCCCAAATATGTCCCAAGACGATACAGGTTCCAGATTTAGTTCATCTCATTCTTGCTTGCAAATACTCCCATAACAGCAGATCAGCACTTCTGACTCTTAAAGATAATCCACTTGGAAAGGTATTTTCCCCTCATGCTTCTGAGGTCACCACTAGCACTCCATCATAATTACAGCATCACAGGGGTGGCTCTGTCTTCTGCTCTGCGTTTTCCTCCTGCTACTGCAGAGCAGGAGGGTGTGGCCACCTCTCTGGCTTTGGGATTTTGTGCTGCTTCAATTTATGGCTGCCTTGAGGCTGCTCAGCATGGCAGGGTCATCCAGACCTTGCACAGCAGCAGCAGATGCAATCTGCTTTCCAAATGAAGGGTTTGAAATAGCTCTGTAAGAGTAAGAGCACACTTTAAAGTGCCCCATATAAGGCAGAGGTGCTGGAATGAAGGTTTCTTGAAGGGAGTACACCGTCTTCACAACAAGGACGTGTCCCACAAGCCACTGAATGCTCAGGGACAAGTAATTTTGGGTACTTCCTGAGCAGGGGTCCCCAGCTTCCTTGCACACTACAGACGCAGCCTTTCATCTCACCTCACCCCCAGAGGGGAGCTGCCTGTCGCACCCCAATCCCTCTAGCTCTGGGCAGCATTCTCCACCACTGAAGTCAATAAAATTGCAGGCTTTCATCACCTCCAGGGGGATCATCACATACAGGAGTCAGTTGAGAATGTGGCACATTTCACACACATCCTTCGCGCTGCTCAGCGTCGCCAACCCTCTGGGAAGGGAACTGGCAGCATGTGTCGACCATATCTCTGCAAACAGAGAGACAGCTGCAATTTGCAAATGGTACAAAAGGATTTTACAAGTAGTGGCATTTTAAACATATCTAGCCTGAGTTTACTGGCATCTGTCAACTGAGAAAGATATGGTATGTAAGCACACCCTGGACCCTAGAGTAGTAAGACTTCCAATTGAAGTCTTTTTTTAAAAAATTCTAGCTCTTTCTAAACACTGTCAATAATAACAAATGATAAAAATCCCCAAACTGCTATACTTATTTGCAGAAGCAAAAAAAAAATGGCTGCAAAAGCATTTTGCGACTACTGAAAACTCTGGACTAAATTGTTTGGCAAGAGGTAAGGCCATCAGTGCACTCAAAGTAATGGGCTCTGCAATTACCACTCATTAACCACCACCTAACAGTTGGGAACCAGTTGGGAAGGGTTTGGTGTGAATGTGAATGAGGAGGGAGGGATATGTGGGAATGAGACTGTGTGGCATATTTGTTTTGTTTTGACTTCTTTCCAGACATATTTCAGTTTACATAAATATTTGAAGGTTGGATCAGACAGGATTTGCAGCACAATAGTATGAGGAATGCCTTTGCAAAAACTGTGATATGCTCTAAATTAGACTGCAAAGAGGGGGAGAGCAAATGGAGCTTTCTCAATATATACATTTGAGCACCACTCTCTTTAATTATTCACAGACCAGAGTGATTGACGTTCCTGCCTGTTTCTCCTCTTTTTCTTGATCTCTTCTCCCTCTCTGTGATTTGGTTAGAAAGTGAACTGCGTTTTTTTTTTTTAGATGGCTGACACTATCTGAAGTTCCTTACAGAAAGAAAGATGCTTGCCGAATGACAGTGCTAGGCGCCACACATGGGGTGTCACACCACAAGCGGCCTCCCACCAGCCTCCCAGTTTGGCCTCAGAGGGTTAAAGCTGCCTTTTGGCGCTTGAGCATACTGGGCTTACCCTGCAAATGCGCAGGGAAGGGCAGGGGGACCCACCCTGCTCACAGGCGGCTTCCTGCAGGAACTGGGCTGGAGGCAGAGGCCAGGGAGCCAGCCTGGCACCATGAAGGCTTTTGCGGCACCTTCATCAAAGTACCTAATTTTCCAAGTGGGCAAGGGGGGTTTTGAGGATGGGCATTTGGAGGTTGCAGGAGGTAGAGCAAGATACCGTGGAGCAGAGCGGTGCAAGGGTGAGAGCTGTCAAGAGAGAGTCTTGCAGAAAGAGAGTTTAGCTTAGACATTAGGAAAAATGTCTTCACTGAAAGGGTTATCAGGCACTGGAATGGGCTGCCCAGGGAAGTGGTTGAGTCCCCATCCCTGGAGGTGTTTAAAAGACGGGCAGATGAGGTGTGTAGAGATGTGGTTTAATAGTGGACAGGTGTGGTTGGACTCTACGATCTTAAAGGTCTTTTTCAACCAAATGATTCTGTGATTCTATGAAAAGCAAAATATCCATTTTTATCATATTTTCTGTTATGTAACTCTGAACCAGCTCTGCAGAAATCAGTAGATATATTCTGGACTTAGACAGGAGTAAAGGAGGTAACAATCTGACCCCGGCACTTAAAAAGATTTTTCTGAGAGTTGCTCATGTCAGGTGTCCTCCAGCTTTATACTCCCAGGATAGAACAGATTTTCAGATACATTCTGTTGAATATGAAACACGTTTTTATTTAAAGCATTTTTTTTAAAATTAGAGCGTGCTCATTAAATAAAAGAAAAGTGAAATGTAAGAGCCCGTTGCTGAGTAAAGCAGGAAAGGGCTTCACAGTGAGATTTGATTGTTTACATTCAATGAAAGGAAAACTCTGATCTGGAGTGCTCAGATTTAATCTTGGTGCAGATTAAAATGGTACTATTGTGTTCTGCTGGGCTGTTTGGAAAGGTGAACTGGGACTGTTCCTCTGCAGTGTATACATGAGATTTACATGCAGTCACATCAGACAGTCACACCAAATTGCAGAGTCAAGGTTCACTCTAGCATGAGCCATGTTAACGTTGACTTTCAAGTTTTGAATTTCTGCCTGCTGCTGTAAGCCACCCCTGAACACACCTCTTGGTGGGTTTGTCTCGTCATTTCCTGATGTTTCCTGTTTCTCCTGCCTGGCTGCAAAAGTCAGTTGTACCGTGCCATGGATGTAGTTCAATTTTGTGGGGCAATCTGCAAAAGATTATTGCTAGCACACTTGCCACCTCTCCTCTGCAGTGCAGTTAGTCAGTGCTTGCAACTTTTAGTGGAAATAGACTTCATAGTGAGAGCAGTGGTGCCTCACTCTTAAGGACAACCATAAACACATGCTGACTTAGTGCAACAGGACCATAAACACACGCTGACTTAGTGCAACACATTTCAACTCAAAAAGAAGGACTTGGGATTTGATTCCTAACAAAACAGAAATGTGTTCAGTTACTGATTTTCCGTAACAATTTTGTGCATATATATGACACAAGGCAAGGCATCAGAGCGTGAGAGGGAGAGAACCACAACATTTAGCAACCGTGTAAACCCAGCAGAGACTTGGGGAAGAGGCAGCTTGTTAACACACATGTGTTGGATAGCAGATCTGTGTTTCTGATGAACTGCCTACGCTGTGAAGTTTGTTAGGGGAAGGACACACTAGCCTAGGGCAGTATGTTGTGATTGTTTGCACCAATGGAACCGATGTCTGGCTTTCTGAGATCAAAGGAACCAGCTAGGGATTTCTAAGTTGTGCCCTTGGCCCAGGTGGCCCTGTCCTGCCACATGGAGCAACAGTTTTAGGACTCATAAATTAGTTTCTCTCTTTGCACCATGAGGGTCTCGGCTTCCAGCACCTTGGGGGGATTGAAATACTACTAAAATGCTTTGAAAATGAAAGCAAGGCAGGTAGCGAATAAAATGGTGTAGCAGCACCTCTGTGCTTCACGGGAGATGGAAGGTGAAAGACTGCGAGGCAGTCAGATGCTGTGGCAGAGGGGAGAGCACCTGTGGGGACAGACAGACAAACAGCACCTTAAGAAGTGATCTCCTTGCACACCTGCGACGAGGCAGTCCTCCAGTGACCAGAAACTGTGCTTCAGCAGGTGATGGAAAGATGAATGCATACACCTGAGGTGTTGGATCCTCATGGGCAAAGTATGTAACCTCTCTGTAGCTGCATCCTCTTGGCTGGCTCTGACGCCAGACAGACAGGTGAGCCCTCTATATTCCCACCAGCCAAATTTCAGTTTCTTTCACAGCAGTGATGGCAGATCAGAGCAGAACTCTTCTTTGATCATCTTTTGGGTTTTAAGGCTTTTTGATGCCTGGAATTCCTTTTTTTTTTTTTTCGGCATGGAGTACAACAAGCGCTATGCTTTCAGTGCTGTTATGTCTCACACTAGAACATGCAGGGAAAAACAGTTGCTTCAGAGAGGACTAGGGCTCTGCTTGGAGATTAGGGTGTGAGGCTCATTACTGACCAACCAACCTTCTTTCCACAGTGACAAAGAAAAGAAAGCTATTGCCTTCTCCCTGACATTCCAGGTCTTTTTTCCTCAAAATGAGCTTTAAAAGAAGCAACAAGGAGAGAAGAAGTGCTGTTCAAAATCAGCAGATTTCATGCTGGTGGATTTGGGACCTGCGAAAGCAGTGAGTGGCAGGCTTACAGTGAACACCTACCCAAAGCGGACATGAGAGGTAGCATCTGAAAAACACACCAGTCTGAACTAATACTAGCTGTATGGGGGAAGCAGACACCTGTGACCAAGGGGGGATCTAATTTAAGTATCTGAAGTTTGCACTTCATCTAGTAGTCTGGTAGCATTTGTTGTTTCTTTCATTTGAGCTCAGCCAGGATCTTCCTGGGAAGGTGCATGCATCAGGTCTGCCCAGCACTGGCGGCTTCCCTTGCACTTTGCATCCCCTCAGGAGAGGTCACATCAAGCAAGACCTCACAAGGACAACAGAAGCACCAAGTGCCCAGGCTTGATTACATCCAGCAGAGAGGCAGATGCAGGGCCAAGAGGAATTCTCCGGAGTGCCTGCCAGCAGCTCGGGACAACAATAAAACCACTGAAGCGGGGAGGGAGGAGCCTTGCAGCTGCTGGGCTGACTCAGTCCATAATGAGCATTCCCTGCACTTTTTATAAGTTTGTCTGATCTTCAGCCCAGCTTCAAGAAGTTCCTCGCACGTTTTAGCCCAGCTATCTGTTTCTGCTGTGTTTTGGTTCTCTTTTCATGTGTGCTGTGAGTATATAAACACATCTCCCAGGCAGTTTCGCATCGAGTGAAACCTGAGAGAAAATATATATTAAGCTTAATTATTTGTCTGAAGTCTTTTAGCCAGACTCCCTTTGACACCTACTACGTGTTGAGGAGGAGGGAGGCTCCTTGCCTGTAGCTGAAATTGGCAGCTGATGCTCCACGTGGCCTTAAGATGCAGCAGCAGAAGCGTGACCTCAGGCAAGGGAAGCTGGAAGGGAGGCAGAATTTCTTTTAGTTAGTCCTAGATAGACAAATTTTTAATTCCCTTTGCTAACAAGGACTGAGTCCTACAATATCTCCATGGCATCTATGAATCCTTGTCTGCCTCTGACATTCCCAGCTCTGTCGATGTGGGAAGTTCCTGGGGAAAGTCCTTCCTCGTGCCTGTGCTTTGAACAGTGTCAGGTTGTGGACAACAGGAATGCAAAAATAAAAATATGGCAAATCTTCCCTTTCATGCAGATTTAAATTTCTTTCATACTGCTTCTCTTAGGTTCGTCCCTCATGTGGGACTCAGTGAAGAAAAACTTTCAACATATATTTCATTTCAGTCACAGGCTTCAAGTTCATTGACTTCTGTAGGACATACACACACACAGAGATGCATCGGGTGCAGACAAATAGCCCAAGGCAGAACAGAGAAGTAGGCGGATTGTAGGTATAATTAGTTCTGTCAAATCCTACTCTTTTACTGAAATAGAGCCTCAATGTTTGCTATTTTTCACTTTGCCTTCCTCTTTTCATTTTGTTCTAAAGGGCACAGTATAGATACATTTTACTCACATGCTGTTATATCCAAGTATTTGCTGCTGCTAGCCACATTCCTCCCTTCCCATTGAGAGATAACACCCATTTCCATACTCTTCCTACATCTGGAAACCCCCACAGATGTTTGCTCTGCAAAACCACCCTCTGTTCCAGCAACAGAATGCCTGTAGCTACATTGAGAATCATAAATTAAAATAACCCAGGAAGGCCAACACACATGGAGAGCGCTGCAGAAGCAAGGAAATAATCCTCTGCAGAGATGTGAATGCTTTCATTATGATGAAACAGATTCTGAGGCCAATTTATGTAAACACTGTTGTGCTTTTTAGTACTCAAAGAGCAAAATTTTTCAGTCAGTGACTTAAAAAAAAAAAAACAAACAGCAAACAAAAATGCTCCAGGTCACTCAAGGGTGCACCTAAAGTCTCGGAAAAATGCCACCCAGAGCCCTGGCTTCTCAGTATATCCAAAATTCAAAGTCTATCTAAAGGTGTCAAAATGCAAATATAGACATCTAACAGTAGGCAAGAAAAACTGCAGCAGTTATTGGTCCAGCGTAGTCACGGTGAATAATTATTTGACGCAGGTCTGAACCAGAAGCCCCTGTCAATCCCCCACCCTTCCTTTCACGCTTGAGAGCTTCCATCCCCTTCCTCCCCAGTGCTGCACTGGGTCAAGGCTGGAGTGGCTCTTCCTGAATTGGGTTTGGTGAGACCAAGATGGCAGCAGACTCAGGAGAGCAGGACAACCCACCATCTTCTCGCTTGTTGGAGCTGAACTTTCACAAGGATTTCTCTGAAATGTTGGTACTATCAAAACTGAATCTGAGCCTTGAAATTATTCTGAGTCCAGAGTCCCAAGCCAGTCATAAGGTCCTAACATCATCTACAGACAACAATCAACTGGAAATGAAAAATATCTCAAACTGTTCGCTTTCAATATGTATCACAGGAATGCTGCAAATATGAACTCTGGTCATTGGGCTGCTTAATCAAACACCCTAAAAAGGGGCATTTCACTTTGAAGATAAACACAAGATGTCAGACAGGGTCTGAAGAGTTCAGACACAGCTGCACCTAATGAAAAGCGGTCACAGAAAGCAAAGTTGTGTTGTCCACTTAAAAATTCTGCATATTTATACTCTGTTGTTCAATTTTTTACCTAATTTGTAAAATGAGGATAATGTTTATCTCTATATTATAATTATAATGTTATAACGGAAGACCTTTGAGTTGCTTGGCAAGAAGATAAGATAACACAAAAAAAATGCTTTGCACATCTAAACTCTGACAGGCTATGCAAGCAAATGGCAAAAACGGGGGGAACTTGCACAGTTTAGAACCTCTCCTTCGGAGTGAAAGGTGATGAGCACAGGGATGTTGGTGCACAACTCCAATTAATATGCAACTTACAAAACTAACTGTAGGAATGCAAAGATCTCTCCTTTTAGTGAGTCACATGTGAGTATTTTTACCTGGGATATTATTGCTGTCACGAAAAACAGTCATAATAAACCTTCAGTACTGCCAAGTACCATCTCAATAAGAGCCACCCAAAGCACGCACACAAAGAAATCAGATATGTTTATTCTGTGTATCATTTCATCTGTTTCTCAATGCTTTATAAAATGAAACATTACTGTTAAAAGAAGACCAAGACAGCGTTGTTGTGTATTACTCTTATAACTTACATTACAAGTGTGTGAAACTACAAAAACATAGGGTTTATTTATCCCTACGATGCCACAGCCATACTTAGGGTCCCAGGCGTGTAAGTACTAAGGTATTGTAGTCATCTGTAATATCATGGCACTCAGCTGGGGTATTATAGTCTACCAAAAATATAAAAATACACCATCATTTCACTGTCGACATATCTGCTTTGGAATCAGTCCCTGCTCTGGAAAGCAATTTAAAATAAAGTGGGAGGGGGAAGGAGTATTTTATCTTCCATTTTGCAAGTGGGGACAGGGAGTTTTGGCTCTTAATCCAGAGCTCATTGACTCAATGACAACCCTTCCCAGTGACTTGTTGAAGGTCATCCAAGGAACTTTCCACAGCATTCATCAAAAGCCCATCCTTACTGCAGGGAAAAGAGCTTGAAAGGAAAGGAGGAGAAAGCCACACTTGACAAGCTAAGTCTTCTGCAAACTCCAGAACATCCCATGCTCATGAAAGTTAAGACTAAGTTTTATATTGCACTAAGTTTGTAAAAAGCTGTCAGGATTCAAGTCAAGGCTTGTATGTAAAAATCCTTTCTCTTAATGGTGTAGCCTCTCCCATTATCAGATGAACAAACAGATTAAGATGTTTGAGGCAGGATCTGCACAAAAGGATTTTAGATTTAACGGCTTCTCTTCTGGTCGTGTCTGATCATGTCTTTCAACTACATACACTGTGGTATAACATCTCAGGCAGATACACCCAGAAGATGTAATTTAGTCTTTCTCACGTGGAAGGACCCTGGGCCAAGAAAATGCAGAAAAGTTTATTGTTTATATTCTTCTTTTTCTTTCTCTCCAAGAAAAGATCCTTTATTTTCAGGGTAATTAAGCCTGCCTTCTAGATGACCAGAATTTTGTTGTAGAATTTTAACAGACTACACAACCTGATTCAACCTGAATCCAATGTTCAAGGAAAGATTTTCTCTGAAATGAGAAAAGTGAAAAAAACTTAAGCCTTTATGACTGGACAGCTGAGACTTGATGGTCCTCTTATGAAAAACCATTAATCTCGACAAATTTCACAGATTTCTTTATTGCTCACATACATTTATTAAATGGTCAAGTGCTAGATTAGAAAAAAATCTAAAAATAAACTTATTCAAGCAGCTGGCAACTTTCCATTGCATTCTGAGTGCACAGCCTTCTCTTATTGTGTGATCAGCTTTGCAGGCCTAAGCAACATGCAGCATTTTTTCAAGGAGTAGCTATACCTCTTACCAAGATAATGTTGACCAAAATATAAATAAATTTCACAACACCTAGGAGGCATCAGATAAAAACTAACATTGAGAAATTACGGTTCAGAATGATAAGAAAATTAGTAAAAGAAAATCTTCATATCTAGACTTGGGGAATTAAAATCTTTAGCCCTTGGCTGGTAGACTCTTATTTCTCCCACACCTACATCTCAGTTATAAAGCATGAGAGTTACTGTGAAAAACAGGCACTGCAATAAGAACAGGTGTAATAAATTAGCAGCTCAGTGAAAACAAGGTCATCAAGACTAGCTAGCATTCAACCAAGAATACCGAAGGAGTGTAGGAATAAAGTGATTTGGCTGGTAATAAAAAAAAAAAAAGTAATTTTAATTGAAATTCATAGATGTAAAGATTTTAAAACCAGACACTTCTGTGATGAGCTACTCTGATCCTCGAAAAGCACTAGTTAAAGATTTTTGTGAAATGTTTTCTGTTACATTCATATAATTTGGGTGAGACATAGTGTATCTATTCAGAATGTAGTAGTCAGCCTTCAAATATAACATACTAGCAATTAGACCAGCCTTATATAACATACTAGCAATTAGACTTAAAAACTACAAACATGAGAATGACATTAAAGAAATTCCTGCTGTTCTGGTCCTTCTGTCACAATAAAGGAAAGGCATACAAAAATACCATAATAAAAAGAAGTGACGCTGGAAAAAATGAAAAGCTTAGTTCAAGTGAAGGGACATAAATGTAAAACAGGGTATTTGTTTACACAGTAGAAGTTGCCTCCACACAGTATCCCAGAAGTCAAAAGCTTAAAGGATTCAAAAGGATTAAAGGCACTCCTCTGGATAGTGAGAATTCCCTCAATTCTATTATAGACTGTAAAACTTACTGAGTAAATACATTAGCAGTGTAAGGATTTATACTTTGAGTCAAAAGAGAATGAGGGACCTCTTGAAATGGAAATATACCTGTGGCAGATTGTTAGATAATTTTCTTCTGTTGGGTTTCTTCTGATTTCTCAGTTATTGATCTCCACTAGGTCTGGATCAAAGGCATAGCAGGGGTCCAAGGCAGTAATTTCTATGCTCCTACTTGAAAAATAAATCCTACAACAATTTCAAATTTGAGGATCTAATAGTTAAAGAAGATGTAGAAATTTATAAATGCAAACTATTTGTGATGCATATGAATAGCTTTGTGAATGTAACCTCTGCAGACATGAGGCAACCATGATACTCTTTGGGGTTTGGGTCCTGACCTGAAACCTCTCTGAAATTCACATATTCTCAAATGACTCAGTTTATTTATGCCTTATTTGGTCATGCTGCTTTTTGTGTCTTGATATAGAGTCATAGAATAATCAGTTATTTACTTTTCAATAAAAGTAGGGGGGTTAGTTTGGATCTAAACATTGCTTTGTAAACTAGCATTTCTTCATGGCAGAAGAATTGACTATAACAGTTATTTTCAACTGGAAGGCGTCTGTAGTAAGGGGTCCGCTGACTGTTTGAAGGTGCATGAGAAAAGGGACGGGAAAGGCAGATTCACCTAACTGTTTGACAGCAGTCTACATGACAGTTGCAGTGCAATTCAGGCCTGCATCAGAAAAAACTTGAGGTTCCCCACCCTGAGGAAGGTGATAACCACTGCTCTAGGAACACCAAGGTAGCAAAAAAAAAACAAAATAAAACTAATTTCACTGTAGCAGAAAGTCAAGAAGTAAACATGTAGAGGTCAAAATGTGTTTTAATGCAAGTTATGCTTTCTCAGAAACTGCTCACTTGAGGTAATCTCACTTTTAGAAGTCACCCATATACTCAAAGTTAATATGTTGATGTTGATGGACCTTATTCAGCCTCAGTGAGTCTGATGGTCTTAATTACACTGGAGGAAAGCGAACTAGTAAGAGCTAAACCATTGTCTTCTACTGTGGCAAAGCTGAATTCAAAAGGCTGGTCTTTCATAAGTTACTATAGGGTAGATCTGTTTTCATCCCCTCTTTGTGCTAATGAGGAAAGAGGTGGGGAGGAGAGGCTGGACATGAGATTGGCTGCTCATTTGCATTTTAGCAAGCCCATTGGTGAGCCCTGGGCTGACCCAAGACCAGAAGGCCAGTGTCCTGCAGAACCAAGACATCCCTGTCCTGCTGGCCCTGATCTGAGTCTAATCCAAACCTCTGTCATACCACTGGAGTTTCAAACATTGTCAAGGCAAGATAGATGGAAACGCCCGTGCATCTGGGCTATGCCAAACTTCAAAGATAAGGGAGAGTAATTTTTCATCATTAATCAAGAAGATCCAGAAGATTACATAAGGCTCGCCGTCAGCCGCCAGCATTATGCTTTAAAACATAACATATTCTCTACACAATTTCTATGCCTTAAGGAGACGATGGAGAAGCTCTCTAGCCACCCACCACTCTAACTCCTGTGGCATGCACTAAGCTAGTTAACTTTAGAAATCCCAGCACACCACACCACTTTACCCCAGAGGCTCCACACCCAAAAGACTCCCAGGCTCCACAAGCATCATAAATACTTGTAATGAGGAGCTTTCACTGTATCTTTTGTTTACACAAACTTACCACTTCAGTATCAGAGCCTGCTCCTGCTTCCATTCAAATCAATGAGAGTTTTGCCATTCTCTTCAATGGAAGTAGCCCCTAGCATTGCATTACATGTAATGGTGATGGATCACTATTCCCTCCTCGCAAGAGCAATAGTTTAGCAACCATGCCAACCAATACGCATGTGCTTAGCTATAAGCACCTGGATAATCTTATTGGTTGCAGTGGAATTATGTAAATTCTTGTAGTTAAATGCTCTTTTTATTTGTTTTAATCTAGTCAATCCCTGGAATCCTCCTCTGTCAAGTAAACATGTCTTCCATTAGAATATGTACAAACTTGGTATAATCTAGATACTATCAGCAAGCATATGGCTGATCTGGCTTAATACTCCAAGTCCTGCAACAGATTACGTGAAAAATAAACATGCAAACATATTCAATCATTTTGCAGTACAGCTTGGTTTATGTTTTCAGGCTTTTACAGTAGAAAAAATAGATCTAGTGGTGTTTATATGGAATAGTTCTGGATGGAAGTGCCATGTATTGGGTCATCCACCAAATATAGGAAACATACGTTATTCAGCACGGTGACTCACACAGTGAGTAATGTAGTCCAAAGGGTATATGCTCCCCTGTGAACAGACATAACTCTCAATAATGCTAATAATCCCATAAATCCCAAAGGGCCTCATCTAGTTGAAAGTATCTGCAGCCTTGTGAACTGTGCAGACTGTGCAGGGCCATGGATGTCAGCTCCTCATCACCAGCCCAGCCTGCCCCACCCCTACTTGCCCTAGGAGAGTTGTGGTTCAGTGGCAAGCAGTTGCAGAGCAGACCCCATGCTGAAGCTTCCCTTGTATGACTGTACAGGAGGCTTGATGTCACTGGTTACTCTACTCCAGCTCCGTAATTCTCATTGAGGCTGTGATGGCAGCTGGGACGCTGACTACAAAGCCAGTTTGAAGATGATTTGTCTGCCTAAGAAGTCTGGTCTGCTTGGTGTGGAGGGCTTCCAGCTCCCTGCCATATTTGAGGATAAGGCATGTGTTTGTGATTCCTATTGTGGATGGTGCTGGATAACAGGGGGTGACATTCTGGGACTATACTAGCCTCTTCAGACTTTGCTGGAGCTATATTTTTACTGAAGCTTCTCACTGAGGAAAACTGAATTATATGTATGTACTATGGAGCACCAAACTTCAGCAAGTTACTGATGGACCTGCCTGGAACTGGGCTGGGTGCTTGGGAGAGGGGCAATTTGTGGTACATGCCATAAAGGCAGGCAATGACTTCCAGAAAGGAAGTTTTTTGCTTTTGAAATACAGAATAACAACAGCCCCAATTCTGGAGTCATAGAAGACTACAAGCCAGTGTGCAGCCTCAGCTGAAAGGTAGAAATCAAAGAAATCCTACAGTGCTGAGATTTGCACTCTCCCTGAGCTACAGGATACACTGATGTCATTTTATTCTGGGCCAGAATTGCTCAGAAATTACAGCACTCCTGTAAAAAACAGAAAGTGGAGTTGGTGTGATCTGATTTTAGCCACATTTCCACGCAAAAGGAGGCCCATGAGTTCATACCACCCCCATATACACATTTCTCTGGAGCTGCCTCTCAGACCAATCCCAGTAACCTTTGAACCAATCTTGACAAAACAGTGAATGTATCCAAAAAGCCCTGCAAGTTCTGTGAAATTCAGTCTTTGGGTAGAGAGGGGAAAGGCTTATTAGTACCTCAACTGTTAGCTTTTATGAGATATCTGGAAGGCTACATGAGAGACACAAACTACATCCATACTACTAAAAGGGTTCCATGAAGGGAGCTTAGCCTCTGGATACTGGCTCATCCACGCAGCTTATTTCTTTGTTCATCCCTTAGCTTTGCTTTATATGGCCCCAGCCAGCTTTCTCCAATACAACGCCCAACCTTGACTTGGGAAATAGTTTGGCCAGGGGTTGTCCCCAGGAGGTAGCATGAATGAGCTCTTCTCACTAGACTTGGTTCCTCCCAGCCTGTGAGTCCTTCAGCAGAATCCCAAAGGCATTGAACCATCACTGTCTATATACTCTGCCCTAGAGCACGCAACACATATACTCAGTTTTATACTATAAAACCCCCACTTATGTGAGCTGCAACGAAGTCTGACCTTTACTTACAAACACTTAAGAAAAAAAAGCCACACCACACTAATAATAATAATTGTTTCTTAGCAACCCCATGCTAACGCTGCATGATAATTCTGCTCCAGAAGCAGCTGGTGGTGTAGAATGATTCATTTTCCTGTACTTGTCTTCAGGACCAGGAATCAATCACTGACTCCCTTTGTTCAGCAGTACGGACCTATACACCAAAACCCCGTCCCCATTAGCTCTGTTGCTCATGGAAGTCATTGGTTTGTTTTGATTTTTCGGAAGACCTTCTTGTTACCCCAAGGAAGTCACTCTACTGGTGGAGAAACCTCTTGTCAATCTTGGACTCAGCATTGTTAGCAGCACCTGGCCCTTTTTGAGGTTTACCATCTACAGAAAGAGCTAGAACCTTCATCCTGAATGCTGAAATTAAGTCAATGCCAAAGGAGCCCCTCTGAACCTGAGAAGATGTGCCAGGACCTGCTGGGTGCCTTTCAGCTCAACCCCTCATTTGGAGTCCCTGCCTCACACACAAATCATTTGATCAAATAAATGCAATGTTGGGCAATAATTGGACAGTTAATTGAAACTCTTTCCTGCCTGTGGCCTCCCCAGTACCAAGAGGCTTTTGGGACGCATCTGGAGCCTGCAGCACTCTGCTGCTCCGGAGCCTCCATGAACTGGCAATGCAGCTGCAGTGCCCTGCTGGGGGGGGATAACTGGCCAGCTCTGAGGACAGCTTGCATTCTGAGTGTTTTGGGGGGCAAAAATGCCTGGGAAGGTGAGTTCTGGTGTTTGTTTTAACTTCACGAGGAGTTAAAAGAGCCATTCCAGCATTAGCCAGAAGGTTGATTATAAACCCACAATTTTCTGTAATTGGGCCTCATTAATAAATTCCTCAAGTGTTCCCAAAGGCAGGAGAGGTAAAACAAGAGCCACAGGGATCAGAGCAACAGAGAACTATGAGGATTCCCGACTGTGGTGTTAATTCCACTTAATCAGCTCAGAGAAGCTCTGTATTCAAAAGAAAATAACCATGACTCATAAAATACCCCTGCTAGCAGGGAATGGGATTCTCTCCATTTATAGTAATATTTTCCCCGATTTTTGTCCTTTCTTTAATTCTGGTTTTGAGCAGGGAGAACGACCCTCCCTCAGGGCACCCTGAGCACCTTCCACGTTCCTTGGCCTCAGTGCAGGCTGGAAGAGCTGCGCTCCAGGGATCGCCCAGTGTGGGTCCCTTGGGGACACCCGTTCTGGGAGACCCATTCTGCAATCCAAACATGCAAGAGGGTTTTTCCATCAGACCCAGACTGAAAAAAAGTTTGCAGCCGTCTCAGAGGCACAAGGAAGCTGATTCAAGATTTATTGCTGCTTAAAGAGGATGCATAGTAGCAATCTTCCAGAGACAGAGCAAGCCCCCTTCTCTCCTCTAAACTGTTTGCCATGAAAGGTAGACAAGTCAAACAAAGACAAGACAAATTGCAGGGATAATAACTTGGGTCATGAGAAAGCAGGGATTATGGAGGATGAGAAGGCAGCAGGGTTTGCCAGGAGAAGGGAACTTCCTGAAGGGGCATGAAGGAGCATCTGTAGTGGCAGATTCTCCAGTGCTATATGGAGTGCTGGACTTTAAAGACAAGAAAAGCAGAGTGAGGGTCGAGAAAGGGAGTAGAAAGCATTTGAGAAAAAAAAAGTAAAGAAGAAAAGATTTGGTGGAAGGAGGTTTGTGCAGGACTTGGAAGATGCTTGAAAATTTGAGAGCATAAGAGTCTGCAATCAGCTGAAAAGCAAGGGAGGTTATGGAGCCATCAGAGCTGCTGCTCAGGCTGCTCATAACCTTGTATCTGCACTCCTCCTTCCCATTCCTTCTCAAAATGGAAGGTGGGCTGTGAAGGTGCTGGGTACTGCTGTGTCATGTATGGCCTGAAGGGATGCCTGAACATGCCTGCATATAGCCTGATACCTGGGCATGTTGAGCTAACCAAGGAACACATGCAGAGGCGGTTGCATATCTGCAAGGGAAGTTCCTCAGTCCCCTTAGCGCTTCTGTGTGTGATTCATCTAGTAAACACATCTCATTAGGGCAGCCTGCAAGGGGGGAAATCCTCCCTCAGAGCACACACCATCTCCTCCACAGCCAGCATGACTAAGGAAATTGTATGCTGCCATGGGCAACAGGTTTTGTCTTCAGACACACCACTTGAGGTTTTCCAGCATAAAAATCTTCCTTGAAATGTGCAGTTTTGTTGTCCTGACAAGCAGCAGGAGGGGAAATAGATATTACAAATGAAAACAGCTCCAATCACCGACACCTCTTTCCTTCTCTTTTCCACTTGTAGACTTGCTCTTTTACTTGATATTTGGGAATCCTCTAGTCTCAGCGTCTATTTACTTTATTTTATTTTTATGAGTGTCCTTGAATGTAATGGAAGAATAAACATTTCAGTTTTCACAGCCTTGTGGCTTTTCGTGGGAGCTTAGCTGCATCCACCGTGTTTACAAAACAGAGCTGCGTCATTGCGTTTGTTAATTTGATGATTCTTGGACTATCCGTACTTTTGGCTGCCAAGCTCCCATTTAAATGTAGAGTTTGTTATGTTTTCATAGGCCCCGAGAGGAATTTCTTGATTAAAGTTTTAGAGTCAAACAGGACCAGCCAGTTTTATAGCTCACAGAATTACCAAGTTGTCAACGCTTGTAGACCACGGGTAGGAACTCTGTCACAGCAAGGAGCCAGCCCTGTGTGCCCCCTCCTGAACCCACACCAGGCTCCTGGGGGTTGCACTCGGACAGGGGAAACACCAGCGAGCTGAAACCCTTGCCCCTGCACAGGTATGTCTGGGCTGGGACCGGGAGAAGAGACATGACTGTGTTTGGGGCGGAAGTCCCTTTTTCCCAATATTCATCACAAGAAGCACCATCTTGGAGGAGGGATGATGGCAAGACAGACCTAAATCTCCAAAAATCTGGGAGTGTTGAATTAAGATAACACAAATTTCAACTCTGGGTAAGCAAGGAATACAAAGGTAGGACATACAGCACCTCCAGGTGGTGGGGGAACCTGAGAATGGCCGCACTGGCATGGGGAAAAAGACATGCTGGCCTGTGGTGAGGGCAGAGTAGGTGGACCATGGGTATGGCCTGGAAAACTTGGCTGAAGATGCAGGAGGAGAGTATTTGGCTCAGTGCACAGCTCAGCCAAGGAAAACAAGGGAGTGTTTCTCTCTGACTGCCATTTGTACACATATAAGCAAAAGCAAGCAAGCAGTTGTGCATATACTGAGGCTTCTAGAGAGTTAATGGCTCACAGGGGAGTTAAAAGATGAAAATTATGGCAGTAGACATACATTGCAAGATGTGGTGGGGCAGGACTGATGAGAGGGAGAGAGCTATATCCTACCATAATATGAGAGAGACTGTGACCAGCAAGAAGGGAGCTGTCGAGGGGTTTTTGGTTAAAAACCTTACTTACGGCTTCTTCTGCTCTGCCAGCAGCTGTGCCCTGTAAATTTCATTTGGTTTAGTCCTGTAAAGTAGATAACAAAACTGGAAGATCTCCACAGAATTTCAGCAGATCCTTTACCTACAACTAGGCACAAAAACATGCCACCTGCAGAACCTGGGAGTAGTGACAGCTGCCTAAATGCATATTAAGGAGAAAATCACTACTTTAATCACTAAGAAATTTACTGGCAAAGATATGCACTAATGCTGTGCCAACATTGCGCACTTGAGAGTACTGAGCTCAGCAAAACTTAAAACTTCTGAAAACCAGGACACATGTGAAGCGTCTTAGCTCTGTCCCCTTTGAGCAATGCCCCAACTTGCCCATCGCACACATCCTCCCTTTGCACCTTTGCCGAGCTCCTGGGCCATGACATGGGAGGCAAAGAGAGAAGAGCTGCGCCTCAAAGGGAGGTACCCATATCTGTCCTGCCCTGAAGAACTGAACCTGCTTCCCTGAAACGACATCAAACCTACTGCATTTTATAACCCATCTCGCCTTATGGGAAAAAAACAAACAAACCAAACCCAAAACAAAAAGCTATCCAAGACCATATTCTCAGTTAAATATCTGTAACTCACAGATTTCTGTCGTATCCCACCTTGACCTCGGTACATCACAAAGTGGTAAAATGATATTGTTATACTTTCATCTTTTCCCTTTAATCACCCCCATGGTAGAGGCCTGGAAGATTTGGTTCCTTAACTAGGATCTGCCCAACCACTCCACAACCGTGGCTGCTGCTCAGGGCATCCCCAACACACCACCAGCACTTACTCTGTAAGCCCTTTGCTTCCTCTCTGCTCTGCTTCCAAAGAAAGATTTTAGGAGACTGAGAACAGAGAAAAGAATGAGGCTCTAGCTTTAGACTATGAACTGGACATCACGTTTATGTATACATGTGCCAGAAGAAGAAAAGGGGTGGAGAAGGATCAGGGTGGATCTCCCAGGCCTTGACTCATGAGAATAGTCCCCCCTGAAGTGGGGTGAAGTCAGTATCTGAGATGAGGCATATCCACATGCAATGGGGTTTCAACAGATTTTGAGGGCTAAATGTTTAGACTCAGACTACGTTCAGGTAGCACATGGTCTAGGAAGAGTGTCTGAAGACATGGTGGGGGAGGAAAAATGCCTGATGATATCTCCTATGTGCAAATGGAGTCCCTGAGCATGGGAAGCCTTGCACAGGACCTAAGACCAGAGCTGCACTAGTTGCATCAATGGGAGGGAAAAAAGGGGGACACAAGCACTGAAACCAGAGGAAAGTATGCAGTTTACCTTGAGAAATGGTGATTAAATGAGTCCTGCTGTCCACAAGCTCCGACAGGTCCATGAGCTATTCTTGCCACGCGAGATTCGGCGTTCCCTTGCACTCTTCCCCCGGCAGCACAGCTGGGGGCTGTTTGCCATCTGGGCCTCTTCCTTAAGCCACAGAGCCCTTTATTTGCTTTTATTTAAGGAAGGGGACGGAGGGGAAGGCAGGAAGAAATGTGATTTCCTTCACTCTAAGCAAACCTGACAACCCGGGCTGAGCCTGCCTTGAGCTTAGGACACAGCCTGCCAGCCCTATTGGCGTGTCTTCACCGGGAGCGTACGACCCTCTGCACACGCACAGCCATCGTCGGCGAGCGGAGAGACAGTGGTGCCATTGAGCAGCCCTGAGAGCACTGTTAGCTGCCCGGCTCTTCCGTCCTCTCCTGTGAATGCATTATTGATGGCTATCGCGGAGCCGAGGAGCTTGCAGCCTGCCTCGTGCATGGAGACACCAGCTGCGGCTTTCCTGGGAGGTTACTGCTGGCACCGGCCATCCTCATAGTGTAGTAGGAGGGAGAGGGGGGAAGGAGAGGGACTTTTGGACCAGGCTTACCACTGCATTGCACTTACAGTTGAATTCTCCCTTGGGATTGCTAACCCCAGCCCCAGGCTTCCCAGGGGCTTCAGCACCCAGGCTTCAGCCTCCCTCTTGGCCACCCTGGGGTGGGTAGAGCTGCCACCTGCAGCGTGCAGTGCCACCCCACGTGGCGGCCAGGCTGTCTGGCTGCCCTGCTCACCCTGCCTGTGTCTGCCTGCCATGCTCACCATGCCTGGGAGGAGAGGGGAGCCAACGGTGGGCCTCGTGTGGGGTGCTGCCACCCTGCCCAGATCTGGGACGTGTGTAGCTGGGATGGCCCTGGGGCAGAGCAGAGACACTGTGAACAGCCGTTGTGGAGGGACCTAGAGAGCAGAGGCCCTGCTTCAGTGGGCCCCCACCTGAGACTGTAAGATGATGAAGAAAATCTGGCTTTTCTAGGGACTGGACAGCGTGGACTTTGCTGCAGCCCAGGAGGCCACTGAAAATTGCTGTATCTGAAGCGGGGCTTGACTCCCTCTGCAAGGAGTGAGCACATGTTTTAATCTGTTGCGCACAGCGGGTCTGAGTTTTCCTGTTTAAAGAGCATCTTCCTTTGATTTAAAATGTGGTGTTCTGAAAAAGCTAACCCAAGAGATTGGAAATTTGTGGTACCTTTTGGCATGCTCAGCTGTGTGACAGCCATACCTCAAGGCTCTGGCCAATGCAGCGTCCCACCGCACCTTGCGCTCTTCCACCGTTAGGTCTGCCCAGACCAAAGCGTCACTGAGGTCTTTGGTCTCAGAAACAACTGGCAGCAGAGGAACCACCGGGGCATATCTCAGCCCCTGGCTTTTTCCAGCATGGAGCAGTGTGTCCTTACCCCACAGTGTAATGGTCTGGCATGATAGTGCACACTTATGCTTTGGAGAAAAGGCCATTCTTCCCAAATCCCAATGAACAACTTATAGAATAAGGAAAGAATAAGGAAATTTCATCTTTGTGATTTTTTATCACAAGACAAAAGTGCATGTCAGGCATAGCTAGCTCTCCTTCATCTATTTCTTTGCTATTAGAAAAAAAAAAACAAAAATCCGTGGGTAGTTAACTAGGAACTGCAGAGCAACAGCCACCTAGAAATCTGTTCTTCTCATTCAACCCAAGATTCCCAAAACATCGTTTAGGATAAAGCACAAAATCCGTAGTAAGTTATGCAAGGAGTCAACTAAGACACAGAACTCAAAGAATTAAAGAAGTGTCCCTAAAGCACAGGATTAGCACCATATTTGACAAATTTAGTGCTTGCTTTAATCTCCAAGCTCTTGCTAGATGTCTACCTCTTAAAAATGGTCAGGGCTGCTGTGCCATAAATGAAAGCTGGCAGTGAAAAGCAATGGAAAAACAGTGGAAATGTTGTCTAGCTCAGAAGAAGAACAGTTTCTAAATCAAGTTCCTGTCTTATCTGCAAGGGATTATGTCTCTTCTCGAGTGTTAAAAATATTTTCTGCCTCCTGGTTTTATGCGGAGGCGAGAGAGTGCCTTGGTCAGATCTGCCGAGATGCAGTTCTCAGGCTCTATTCTTTCCCACCAGAGGCAGGTATGTGCTACACCCATCCCGTAATTAGTGCCTGCTCTGGGCCTCTTGTGGAGGAGGATTGCAGTTTGCCAGCATATTTGAAACAGCTCTCCGTGTCATTAGGAGTGTTCCCATGAAAGCATTCTGGCTTGTTAAAACATCCAAAATCAAATATCTGCCTGCCAGACAGAGGATCATCCCAGCTAGAGATGAAAAACGGCTTGGATCAGGGAGTCCATCCCCATGCTAAGGTACCCATATCTCTGTTATGCTTCTTGATTTCTCTGCAGGATGCATGCCAAAGGCTTTTATCATCAATCCAGAGGAGGATCTACACAAGAGAAATTCCAAAACGGCATCAGGAAACTGTATGCTTTTTTTTCTTCCCTCTTTTGTTATTTCCTCATATTAAACAATTCATTGACTTTAATTGTGCTTGCCTCAGGTAAAGAAGCCTGGCAAATTTGAAGACCATTTTTATTATCAGTTAGGTGAGTTTATTTGCCAAGCATACTTTCCCAAGTTCTCTGAACATCCTACTCATCAGTCACTAACAAAGGCCCCATTCACAGGAGGGCTACCAAACGGGTTTGCTGCACGGTTCACAGCTGGCCCAGGGTGAGAGCTTTCAGACCCTCCCTCTGTCTGCTGCTATGGCATCCAAGGTCATTCACCATCAAGGAGGGCGCTTAAGCCTCAGCAAGGGGAGGATTCACCTAAAGGAAGACTTAAGTGGAATTGCTATGCCTCAGAACAAAATTAAAATCCCCAGAGTCCCTGTTCTTAAATACAGCTGCCTCTGTTGTTTGGCTGAGCACTCCTGACGTATATCAAACTCTGCTCCTTCAGGTGTCCAGATCTGATGCACATCAAGCAGTCCCTTCTGTGTGCAGCTGGTAGCTGTCCCTCCTCTAGTTTAACAGCTCCCAAAATATGAGACACAGGTTCAGCTCCATCTTCAGCCCAAGGAGTTTTACTGTCTGTTTCCCATTTTCCCAGGGAGCTCCCGAAGCACCAGAGCATGGAGGGCAGGAAGACTTTATCCCAACTTCTGGCTGAAGCTGGGTCCAAGAGCTGAAAATAAGATTAAGTCCAAGAATTTTATAGAAGAGAGAGGGTGAGCCTGTAGTGGTTAGGAGATAAGGCTTAAACAAGGCTTTTCAGGGTGGAGGAGGAATTCAGCCTGCGTCCGAGTGCTGCTGCCTCAGTTATGGAGGTAGGACTTTTACCAGGTAAAGCCCTCAATTTGTCCTCCAAGGCTTTGAGCTTATGCTGGGGCAGAGCGCAGGCTCTGCAGAGGCGGAGTGCCTGCCAGGCAGCCACAAGGCTCTGCTGGAAATAACCCCCAGGGCCGGGAGCAGGCATGGAGCGGGGAGTGCCATGGCCATGGCACCCAAGCCATGGGTGACTGGTGACGGGTGTTCTTAGAGAAGCTGTTTGAAGCTGAGTGCAAGTTAACCTGTTGTCCACCTCTGCCAGAGCAAAACCTTGGCCTCACTTTTTGATTTTTATGGTCCAAGGAGGAATTGGATCCATGTTCGTCTGTAGCTGGCACAGTCCTGCACAGGCAAGTGATAAGAGGCTGCTGCCGAAGCAGCCTAGCAGAGGTGACATGGCTGCCAAGCAGTGTCCTGGTAGGGTCTCGGAGTGGAAGCAGAGAAGAGCTGGAGAGAAGAAGGTAGCTGAAACCTCACAAGGTGGTGAAGCCTTTCTTCCACTTTGCACAAGCATGGAAGTAAAGCTGCCTGGAAACTTGACACTAAACCACTGTTCCTGCCATGTCCTCTTGGTTACCTGGGGATAAAAGATCTGCTCAACACTTCAGGAGTGCTGAAGGGCATGTGGGACTGCTCCCAGCGCCCGAAGCACCATGCTTGTGAGGATGCCGAGGAAACCTGCCTGGAAGCAAAGGTAATGGGGAGTGCAGAGCCTGACAGGAGGGCAATAAGCCTTCAGTGACTCCGTGCTAAGTCACAAGGATCTCTGCAACACTCCACCCAGAAGCCCTGTATGTCCCATATTATCCTGTATTGCCATGAGCAGGAGGGTCCCAGCCACGAGTCTTCCTAAAAAGAGTGCATATTTTTAACTAAGTGCTGCTGGAAGGAATTTTGCTGAGATCTTCTATGAAAACCAGTTGAATTTTTTGGTGGTTTTTGCCCCGGGAAAGTCCAGTTTGACTGTTCAGAGAGTGTGGACTGTGCAGTCTGCCCCTTCTGTGCCCTCCTTCCCATAATGCAGACTGTGCCTTAAAACCCACAATATATCCTTTTATCTGAATATAATGCAAGGGGCAATGCAAGATGGAGCTGCTGGTGGAAGAGGTCATGAAGTTCCACTGCACTAGCATTTTGAAAGGGAATCCTATTAAAAAAAACCAGCCCATGACACGGCTGCAGAGAAAGATCCTGCGCTCTGTCAATGTCTTGGCATGGAGTTAGCAGGGAGAATGGGACGGGACACAAGCGGAGAGTGGGCTTTTCTTGGCATTGGCCACAATGAGTGTGGTTGTCCAAGGAAAGTTTGTGGGGGAGGCTGAGGGGATAGAAGAAGACAGACATGTTAAAGGGAAGTGTGTTCCTACATAATGAGACATTGTAACATATGTTAAAAGAAAAAAAAAAGAAAAAGAAAAAAGTCCAGGGCGGTGAAAGGATTTCCCCAGCAAGGGGGTTGAGCAGAGCATAGTTTTGGCTTACCATTATGGGCTATTGTGTCTATGTAGGCATGGGGCTCTTACACTGGACCAGCCTTTGTGTCAAATCGAGCTGCAATGCCTGAGTTCCCCAAGCTGCCTCTCATCTGTGAATCAGCTTTGGTTTGTTTCTACCCATGCAGCTGCTATTTTTTATTTAGTCTAATTTTAGCATATGTACCGGCAGCTGCAAATATAAATGGTCCCATTTGGTATCCAGTGTGTCCGAATGGAGATGTGGCCCACGTGAGGTATGCTGGGTTCCCCCTCTCTGCATAACTTAAAAAATAGACAAGCAATAAACAGTTTCTGCAAAGTATATTATGACAAATTGTATTGCACAATTTTATGGTTTTTCTGATAAATTCTGGGCACAAATTGTAAAGTTCACACAGAAATATTTCCTTGCAGAATTGAGAAACAAAGGACTTTGTCCCTGAGCTGCAACGCTAGACCTGGAGACTGAAGCTTACTGGAAGCAGAGAAACGGGGCAGAAAAGCAGACTTCCTGCAACAAGCAGTATTTTCACGTAATGGGGTGTCTGTTTCTGGGGAAAGGAAACAAACCATGGAGGAGGAAAGAAGGGATGATCAAAAAAAGAAAAATCAGGTAGAGATAGTAATAAACTGATGGAAAATACTAAATTTATATCAACAAGTATTGATCTGCTGGGTTCAAGACAATTTTTAAGAAAACCACTGAACTGTCTGAGGAGATTTTGGTGTATTTTGATACATTTTGAGATAAGTGGTTTGTTTTCCCCATGGGCTCTCCTGCTCCCCTGCCTGCAGCTGGACCCAGCACCTGCCTCCTCCCACAGCCCAGCGCCCACCTCGCAAGCAAGGACCAGCACGAGTTTGGCTCCTGCCGTCATGTGGTTTGTGGCCTGCCAAGGTTTCACAGACATCCACTGAGTGCTACACCAAAACCAAGCCAAGGAAATTGAGTCAAGAAGCTCACATCCATTCTTCACTCACTGTACCTCCACCAGGAAGGGGAAAGCACTTTTATTCCCCCTGCCGATACAGCAGGCTGATCCTTCCCAGGCACATTCTTCGCTGCTCTGTGCACACTGTGGAAGAAATTTAGAGGTGGACATGTTTTTTGCTCAGCCAAACTCAGATGTTTTAGTAGCTGAATGAGGTCTCTGACTTGGGTCATTCTTTCCCATTCTTTCAACAGAACAAAATGAGCAATGTAGGCTCATAATCTCAAGATTATGCAGCAAAAGGCTTAATGTTTGCTTATTCGGGGACATACTTTCAGGTCTTGCCTTCTCCCAAACATGTTTCCATTTTCTAGCCAGGGACTAGGCGGTGTGGTGTGGCTAAAGAGATCCTATTATGGTGCCATGTTTCAAAAGAGAGACAAAACTGGTTTCTCTTTATTTTTATCTATATGATATGAGACAGATAAGTTGGGTGGAAGTTGAGAATAATAATTATGAAAACATCAGTACAATAAAATTATCTTACACCTTTTCTCCTTAGTGAACTTTGAAGTTTCACAGTGAGTATTTCAAACCAGCAATCTAGATATGATCTCCTGGACCCCTGGCAGTCTTTGCTCATTAATCTTGCTGAATAAGAAGTGAAGACCTGTTACAGTCATTGAGTAAGGCCTAACATTGGTCCTTGTGAGGGTGAACACTGCTCCTGGAAAAGACTGTGTCAGCAATGACAAAAATACTTGTTAGGTGAGTAGGTGGGGAATTCAGTACCCTTCCCTAAGCACTGGGTTTGAACAATGTTGCGTTCGGCCATCGCTTTCGGTACTCTTACTGCCTGCCTCCTTGTTTTCAATCATGAACATGCTACGCACTCCATCTACTTCTCCAAAACATACCCGGTGCCAGGAGTAAGCCAGATCAGCTTGGGTGATCCTCATGCACTTAAGCAGCAGGCTGATTTTTGCATGTAGTAGTTTTAATTTTTGATTCAAGTTTCAGCACTGTTACAGTGTTGTCAATACCTGTCAATACCTGAACCACCATACTGAAAATGGAGTAAGTACAGCTCTGAAAATCAGCACGGCAGAATCAGGCCTTTGAGTGCCAGTTCCTCAGGACTATCACCCTGTCTTGCGCATCACACTATTTGTACAATGGAAACAATAACCAGGCAAGGAATCCTTTAACCAAAATAATTTGCACTCTCAGTGAGAAGAGGCAATGCAGGTCATTGGCAGTGGTGCACTGTCCACTTTGTTGCCATCACCAGAAAATTGTGACATAAATAAATGTTGATATAAAGCCTCCCCATCACGGCAGCCACAAGCCAGCCACAGCTTCTAACCTCCGTGCTACCAGGGTGTCCAAAGGCAGCTGAGAAGCAGCAACACCTGCACACACTGTGGGGGACAGGCACCTTCCCTGCTTTGCCCCTCCAGCAGGGGTGCTGCAGAGGGGACGGAGGAGCCCACAGGGCATTGAATGCCCACACGAGCTGCTGCCTCTCTGTGGAAGCATTTCCTGGCAAAGCTGTGGGTTTATTGCAGAAGCACAGCAGCCTCATGCTATTACTGAGAGCACAGTAAATAAAATGCAAAGCACTGGGACTTCATGCCTGAATTGCCTACCGATCATTCTTGGTCAGCAGTCAAGAGATGATATTCCTTGCTTTGGATGCATCTCTGGTTTTACTCTCAGATCTCTTTTGCCATTTCAAACATCCCTTTTTCTTGTGGTTGTGCTTGTTTTCCACCTGACCTTTCATTTTAAGTACAGCCAGCTAAAATGTATGTTCCTGCTCGTTGGTATTATTAGAGGTTCCTGGTCTTCAAACGTTGAAAAAGTTTTTCTAGGGTAGCCCTGACTGCTGCTGTATGTTTACACATCTGATTTTTTTTTTAAATATGAGTTTTTGCATCATTTGTCATTACAGATATACAATATCTCCATGTATTTAGATTTACTCTGTGAATCCTTACATGGCTATAAACAATGAGGGCAATTTGGGGTGTCAGAATCATATAATTCATTATTCATGGCCATTTCACATTTTTTAAATCTGTGAATATAACTCTGTTTCTTGGCTTATAGCAAACCCAAACAGCTATACTGAAAATGCATATGAAAATGCACCATATTTGTTATATATATTTCTCTCTTTATAAAGGTTTCAGCCAAGTAGAAACACAGAACACACTGGATACTGCATGGCTTATAGGACTGATAGCAAATGGTTAAAAATAATAGCTTGTTATTTAGCCATATGTCAACATTGCTTCCATATTCTATCAGGCAACTATCTAAAAATTTTTTTACCTGTCAAAATCAGATCACTTAACAAATAGGGAAAAGTACTCAAAATGACATTGTGAAATATTCACAAAAAGTAATTTTACTAATTCCATGCTAATGTGATAACTGAGACAAAGTTGAATCAATATACTTTTCCAATGTAATGTGCTATTTATATAATTGGCCATTTTTCTTTCCTGATAGAAAATTTAATACAATTGGCATAAAAGACAGTGGAAAAAAACACTAAATGTCTACAGAGATGGACATACTACTCCGTATCCTTCCATCAGCTTACTTGAAAACACAGACAGGGAAATAAATGTGAAAAAAAATCAAGATTGATAGTTTGTTGGTATTTATAACCCTTTTATTAGACACATAATTCTATTAGCTAAACTGTTAGTGAGTTGTTGTGGTTTAACCCCAGCTGGCAACTAAGCCCCAGCCAGCCACTTGCTCACTCCCACCCGGTGGGATGGGGAAGAGAATTGGAAGAGTAAAAATAAGAAAACTCATGGGTTGAGATAAAGACAGTTTAACAGGTAAAGCAAAAGCCACAGACGCAAGCAAAGCAAAGCAAGGAATTAATTCACCACTTCCCATGGGCAGGCAGGTGCTCAGCCATCCCCAGGGAAGCAGGGCTCCATCATGTGTAACGGTGACTTGGGAAGAAAAATGCCATCACTCTGAACGTCCCCCCCTTCCTTCTTCTTCCCCAGCTTTATATGCCAAGTGTGACATCGTATGGTCTGGAATATCCCTTTGGTCAGTTGGGGTCAGCTGCCCTGGCTGTGCCCCCTCCCAGCTTCTTGTGCCCCCCCAGCCTTCTTGCTGGGGGGGTGGGGTGAGGAGCAGAAAAGGCCTTGACCCTGTGTAAGCCCTGCTCAGCAATAGCTAAAACATCCCTCTGTTACCAAGACTGTACCCAGCACAAATCCAAAACGTGGCCCCATACTGGCTACTGTGAAGAAAATTAACTCTACGCCAGCCACAACCAGCACAGGGTATTGCTCAGCCTTTGCCGAGGGCAGCAGCCGCTTGCTGAGGCCCCTGCCCGACCGGCTACCAGCCCCTGGCTGCCCGAGAGCAGTGTGGACTCAGGAGAGGAGAACCACAGAGTCTGAAATTGCTGCTGATGGCAAAGTCACATCTTGCTTAGGCTAAAATTTTCCCCCCTGCGGTCTTTTCAAATTTGGAGAGCATCTGCCCCCACCACTTCTAGCTGCCTTTGTGCTGCAGGGGCCATCCTGCCTGGGTGCTGATCTTCCAACCCAGACTGGTAACCACCCAGGCTGCATTTTATTCTCCTGCATCACCCTAAGCCCAGGCTCGGGGCACGTCAGGCTCAGCTGGCTGGCAGGCCAGGGGCTGCGCAGCTCCACGGCTGGGCTGAAAGGCCTAAGGGGTTGATGAGCGGTGGACCTTGACAGCACTCTCCTGTCTTCTTTGATTCCTTATCCCCCTCCATCATCTTTGTGGATGGAACTCCCGCATGGGTGGGATCCGAGGGCAGTGCCCTGCCCTGCCAGCACAGGGGGTTTGTCCAGGGGCAGCGGGACGGGGCTCGGTGCCTCGTCTCTCCTGCAGGACTTATCCTGCCCTTTCATGCCTCCCCAGAAACTCAGATGGCAGAGTATGCTCATGGGTGTTGGCCTGGCTGGAGCCCCGTGGCTCACCCTGTCCCCCACCGCACCACACTATCTGGACATACCTGCACAGCATTGCGGTGGGGGCACCCAAAATTACATTCACTACATTCAACTGTGCCCCCCCTGCCTCTGTCTCCCACCCATTTAAAATGGTGTTACTACCTCCACAACAGGCCGTTAATGATTAATGAGCAAACATCTCTGACATGCTTTGCAAGGGAAAGGCGCTGCGTGCTGTCAGCACTGAGTGTATTAATTTCTTAGAACAAAGCTGCTGTAAGAACACAGAACTTGCGCCATGTACAGTAGCCATTTCTGGCATAGCTTTTACTGAGGTTAATATAATATTCATAACACTGCTAAAGGACTATTTGTTGGACAAAAGGATTTTGCTACTGGCATTTAGCTATAGAAAAGTTTTTCTGTTTTATGCCCACATACTAGCATATAATTATAGTAATAAAGTCTGGTCCCTCGCTTGAAGTGACTGCTGCCAGTATTATGAAATCATGGCAATGGTTGTAAAAATAAAAGAGGTCATAACCCCTCCACACACACACACACCCACTCTGTAGCTGATATCAAATAGCTTTGGTGGGAAAATGCAGACCTTTAAACTTTCTCTACCAAACTCAATGCATTCTGTATTTAACTTATCCTCTAAAACAGTTTGTGTTATAGGAATTTGAAAACTGCATATAACCACGGAAAAAGTCTGTACTTAATTAGCTACTGAGTCCAGCTTGATTTAAACAAAATAACAACCATTTCTTTGTGCTAACTATTTTTAACGATATGCATTACATGCATCAGCCGGTCCCTATGCCAAGGCTATTTGAGCATCAACTCCTGCTTCACTGTTCTAGTTTTGGCAAAGAGAATTATCAAGAAATGCCTGCGTGGAGATACTTTTTCATGTCTACCAGGGCAAGCACATTTCTTCCTCAGGAACAAAGCCAATTGTCTTAGAATTGCAGTGGCATCAAGCACAATACATTACAAGCTCCCAGGGGCCTCCTGGGAAAGCAGCACAGGGAGCTGGAGGGAAGGCCAGAGCAGGTAGGAAAGGCTGCTGCAGACACTTTTCTAGGGACTTCTGCAGCAAACACGCTTTTTTCCCCATTATAAATACAAGCAGCAGAAAAAAGTTGCTTGGGGATTTGTGTTGGTCATGCAAGAAGGAAAAGCAGGGCGGGTACAACCTGAGCCCCTGTCTGTCACAGCAAAACTTGGAAGGCAGCACCTGTGTGCAGCAGCCGGGACAGAGCGAGGCTGGCTCTGACTGTGGAACACCTCTGGATGCAAAGCTGCACACAGGGCTTTTCAGTGCCTTCCTTTTGGGATGCTTACACTGAGGTCTTGTTTTCACAAAGTGTTTGAACTGCCCTGCTGAAGGAGCTTGAACTTCCTCAGGTGACCAGAGGCGAATCTCCAAAATTCCCTCCATGTGAGTTTCACTTGGGCACCTGCACTTGTTACTCAAAAAAATTGCAGCTTCAGATTTGGCTCTGGCCAAAAGAAAACAGAATTGAAGGTGTAGTTAGAGAGTAAGAAGAGGAATTAGAGACAAATCAAACAAGCAAGCGCAAGACTGCTGCATTTGACAGCTTCTTCCTGTTCACTAAACTCTTTACAGTCTGAAAAATGATAGAGGCATACAGTGGAGACAGTTGAAAAGTACAATTCCCAGCACGGCCCTGAGTGAGCTGTCGGGTTTTGTTTTCTTAGCTGAGGCCTTTGGAGCCAGTGGGAAAAGAAAAACAACAACAAAACTCTCAGTTGTTCACTCTTTTTTGCTGGAAGTGAAAAGTAAAGAAGAATAAGCAAGGCGCGGGGAGGGGGGGGGAGGTAACAGGAGTAATTTACAGGTTGCCAAAGGGAGAAAAGATGCTCAGGAAGAGGGATACAGGACAGAGGTTGTTGTAGCATGCAAAGAACAATGAAAGACTCACTCTCATGAAAAACTAGGGACTTCTTAGATTTTCCTTCCTGCTCCTGTGTCTCATTCAGGAAGAGGAAAATTCAGAAAATGAGTGCAAGCTGGACACAAACAGGTTAAGCTTAGAGAACAAAGCAGTAAAGCCAAAAATATGGTGACAGATCCTGCTCTTGTTTATCCTGGGGTAAATCTTGAATTGTCCCATTGGGACGACTCTGGGTTTGCCTCAACACAACTGAAAGCAGAATGTGGCCCTTGCACAATATGTCCAGATGTTGTTTTTTTCTGTGATGAAAATGTGAGAGATTCAAAGAGAGATCTCAGAATGATGAAATTCACAGCCTCCACCCTCTCCCCATGTAGCTCTACTTAATTCAGCTGAGTTACACCAGAGACAACTAGACTTTTGGCTCACAGAATATTTTTCTTTTCAATGTTTTACATTGCAAACAGGTTTGTTGGTGCCTGCAATTTAGCAAATCAAAGGCATCACGGTGCTTTTACAAAGAGGGCTGATCCAAGGGAAACCCTTCTGATATCTAGGACAGCAACCTTTTTTCTTTGCTTCTTACCTTATTTGCAGTCTGCAGAGGCTACCAACAACCTGCAGAAGGAAATATTTCCCTTGTCCCTATTGGGCATCATGCCAGTGGCAGATAATCAGCAGGCAGAAAGGTAATTATTCATTATTTGCTGCTGAACTGCCTGGTGCTGGTGTATAACCTTTACTTCAGCTGTCCCTGGCTGAATGATCTCATTTTGTGCAGATTCCCTGCACTTTGTAAAGAAGCCCAGAGATATAGGTGGGATCCATCATTTTACACTCCCATGCCAAATTCTGGGGGTGTATAAGCAGGTGCTCAGACATGCTGGAGATCCAGAAAATCAAGGTAATTACAAAAGAAGATGGATAGTGGGTTTGACTCACTGCACTTCCACGGATGTGCTCATGCTTATCGCAGGAGCCAAATACTGCCCCAATGAAACAGTGCACAGGATGTGGGGAGAGCAGAGGTGGAGGGGGGAGGAAATTGGAGGGAGGGCAAATGTGTAGCACCCTGGCATTTTCCTTCTGCAGAAAACCCTCCACATTTTGAGCCTGAGGGGGTCATGGGTAGGGAACAAAGGTGCCCTGTCCTGCCTGGCAGCACAGGCAGCTGCCTCCTCTACCTTGCAGTTAAATTCTGGAGCCTGACAGGCTCTGCCTGGGTCCAGCTGGATCTGCCCATGACTCAGAGCTTGTCCACTGTGGTGAGGCTGGATGGGGAGACTGCATGGCTGGGGTGGCTGTATGATACCTGCAATGAGCCCTTACCTCCTTCCTCTGACAGTATCCCATTGAATGTCCCCAGCACATATGTCAGGTCTGACACGTGAGTTGCAATTTTGTCTGGGCAGCACAGGATGCTTCACTGCCATTTTCAAAAGAAGGTGAACTATGGGTGCCTTGTCCCCCATGAGTCCAGCTGCAGAAAGAGAGGAGTTACTCAGTCACCATGGCCAGGAAGCCACCTTCCCTCTGTCTCTATCTTCGCTCAAATTACACAACTGCTGGCATCATGCTGGTAGCATCACCTTTGCTCTCCCACCTCTTTTAGCCATGCAAACTTCTCGATACTTGGTCATCTGCTATTGCAGCTTCAGGGCCTGATCCTGTCATATCTGAGGTCCTTTATAGCCCTCAAAATGCCTTTGCATTCAACAGGCAGCCCCAGGACTTGTCATACCACCCTCAGGTTTGGGCAACTAAAGACAAAATGCAAGGATGGTCTGTGGCCATAAGGTTCAGCACCACTCCCATGGAATTACATTACAGACTCCTGTCATTTCACTGGGTGCCAGTGGAGGATGCTTCCAATTCTCACAACAAAAGATATGTTCCAAAAAAGTTTCTCAGCAAGCCAGGGAGTTTTTAAAACCAATAATAACTGGAAAAAATAATAAAGTATGGTGGTACATCAGTGAAATAATTTAGCTATTTTCTGCTGCTGAAACAAGAGTCCTTGCAGGTTCTCTGATAGCTCCTTTCCTGGAGCACCACAGGGTTCCCTCCTGCAGCTGAGAGAATGTCTCTTTGGTTTGCTGTGGTGGAGCTGGTCTGCAGCATGGCTGCTTCGCCATCTGCAAGCTGGGCTGCTGGGAGGAGTGGGACAGGCAGAAGGGGTCCCCACAAGATTTCCCACTCCAACACCAATCCCCACCAGGAGACAAGGCATCACCAGGCTAGTGGGACCAGGGGGCGAGGGAGAGTCTGGAGAGGGGCTTCTGGGTTTGGGCTAGTGTCACAACTCACCTCTCAGATACGTCCCTTGCTCATGGAGAACCTCCTCTCAGCTGCTGAGCTTGGGCACAGTAAGCTGGATGTCAAAGTGGGTGCCCTGCTGGAAGGACCATTTCTGTATTTGGGGTCTCTGTCTTAACCTCTCACCCGACCCTCCCAGGGCAGTGGCCTTACAGCAGCCCAACACAGCCCGGCAAACCAGACATATCTGGAACTGCCATTCCACACTTCGGGATAAATTCACTTAGACCAGCGCCTATCTGAGCACACTTCAGCTCCTGCCTGTTTTTCCTGAGTAGAACTGAATATCCCCAGACAAGCACCCTTTCTGGTTATGTGCTTGCATGGTGCCCACCACAACTGGATTGGGTCTACAGAGGTTTCCCTAACACACTTGAGCAGACTGACCAAGAGAGCTCCCTGGAGAGCATGCAGGCAGCTGAAATAAATCCTCCATGCCATTGCTATCCCCCCCCTTCTAGCTGCCTAATCAGGGCGCAGCAGCAGCAAAGTCAGAATTGTTTAATACCTCTTGCCCAGCATGAAAGACACAGAGAACTACCCAGATACCCAGGGAGAAAGAAGTTGCCCTTGGGCACAGACTTTAGATACACAACAACGAGACACAGGAGGGGGGATGACACATGATGTTGCCTCTGGCCAAAATCTATTTCTCAGGAAAGTGTTCAGCAAAACAACAACCACCACCACCACAGAGCTCTCTAGGTCTTCACAGGAGATGATTACACTGATTAGCCTTGAAGTTAAAATCAGGAAAAAAATGTTTGGATCGATTCTTGCTAGAAACAGAAAAGGGAGACTGACGCTGCCCTATATGGTAAAAGTGCAGCTCACATTCAGTGGGAAAATGTGGATTTTATTTTCTTCAGTTACAGTGGTTAATCCTGTCAGCTCATTTTAATAATGCTTTTTATAAACCCACTCTGATCCAGATGTGGTATGTTATTGTGTTCTTTTCAGGGATGCTGGGCATTTAGTCTGCATTTACAACACATTAATGATGCTCACATAAAAAGAAGGGATCCAAAAGCTACGGTCCAATAATTTTTTCTAACATTTTCCAGCATCTTTTCCAAAATGCCTAAATTTGCTTTATCTCTACAGGATAAGGCTTGTCTGCATACCAGGTTTGAAAAAAGATAAAAGGTCCTGGCTTGACCTGAGGTTGACCTTTCTGTACACAAGCTCCGCTATTGTAGGGGAACCGAAAGCAGCAGTGCTTAGCAAAACCAAACCAAACAAGCCCCGAGAAGCAGACGGGGTGGGGGGGCTGGAGCCGTCGCCCTGCAGAGAGGTGCAGCCCCTGCCTCTGTTCTCCACCAGCACCTGGGTGCCTGGGAGCCAAACCTCCAGGTGCAGACCTCGGAGAGCATTTCTCAGCAGTGAACCCCAACCGGCCACGTTCCTCCCAGACTTTGGAAAGCCTCTAAAGCCTCTAAGGGCAGATCCAAACAACCGTGGTGTTTGCTCACATTTACTGTTCTGAAGAAAAGTACTTTTGTTGGTTTTTTTTGAGTCAAATTTGCTGTAAGCTTCCTTGGTTTCATCATCCTAAGCAAGGCACATTCAAAGCAGGCTGCAACTGCTCAGAGATTGCTGAGGAATTTGGACTTGCAGTTACTTGCAGGAATTTGAATTATTACTCATCCCTTAAATCTGAGACATTTTATACCCATGCATTGCCTAATTACAGAAGCCGCATCAAATCTGTCATTCCCTGTGGATGGTTTTTAATGTGTCCTGTTATGTGATTTGAGGATTTTTCACATGGACATGGGAATACAGTTTCGGCTTCCTGGCCTAGTTCCCACATTTGAACTATTGGTGCTTTGACTTCACTGCAGGAAGCTGCTGACCACGCTCCTGCTCTGCAGATCTCTGCTGCGCTCTGCACATCTCTGCTGCTTAGCAGAACAAATCGGGAAGTGATATTTCCCTTAAGAGAAAATTTCCTCCAGCTGAAAAACAAACCATTTTTTAAAGAACTGCTTTGTCAAAAATTGCTCAGGTTTTTTGCTGGAAAAATCTGGAAAGTGAGTCTCTGCATAAAGGCTGAGAGAAGAGGGAGTCACAGCTTAGGTGGGTATCCTGCAGTAAGGGCAGCCTCAGCACTGACGTTGAGATGAAATTCATCTCCCTCCTTGGGTGCTGCAAGCCTGCTGGTGAGGCTGGATGATGCCCTCTAGACTGTATGGGTCTGGCAGTGGTTTGCAGCCCCCCTCAAGCCGGTTTGCCCAGTGGGGCTGAGACACCCCCTGCACCGCAGCAAGAAGACCAAGAGGTCACCTTGCTCCAGGGCACCCTGGGGACACCCTTTCCCAGGGCCGTGCAAGTTGCTGGACAGTCTCACTGACTTTAATGCAATTGCTCACATGAGTGATGTGATCGGGATCAGGCTAGATAAGTCCCAGTCCTACTGCTGGCTATACAAAGATCCCTGTGCCAAAACCAGTTTTCTGTATAATATTCTGCGTCCAGCTCTGGAGCCCTCAGCACAAGAAGGACATGGAAGTGTTGGAGCGGGTCCAGAGGAGGGCCACAAAAATGATCCGGGGGCTGGAGCACCTCTCCTAGGAGGACAGGCTGAGGAAGTTGGGGTTGTTCAGCCTGGAGAAGAGAAGGCTGTGGGGAGACGTGATTGCAGCCTTTCAGTGCCTAAAGGGGGCCTATAGGAAAGATGGGGAAAATCTTTTTAGTAGGGCCAGCTGTGACAGGACAAGGGGTAATGGTTTTAAACTAAACCAGGGTAGGTTTAGACTAGATATAAGGAAGAAATTCTTTACAATGAGGGTGGTGAAACACTGGCACAGGTTGCCCAGAGAGGCAGTGGAGGCCCCATCCCTGGAAGCATTCGAGGCCAGGTTGGACGGGACTCTGAGCAACCTGATCTAGTTAGCGGTGTCCCTGCTCCTGCAGGGGGGTTGGGCTAGATGACCTCTAGGTGTCCCTTCCAACACAAAACATTCTATGATTCTATGATTCTATGATTCAGTGCTTCCTTTCCCAGTGCGGGCCAGCCCCTGGCCTCCCACCCACCTACAGATTACAGATGAAGAGGATGAGAGGAACAACCCGACGGTCTCACAAAAGCTACTGCTCAGCTTGTGCTCCAGAGGAAAGGGGTGGTCTTACTGTATCAGAAATAGTGCAAGCCACTGAAATATTAACACGCTGCATCAATTTATGTGCTTCCTGAATGAACTATATTTTACTTTTATCAGCCATCTGTTTTTCAGTCTTGACATCGGCGGTTTCAGTTCTGCTGTTAAAATGCACCTTGCACTCAAGAAAATATTTCCTGTTCTGGTTCCTTTCCCGGTGGCTTACAGAAACTGCGAGAGATCAGACAGCGATGCAAACTGTGACCACGTCCTCTTGCAGCTGCTCAGCAGCAGAAAAACAGATGCAGCTGGCTACTGTTGCTGAGAGGACGCACAGGCGGTGAAACCACCGCCTGCCCGGCCCCTCTGCCGAAAGGGACCCCAAATGGGAGCCTGGCCTGCATGGAGGAGGGAGTGAGACCTGTCTCTGTGAGTCTTCAACAAAACCACCTCCCCTACCTTTGGGGTCGCCCCCCTGCGCCCTCTGCACCCTCCGTGGGGCCACACTGCCCCTGGGTACCCTGCCCCAGCCCCCTGCCCTCCTCTGCTCCCTGGCATCCCCCGGGCAAACCCAGCTTCTCCCAAGGCAGGGGCTGCCGCGCTTGGGAAGCAATGGGGTCTCCTGTGGGAGGAAGGCCTCTGGATAAATACAGACAGAAGCCTATTGAAAGCACAGGGACATTTCCCTTCACCTAAACAAATAAATGGAGCTCATTTAAGCAGCGGCAGGCAATTTCATACTTTAAACTGGCCTCCGATTAGACTGTCTCAGTCTGATCAGGCTGTATGTAAACCGTGGGTGATTTCACACCTGTAGCACGTTTAGCTCTTGCTAATATTTAGATCGTGTGTAAAATCTCATGCACAAGTACAGAAAGAGTGTTGCTCATAAGGCACTAATTACAAACCAGAGAAGGGGAAGTCTAAGAAGTCAGTGCGCTCGGCAGCAAGGCTGTCAGCGGGTATGTCACGCATCATGCATCAAATACATCGGAAAGGTGCATCGAGTGGGGCTGAGGCACGTGTAAGTACGCTGCTACAGCACCGGTGGGAGCAAAGTTAGCCACACCAACGCTAAGTTGGCCGAGTGAACAATGCAGAAAGAACCATCAATAATTTAACCAGCCATTCCCTGAAACACCGAGGGATTTAAATTATTAAACAAATGCTCTTTGACTAATTTATAGAGCTGGATCTATAACACAAAAAATTATTACTTAAACAATTTGAGTGACAAATTACAGATATTATTTGACCACAGTTAAACAGTACACAAACGTGTATAAATATAGGCATATTTATGCCCAGTGCTGAAGCTCTTCTGCTGTGGGCATGTTCACGCTGTCAAAGACACATGCCTGCCCTGCACACCCCCCTTGCAGCATGGCATACCGTCTCCTGCTGCCATAAACACACTGAAAGGTGTCGAATCAGTCTAAATGGTGCTGATACCTACACTTCTCTTTCCATGGTTTTGCTAATTTTGATATTAGCTGGTTGACACCAGTAAGAGGTGTGAGCACAGCTGTGTTGCCATTCCAGAGTCTGTTTATCCTGAATAAGGCATTTGGGTTTAGCTGTCACTGTCTGCTCCAAGACTTCTGGGAAGGCAGGATCCTGGGTGCAGGCAGGCAATACCAGGTTGCTTAATAGCGTGCTGGATTACCATCATCTCTCAGATGTTTTTCCTGGAGCGCTGGGCATCTAATTGCAACTCGAAGACTGAACAAATTATTCTTTGAAGTTGCTGCAATTACTTTGTCTGGAGTGTAGTGTATGGCTATTTTTTAGTTTTGTCTGCTTGCAATCAGGCTGCTTGCAATTGATACAGAAAGGAGGGAAGAAGGAGAAGAAGCTAGAAGGAAGCAAAAATGGCATGATAAGGTCACAGGAGCACAAACTAAGCTTTTGAATATGTGGAGAACATCCAGCATGCTGAAGCATTCATCGCTTCATATGACTTTCAGATGTTTTTCCAGTACAAATGCTGATAGCCACAACAAACCAACAACAATTAATCAAGGTAACCAAGCTATTTCCTCCTTGCTCGCTTGTAAAGCACGACACAGCTGTTTGCACAGCACTCTGTGGAAAACACAAATAGCAAGGACACATTGGGAAGGCATTCACCTGGTTTGCTCTTGAACAGACAGCTTGCTTCATGAAACAGCAAACTGAGCAACATGGGAATCTACAAACTGTAACAGACTCTTGCAAAAGAACGGATGCTTTATCTCAATGTACATCTGCAATTGTAAAGGTTGTGAGAAAGCTGTAAAATAAACTGCAACTCTGGAGGACCTGGTTCTGCACATCTCACTGAGGGGAGTGGACAAAAACCTCTTTATATGAAGCTCAAAAAGCACTGAAAATTGAAAAACAGGCTTGTATGCTCTTTGTGTATCCAAGCAATTTCCCAGAAAGGTTTCAGAGTTTACAGTTAGCTTTTGTACTGAAAAGAAAAGGAAGATAGTAACCTTTACAGTGAGTGACAGCTCTGTGAAAACATAATACTGTGAGAAAACATATTATATTACATATTGCATCATAAGGTGGTTTAATTAATTAGACAATATTAATTTCTGTTGACATCAAGTATTCTTACTTTACCAAATAAAATCATAGACAGTTTCACAATCAGAACAACATGTTTTTCACCAGGGAAAGAAATAGGTAATTATGTTTTACCATCATGGTCCCAGTTCTCAGGTTGTATTAACCTGCATTCTGCGAGAGATTCGTGGAATGGATTTTACCTTGGACCTCCACCCTGGGGACTTCCTCTGCATTCAGCGAATTATGGTTTCTTCATGTTACAAGAAAAAACAAGCTGTGTTAGAGCTGCAAATCGGGTACTCCATCTTCATCAGCATAATTTGTTGGATAAATAATGTGGTCTGGCAGCTAGGGAAAGGCCTGGGAGACAAGTCTCTTGGGTTATGTGCCCATTTTTGCTACCAGCGTGCTTTATGAACACTCAGCAATCCCATAACTTTCCTGTGCCTCTGCCTCCTGCTTTATGAATAAGGCCAATAATAACTTCAGCTTTGTAAGGAGTCTGGAGAGAAATGGGTAAATGGTGTTCTCTTCATCCTATAGATTATTACTGTTATTACTAAAAAAAAATAAAAATGGTTGCAATATATGCAGGAAGGAAACTTTCTAAATAACAGGTTTAGTGAATGAAGTGTTCTGGATCGCATGGCAGAGGAGGTTTTGCACAGTAACAGTCCAATTGGCATAAAATCATAGAAAAGTAGAGCTGGAAAGAATTTCAGTTACAATCCTGTGCTATAAAGCTGTACCAAGCATAACCACAGCATCCCAGACATTGTACAGGGACAGGGACATAAGGACAGGGAAGACAGGGTTGCCACAATGATCCTAAGCAATCTAGTCAGACACTAACTGCCTCTGCAGTTAGAAAAGCTTTCCTCTTATCTAACTGTGCTGACCTTTAATTAATGTAATTTCATCTTATCCCAGTCTTACTGAATTTGGCAAGCAATTTATTCTTGTCCTTTGTTCTAGCTGTAGCTCGTATGTCCCTTTTCAGTCCTCTTTGTTCAAGACAGAGTAAATCCAGCTCCTCACAAGCTGCATTTTCTCTTCTTGTTATCTCTGAGCTTCTTTGGACTTTCTCGTATTTGTTTACAACTTTAAGTGGTACTGATGCCAAGTGCACAAAATTCACTCCAGCTGAGAGGCCTCACCCGAGCCAGTACAGCAGGGTTACCTCTCATGACTTTCACATGATGCTCCTGCTAACACTTAATGTCATAACGTTTGCCATTTTTGCAACAGCCTTGCACTGTTGGCTCCACTGCAACCCTGACATCCTGTAGCAGGACCACTGCCTATGCATTTTGCATTTTACACTGACCTCTTCTTCCTAACTATAGTATATCACATCTGTCTTTATTAAATACCATTTGCTAATTTTTAGTCCTTTTCCCAGTTTAGAAAGGCCTTCCTTTATTCCTGTCCTGCAAAATCCAGGCAATCTTTTTCATCCAGTTTTTAGGTGCACCCTTCATTCTCTCCACAAAATTGTAACTAGAAAATACTGAACATTGAGTACTCAAGCACAGACCACTGTAGGCATCAATAGAACATCAAATTATTGATGGCACATTTCTGAATACAACTTTTTTTGCTAATAATGAATCAAAAAATTAATATCCTATGTCCTTAATTTGCTCATCATGATGAATAATGTTATATTGGCATGAGACAGCGAACACAGAATAATACTTCTTTAAAGGAAAGTCTATTGCCATGTTGAAAATAAGGACTATTTTAATTATATTTTCATCATATTTTAACCTTACTGAAAGGCACAGATAAACAGAGTTGAAGTAATTACTGTTTGTGTACTTAATGGCAAAGCTCTTGTTACTGTGGTGGCCAGTACTTCCACAGCTACTAAATTTTTCAGTTCATTTTCATGAATTTGAGTGTGTTCCAATGAATTTTAAAAATAACATGCCCCTGGATTTGGACTGGCCCCAGGTCAGGGCTAGCTGTGACTTTGACCCTTTTCAATCTCTCCTGGGGTGTTCAGGTGACTGGATTGCCATCTCCATCCTCTAACAGCAAAACCTTGTAGCTCATCCCTTAGCTCATCCCTCACTCTCAGGGCAGCAGCCTCTCTCCTGACAATGCATTTGCCTCACAGGCTCAGCCTGCCACTACTGCCTTGCAAAGCGTCCCTTTGGGAGCTGTGACTGCATTGACCCCGAAACAGGCTTTTCACAGTAGCATCATTAATTTCTGTAGAGGTTACCGCAGCAAAGAGCCCACACTCCCAGAGGAGGAAGGCTTCTCTAGTTCTGTACCCCAGGGTAGGAAGGGGTGATGGTGGTGGTGGGTGCCATGTTCACCCAGGGGCTAGATGCCAGGGCTGGACAAGGAGCAAAATGTCTTCCACATCCACCTTCCCCTTCAGCTCAGGGACTCAGGCTTACCTGACCCTGTGTGGGCACAAACAGCGCGATAACACTGGCATCTTCAGCTGTGGCAGGTGAAGCTTCACATTATCAGAAATGGGAGCCCAAGTTAAACTTCCCAGTCCAGTCCCATTTCCAAAAAAGTTGCAGGTGCTGTATTGCTCCTACTGGGTGCACTTTGTATGACAGAGCCATAGTCATACAGCATGGCAGTGTCGGAGCTGGAGACGACCGATGGCACCGGGGCACAAGCTCTACGAACAAACCTGGTCCATCCTCCAAGTGCAGGAATTGTATGTCTCTACAAACAGAGGAGCTTCCACTGGTGACAGAGGCACATGCAGAGAAAGTCAGTTTGCCAGTACAGTCCTTTCCCTTTGTAGTGCTAACATGATTTGTGCCTGCATCCAGCTGCCCTCAAATCCAGCTAAAACCATCCTCTTGCCTTTCTTCTTTCGACATTAAGTGTGTAGAACACTGAAATGGCAGGATCTGACTCCTGTTTTGCACTGATTTAACAGCTAGTGGAAGCACTGGAGAATCAGGGTGTCCTTGAAAAACGTAATATCTGACAACAGTGCTGATGCAACAACGTGAATGTGGTAGGTACAGAGCAGCCTATAACATGCAAAGTGCAATCATCACATTTCCATGCTGAGCTGCTAGCGCTAGACAAGTGGATATTCAGCTCCCCCAGTCCTTCCCTGGTACAAAGAAGGAAGACACACCTAGAGAAAACAACAGAGTGAGCTGATTTTGGATATCACATTAAGGCTAAATGCCGCCCTGCCTTTGCTGAAGACCTTCTGAGCGTTGCAGCTGAGTCAATAATGCCTTTTCAAATCTGCTTGTTCTTTTGTAGGCAGTTGCCCAAGCCAATGCTTGGAGCAATCAATCCCAGCCCATGGAGCCTGTTTTCTGCAGGCTGCTTGCTCTTAGCCACAAGGTAAACTGCAGCTGGCACTGGGTCTGCATAAAAAGTGAGCGCCCTGCAGCAGACGTGCCGGAGACTCCCCTCAGAAAGACAACTTCAGGACAGAGGAGTGGCTGCTTTTCACAGTTGTTGTTTGGAACTGCTGAAATCCATGGGGTCTGGAGGCTGAGCCTCCCCATGCCACTGGTGTCTCCTATGCTCACACAGCACGTTAATGCAAAGTCTGCTCTCAGAGGTTCCCTCTGCCCTGCAGGTGTTTCACCTCAGATGCTGCTGCAGATTGAAGATCTCGCAAGAACCAGGGGAACAGCAAAACAATGTTTTCAAGTGGTTTGCTGGTTGTGGATGTGCAAAATTTGCCTTTAGTACAACCACATCCCACGTGCACGCCAGCCAGCTGACTGGGGAAGTGCCAGTCAGTAGGTACAAACATTTTGCCTGACGTGAAACTCACCATTAGGCTGCTCCAAAAAGTTGAATGTGTTTTCTCCTGTAGCTCTATTGCTGCAAAGAGCACCTTGTGCATTTTCCTGGCTTTCAGTCGACCTCCACATGGCAGTTAAGCCCTTAGTGCACAATTAATTTCACTCACTAAGAGGCACGTACAAGAGCTGACAGCTCAATATGCCCTGGGCATACTTTATGTTAAGGATAACAAGCTTTTGGTTTTGCTACCTGTGCTTCTTGCAGACCTGCTCCCTTTTTTCAGGTATTTCAGTTATTATAGCTGTTTAATCAAGGTAGAGAAAAATAAAAACACTTTGCCATCAATCACAGCTGGTGTACTGAAGCCATTTAAAGCTGACTTTTTTGCCACTGGTGGAGAAGCTTGACCCCCTTGAAAATATTGAGGCGTCTCTGGCAGAGAGAGAGCAGATGATCTCCCAGGCTCCTTCCAGCCTCATGGTTCTCCAATTCTGTACCTAACAAACTAACTTCCTAAAGGCAGTTGTGCTGCATGCGCTTATAGATATGGTTAATTCATGAGATTGCCCATTAATAATAAAGCAGAACATCACTATGGAGAGAATATTGTACTTATTACTGACAACTCTCCAGAGATCTGTGGGGTGCAGGATTCTGCTTCTCTTAATAAATAATATATAACTCTGTTATTTCTATAGTATTATGCCACTAAAGAAAATCTCAATTAACCAGCTCTGATCATCATCTTTCACTTACTGTATAATTGTGGTTTGTCTAGAGAGGATTGCTTATCTCCCCTTGCCACCTCCATAAAGCAAAGCCAATCTCTTTCCTCTTGGCTGTTACAACACCCCTTTTTCCAAGGGGACAATGTTTATATTGCACCTGATATCCAAATCCAATATCCAATATCCAAATGAAAGGCTGAACTTGGGCAACACAGCTCCACAGATCATTCACCACGCTCCTGAATGCTTGTACATGCCCATGCTAAAATGCATAGTTTAAGTTGCTTTGTAGTAGCCATTTCCTCTCTCCCGTAAGAGAATTAGCAATGTTTAAGGAGGCAAACCAGAGCCATTGCCCTTTTCAGCTGCTGACACCTGAAAAGGTGGAAGCATACAAAGATGATGTAAGGTAAAACCAGGAAATTTGAGAAAGCTAAATTCTCTTCTGCTTTAAACCTCCACAGACTTTTTTGATTTGAGGTGAGGAAGGCAGGGGTACACAAGATATCTTCAGAGAATAATCTCACCCATGCTGTACAGTGCAATTTGGATTTGGATACCTGGGAATGCAAGACCACTATGATCTCATGCAAAATACAGTGGCAACTCTTACTTTATGACACTTATCTGACATGAGTAGGATAGACACATGTCTGAAGCAGGAACCTTATAATTTGCTTCCCTGAAAAAGGAGTATTTCTTTAAACCACTGATATGCTTTGCCATGGTGTCAGATTATATCAGGGCATTTTCCATAAACCAGTTTCACAAATGTGGGAGATGCTGTCCATGGCAGGCTCACAACTGAACTAGATAAATATTTAAATTATTTAAATATTTAATTTATGGGTTGTTCATCCATAAATTTAAACTTCAATTCTCTTGGCTTTCCCAGGATAATCCAGTGTGTCTCCTCCTCTTTCCCATGACTAATTGTCAGCAGCCTAAATATATAGAGAAGGTCTGTGTTCTGTGCACTTACCCACAAGGGCATTAACAACAAAGGTCTCCTGTTTGGTTTTTACCAATGTTGCTGAACACAGAGTACACTTTAAAATCATTGCCATGCTGTCATTTAAAAAGTGCTGTTAAAAAACCTAAACACAAAAAATGTAAAATCTCTCATTTAGGAGCTGAACTTAATCCCCCTTCTGGCAGTGGGAAAACATCTGTTAGCATAAGTGGGGCAGAATCAACACTTTTGGGAGAAATGTGTGCTTTTCTCCATCTCCAATTTTTCTGTGTATGGCGGGGGTCCCATTTTCTCCTGAATTCTGCTTCCTCTGAGTTTCAGCCGATGAGATTTTAAACATCCCTATTGACTATTGGTTTCAAATTCACCCAAGAAAACTGGGAGAAAAAATTATCTGAACAAAATCCTCCACAGCATACAATAGTGTCTTTAAAACAACCACACATCAAGTTAGAAGTAGATGTTGACAATGCTCAGACCAATCAGACGTTTTACAGTGGGCTCCAGGAATCAACTGTGGTGGGAAAGTCTGTGTATAGGTAAAACAGCATGTCATGCTAACAGTTCACAAGATTTCTGAGATTTATTTAGCCCTGCCCTTGTGAAAAGTGATGAGCCCAATCTGGTCACAGCCAGCAGCTGGACAAAGTGGTATAAACCATAACAGCAGTAATTGCTTTATGAATCTGCAGGTGGGCGTGCCTGGTGAGCTCTGTCCTGCAAAGGTGGCCACACTCATGCAGAGAGGGGACGGATCAGGCCCAGAGGCTCACTGCTGCTGCAAAACTTGCCATGGACATTTGGGGAAAACCCAGCCACTGCCCATTTCTGCAGCATGAAGACCTGCTCTACTGATTCCCTCATGCCTTGCGAGGGACAAAACAGGCACCAGTTTAATGCCACCATGGGAGACAAGCTGCCAGCATGCCAGGTCAGCACTGCGAGACAAACACACTGCAAACAGAATTTCAAGCTAGATCTAAATGTGTCCAATCAGTTAAACAAAGATACGCAAACCAGATCCAAAATAGCACTGAGGAGTGTCAGTGCTGCATACACCAGATTCAGGTGCCTGTCTGCAAGAAAACAGTTTTTCAAAAAACCTGTCTAACCTGCTGAGGTACTTCAAATACCAAAAGCACTTACAGTTTCTGGTGAAAACATCCTTAGGCAACAGTAGCTGTGCTATTTTGCATGCCCAATCGCACCACTCTCTTGGCTGGTGTGACTATCTAGGTAACTATCTCCTTGCCTATGGCTCTTTAGGTTTCAGAAATTAAGTGCCCCTCTGCCTAAATCCCCTGAAGAACACAATTTTTTATGCATACCAGAACACACCTAAGACAAATGGAGAGGCTACATTTATTCTAGTGAAGAAAATGGTTTCTCTGTCCCTCAGGGCAGCTAGCATGGCACAGCGTGCATTCATATGGCTTCACCCCGCTCGCCTCCAAAGACCATGTGCAAGCTGCTCCCTGGGAAAGTGGCTGGCATGGGTTAGCCTTGAGATGCTCCTGCCCCTCACCTGCTGCAGCCTGGGCTCTCAAGGGCCAAAACCCTGCCAGGGCTCTCCTAATGGCTAAACATTATGGCCAGTTGCAAGTTGCTGCTCAGGTCTGTGTCTGTCCCTGTTTAGTTTATTAGTACAATCCCCCTGTCCTGAACAACTCATACATTAGGATGCTCCTGGCTTTGCTCCCAGACTGTGTGTTAGGGCATTTGCCTGGAAGCACCCTTCAGGTGTGTAGAGAAATATAATAGAGAACTATATCCTGTTTCTCTGATCTCAAATATAAACAGAATAAATGAATGGTCAGATTTCAGACAGAAATTGGAGATTCACATTTTGATTTTTGCAGTACAGATGGAATTGCATGGAGGACAGCACTTATGACAGATTCACTGTCCCCACAGTTCCCTGCCCAGCTTCCCATTGCCTCCTTCCAAGGTTACCACTGCTGCTCGGCAGTAATTTCATCTGTTAAATTTTGGTTTGGTTTTTCCCATTCACAGACAGATCAGAACTACAGGAATATGCTGAAATGGGCTTGTGCTCATTCCCCACAGGACAGAGCAAGAGTCCTTCTCAAAGCTATTGCAAGCTACCAAGTCCCGCAGCCTCCAGAAGTCATGTCTGTTTCCTCAGCTCAGGAAAGAGGATGGAATGGGATCCTGTCCAGAAAGGGTTTTGATTTCCTGATCTTCTCCAAGGATGGAGGACGTGCTCTGGAAGTCCTTGCCCTTCACACCACGCCTGGGAAGGCCCATGAGCACTGTGCACCCTGCAGAGATCAGTCGCTCCCTGGACTGCTCGAACAACAAATTGCTCGAGGGTCCGGCCTGAGGGATGGGGAGGTGTTCACAATAACGTCTTTTGGTGTTGCTGTATTTCACACTGTTCTGTGACAGCCTAGATTAATAAGTAACCTCAGTCTGGGCAGAGTTATGGACGTAAACCTGTGTGAGCTTTGCTCTCAGCCAGTTGAGTTGAGGAGCAACAACAGAGATATTTTGGCTGGGGAAGGTTAAAGAGGGAGTGCAAGCATAAGAAAACAAGACGATGGGAACAAAAAGGAGGGAATCTGGTTAGAAATGATTGGTGTTGAGATGAGAAGTGGGCTTGAAGTTGGCCTCCTTTGCGGAAGTAGGGCATGCAAGAGCGAGGAAAGAAAGAAGCCAGAGCCAAGCGGACTTGCATATTTGTGAAGAAAAAGATTCTTTATGCAAATACTACTTTATTATTTAATAGCATGTTCTGCACCTAGAGTAGGCCACCCTTTGCCTTTTGCTGATGAAGTCCCACTCCTGGCTTGCAGCAAGAGTAGAGAGGCAACCTAGCTCTTCCTAAAGGATGCACTTGGTCAACTGGCTGAAAGAGAGGGAGAGAGAAGCATATTCTCAGAAGGACAGAATGAGAAAGGGAAGTCATCAGACAAATGGCAGATGTGAACCAAAGCTTATGTGTCTGTGTTTTAAGATTCTGTCTAGAAGATAAGGTCAAAAGACAGAGCCTTGAGCTGCTCCTGCCCCTCACCTGCTGCAGCCTGGGCTCTCAAGGGCCAAAACCCTGCCAGGGCTCTCCTAATGGCTAAACATTATGGCCAGTTGCAAGTTGCTGCTCAGGTCTGTGTCTGTCCCTGTTTAGTTTATTAGTACAATCCCCCTGTCCTGAACAACTCATACATTAGGATGCTCCTGGCTTTGCTCCCAGACTGTGTGTTAGGGCATTTGCCTGGAAGCACCCTTCAGGTGTGTAGAGAAATATAATAGAGAACTATATCCTGTTTCTCTGATCTCAAATATAAACAGAATAAATGAATGGTCAGATTTCAGACAGAAATTGGAGATTCACATTTTGATTTTTGCAGTACAGATGGAATTGCATGGAGGACAGCACTTATGACAGATTCACTGTCCCCACAGTTCCCTGCCCAGCTTCCCATTGCCTCCTTCCAAGGTTACCACTGCTGCTCGGCAGTAATTTCATCTGTTAAATTTTGGTTTGGTTTTTCCCATTCACAGACAGATCAGAACTACAGGAATATGCTGAAATGGGCTTGTGCTCATTCCCCACAGGACAGAGCAAGAGTCCTTCTCAAAGCTATTGCAAGCTACCAAGTCCCGCAGCCTCCAGAAGTCATGTCTGTTTCCTCAGCTCAGGAAAGAGGATGGAATGGGATCCTGTCCAGAAAGGGTTTTGATTTCCTGATCTTCTCCAAGGATGGAGGACGTGCTCTGGAAGTCCTTGCCCTTCACACCACGCCTGGGAAGGCCCATGAGCACTGTGCACCCTGCAGAGATCAGTCGCTCCCTGGACTGCTCGAACAACAAATTGCTCGAGGGTCCGGCCTGAGGGATGGGGAGGTGTTCACAATAACGTCTTTTGGTGTTGCTGTATTTCACACTGTTCTGTGACAGCCTAGATTAATAAGTAACCTCAGGCTGGGCAGAGTTATGGACGTAAACCCGTGTGAGCTTTGCTCTCAGCCAGTTGAGTTGAGGAGCAACAACAGAGATATTTTGGCTGGGGAAGGTTAAAGAGGGAGTGCAAGCATAAGAAAACAAGACGATGGGAACAAAAAGGAGGGAATCTGATTAGAAATGATTGGTGTTGAGATGAGAAGTGGGCTTGAAGTTGGCCTCCTTTGCGGAAGTAGGGCATGCAAGAGCGAGGAAAGAAAGAAGCCAGAGCCAAGCGGACTTGCATATTTGTGAAGAAAAAGATTCTTTATGCAAATACTACTTTATTATTTAATAGCATGTTCTGCACCTAGAGTAGGCCACCCTTTGCCTTTTGCTGATGAAGTCCCACTCCTGGCTTGCAGCAAGAGTAGAGAGGCAACCTAGCTCTTCCTAAAGGATGCACTTGGTCAACTGGCTGAAAGAGAGGGAGAGAGAAGCATATTCTCAGAAGGACAGAATGAGAAAGGGAAGTCATCAGACAAATGGCAGATGTGAACCAAAGCTTATGTGTCTGTGTTTTAAGATTCTGTCTAGAAGATAAGGTCAAAAGACAGATGAAAAGGAAAGGTGCTTGAGGATGCTTGAGGTAAAAAAACCCAAAAATGAACCCTGCCAAACATGAAAAGCAGAGGATGCAGAAGTGAAGAGAGGAGCTGGAAACAGGAGAGGGAACAAATGTGAGTGACGCACTGGGAAACTCGTAGGTCTCATTGCCAGGCGCCCAGCAGAGTGAGATTGCCAGCAAGAGGGGATGGGGCTGAGGATGAAGGGGAAAAGCAGTGAGGGGTGAGCTCAGCAAAACAGCTCAGCATGGAGGTCCTGGGGACAGAAGAGAGGCCAGTGCCCTCATACGCAGAATAAAGCTGCACCCACGGGTGCAGAGGCAAAACATGCTTGTGCATGCGTGCCTGTGCATTAGGCTCAAGCTCCAGCAGCCACCTCTCTGTGCCAGCACCATTTATTCCTTGTTTCAAGATAAAGTTGCGCAAGGTTGGCGTGGGCTGATCTCCATATAAGGGCCTGGGAAGGAGCCAGCGCTGGCAGACGGGGTGGTGGGGCTGCCCACAGCACAGGTGCTGCCGCTGGCGGGCACGGCACAAGGGTGGCTGCCCCTTATACTGGGTCTTAGCAGTTAGGCAGAGAATGACTGCCAAGTCTGAGGCCAAAACTAAAAGGAGGGTAGGTTGCCAAACCGAGCGCCAAAGTTGTTAGGGGAAAAAAAATTGTCAGCAGTTCTTAAACAAATATCTTTCATAAACATCATGGATGGCGTGGCTCATAGCATGTGTGTGCATCACTGCCATTAGCTCACGTATTTGCCTTTCAGGGATTCAGGGAGATGTGTGCTACATGGGCCTGAATTTGAAAGCTGGGGAGCACTCCCCCTGTGGTCGGCAGCTCCAGTAGGTACTGCGTCCTCCGCAGCATCAGGTTGCTGCTGCAGACTGGCTGCACCAGGGTGTATGACATATTTTGGGAGTGATAAACGACACTCTCCTGAGAGCCATGTGCCTATGTCACCAGTGAGCAGTGTGGAGTCATTAAGAGTATTCACAACTCACCATTTTATTATACAGAGCCCTAAAGCACAAAAGAGGGCCCCAAAATTTCAGGTGAATTAGGCCATAGAGTGGTCTGACATTTCTAGAATAGCATGCCCCTGTTCCCTCACATACTGAGTGTCTTACTCCCCGTGGACTTACACACCCTCAAATGAATACATCTAGATATATAGGTAGCAACAGAGCCTCTGCTCTGAGATGGCCCTTGGAGCACATACTCACCAGACATACAGTTTGAGCTACTGTAAAAATTACTCTGCACTGCATTTTGGGGAGACAGTGCCGCCCCGGCACATCGGGAGCCTCACTGAGCCGGGAGATCTGAGAGTGTTGTCTGAGAGCTGTAGGTTCTTCTGGTGAACTAAGGATTTTCCTGGAGGTCTTTATTGCGCAACACGCAGTGATTAAGGCTTCCATGTTCTCAAAAGGAAATTAATATTTTGCAGGCTATGTAAAAAGGAATTTGGGAACTTAGGAGGCTAGGAGGGGAAAAATGTGCAAGCACGTAATTGGGTGAAAGAAGAAACACTTCAAAAATTGCTTCAAATGTCAAAGAATGAAAGGGGTGAAGTCATTCCAGTTAACAGCAAATTCACTGAAAGTTGTCATAGCAGGAAGAAATAATTTGCAAATTTTGGCTGCATTCACCAATCACCTTCATTAGAAAACAGAAAGTGATTATACAAAAAGTTAAAGTGTTTTGAAAATTTTGAATTGCCATGATTCATTCTGAAAAAGACAAGTGCTGCTTTTTCAAATCATGGAAGCTTTGTTCTTCCACTTTTTATTAGGCAAAGGCCCTTTTAAAATAGACACAAGTAGTAAGGAAAAGATGAAGGAAGAAATATGTACCTTCAAACAAAATTACATTTTGGGTGAAAAGAAACAAAGCATTTTGGGGAGATTTTTTTTTCAAGAAAAATGAAAAATTCCATTTCAGGTTGACCTACCTTATATGTATTCCTCTCCATTTATCAGCATGATCTTCAAGGCAAAAACTCCTAATACATGTAGCTCTGATGAGTTATAGTGAGCTCCAACTCCTTCTCGGGAATAGCCTATATGAAGGATGGATCTGTTATGTGAAACCCCACTACTACTACAGTGAAGTGTGCTCAGTACCCAGGTATTTAGCATCCCTTATTATCCTTGGCAGCTCCGGTGCACACTGTTGTGCCAGTAACGTTATTGAAAACAAAGAGAAGGCAACTTGGCCAATTGTTCGATAAACAAAACTAATTGCTAAGATTTGAGTCCAATAGCAGGGTATGGCAAGCTTCCCATACCATTAATGCTTTAAAGGTTTTTTTTATCTCATTGTTCATTTTTTTAACAAACTATACTTGAAATGTAGCTTAATTCTCTAAGATTTTGAGAACATATGCAATGGTTACAACCTTTCAACAGGTCATTTCTCACGTGTCACATTAAAAACACAAACTAAAATCCCATTCTTCATTCTTTTGCAACCTTTGTAGAAGGTATAGCAGTATGGTCCCAGCAGAGCATAGGAATGCAAAACATGTAATTCAGACTGTGTGATTTCTGACTGTGCTGCAGACGTAGTTTAGGCGCAATAACAGCTCCCTTCTTAAAATAGTCCATAATGCACTGGCTAGGAAGACCGAGGAGGAGGAGCTCAAGCATTTGCTTCAACTTCTTCATAATAAGTACCATTGTACTGCTCGAAGTTTAATGAGCTTTAATAGTATCACTTGAAGGAAGGGTGTTTCCTCCCTCCACAGAAACTGCCTTGTGAATCTGTACAGAAGTGTCCTATTCTTCCTCCAGTGAACTAAGGCTTTGGTTAAGATTGGTTTCAGTGGTGAATTTCAGGAATGAAAAAAAAAAAAGAAAAAGCACATTTTTATGCTGATGAACACACACGGAAAATTTTGCTGAAAGATTTCCTTCTGTGATGATACTTCTGTAACTGCACATGAAAATCTTATTAAAATGTGTTTTATTTATTAACTCTCATTTTGAAATAGAAGAGATTTGGTACCAACGAACTCACTTAATAAATGATAGCGGGAGGGAGTACTTGATAGGCTCATATTGCCTTTAATGATGGTTATATGGTAGACAGTGTAATCATGGGGGAAATATATATAATATAGCAATAGGTACACTAAAACTGCATTTAAATTAATATCTAATTCATCAGAAAAATTAGAGAGAACAGAGGCAGTATATTGAAAACAAAGGAAATCTTCAAAAAGAAGTGGGAGCTTAAGGCACGTGAGACATGTCTGAAGGATTACAGACAGTTAATTTAAAGACGAGAAGATGGAAATGTATATAAATAGCTGCCTGTTGACATTTCTTATAATGGAAGCCAAACCTAAGAAACCAATTTTAAATGTAGGAACGGGAAATTGTCTTTTTCCTTAGTGTTATCCTGTGAAACTCACAGCTGGAAGGTAGTATTGCAGTCAAAAGCTAGCAGGAATTTAGTATCTCTCATTTATCTAGGAAAAAACATATGAAGAGAGGCAAACTACCAAGCTTGACAGTACAAATCATCAGCTAAGAGTACAAGGGGTGGTTAGTTTGTAGACATATTTTTCATTTGCAAGGTTTCTTTCTCCTTCCTCTGCTGTATTTACCCGTAGCCTCTCTCAGAGGCAGGATGCTGGACATGAAAGGGCATCTGACTGACTCTGTCAGTTCCTACTGTCCTCCCCCCTGGAAAGAGCTGGTGGATACAGAGCACTTTTGAGCGGGAAAGAGAGCCAAGATAGCTTAGAAAATGTTGGCCTGCTGTACGTGTGACATATAAATATTCCCTTGTCATGGCTGGAGGTTTGGGAGGCCTCAGACTGACAGGAGACACCAAGTTGTCACATGCCAGCTTGTTGGAAAACAGCTGGAAAGTCACCACAGAACAAATTACTGTTCACAAGGCAAAACCCTAAAACAAAGCCTGCCCTTCAAATCCTGGTGGCCCTGTGGGATGAAGCACGGTTTAGGGATGCTGGGGCATCAGCTGCACAGCCGGGGGACCTCCATGGCATATCGCCAAGAGCCTGATGGCCGTGTCGCGTTTGCATGTGTAGGGCTGGGTTTTAAGCAGAGTTCAGTGCACACAGTCAGAGTCCTGCCAGTAAACACATCAATCCTTCAAACCCACAGAGAGAATCACAGAAAGGGTGTGCGTGGCAGCTTGAGAAGCAGGGGGACAAGAAGTACCAAACGAGAGACAGGCATGGCACCCACTCTCTGAAACCATGGCCAGCTGCGTTTCTGGCATGATGCAAGGCGGTTTTAAGCTGTTAGGTGATTGTGTTCCTCAGGCTTGTTCAGACCTATGATAGGAAATCCCTGCTCACAAATATATCGGTGTTTCCAAAGAGCCCTGTACAAACAGCAGCCCTCACATATAACTGTCACCAACCAGGCAGCTATACAAATTCACCTTGGCAAAGTCTGGGCTATAGCACCATTACTCAATCAATTCTACTGCAGCTTTCATCTCGGCTTCTTCCAGGGTCTTCCCAAGACATGGATCCCTCTTTCCTTCCCAGGGTAGGAACACTGTAACCGAGACATGGTCCAAGCTGTCCCACCCACTCCTCCTGCAACTGGACAGCAGGGCTGGGGAAAAAAAAAACAGGCGCATCTTCTTAACCAAGAAACCCTATGACTTCTAGGTGTTGATTTGGAGCTATTTGGGCTTTCTTTCTGCACAGAGTACCTGAGCCTTCCTAGCCATGGGCTAGCATGTCAGTGAAGCAACATAAATGAGGCGTCAGGCATGCTGTTTCTACCAGCAGCTCTAGTGCAAGGCTTAGTGAAGATGGAAACAGGCATAGGGAGGCTAGTAGCAGGAGTCTGGCTTACAGAATTAGGAGGATGAGTCCTTGCTTGAGCATCCCCAGTTCTGCATGTTGACCGACTGAATCAGAGAGGTCCCTTCAGCAGACATCTGCAAGTGCAGGCTCAGTGTTATCACTGAGAAAGCACAGAGGATCCTGGGCGGTTGCTGGCCCAGCCCTCTGCCCCCTGCGCGATGAGTGCTAGGGGGGAAATCGTCGTATGCCCATGGGAGGATTATAAAAGCATAATGAAAAGGGTCACACAGGGCCTTAAGGACGTTGTCTAGATCACTTTAGAGTCATCCGGTCGAAGATACTCCTAAGTCAAGGAGAAGAATTGCTAGTCTAACTACGGGGGGTAGAAGGAGGTGTTAGCATGAATATAGCTGCAAAGGAGGATTCAAAGGTCCTCGTCAGCAGATAAACACACTAGCAATACTTAGACAAAGACATCCTAGGGTCAGATACATTTGTGGAGGATCTTGGAGCAGGGATGGCTTTCTCCTTAAATGCTCCACTTGCTAAGACTAGATACTGAAGAGACTGATGCTCTTGCAGTGGGTGGGTTAAGGGAAAGAAGAACTGGCTGTCCTGACATGCTCAGCTGCTGGAGCAAGGGGCCTGAAGCATGACATTGCCCAGTGCTTGCCTTGAGGGCCCATACAGTGTACTCTCTTCTGATCTTACTTCTTATGCACTGTGGAAAAGAAGAAGGAGCATGCTGGAACTGAACATCCCTTGCCTGCCTGTGGTCTTGGTCTCACCCTTAGTGAGACCTGGTGAGACCAAGGAGATCTCCCGTTCAGTGATGTTCCTCACTGCGATAACTCTCCAAACTGTTTGGGGACCAGCAGCCTGTGGGCTAATCGCAGCCTCTGGTATGTCTTCTCCTTGTTTGTCTGTACAAATCAATGGGTCTACAAAGAACCTGAACAGCTGAAATACTGTCATCTTAGAAGAAAGACACAAAGATATTTAATTCTCAACCCTGATGTTACTGATTGAGTTAATGTAGATGCAGAATCAGTTAAGCCAGTAGGACCAGAGTGCTCCTAATATTCAGAATGCCAACAGAGCAATTCTTCTCACGTGCATATCAAAATGCTGAGAGATGTGGTGTGCTTAATGTAACTACATGGTTCTACCAGAAACTCACTTAGGGATCACATTATCCTTCCTGTGTCTCCAATGCTCAATGTTGTTGTGGGATAGTTATTGGTCTGTTGCTGCAGTTGGGACACTTTCTGACCTGCAGCAGCTGATGTTTTATTTCACCCAAATTCCAACCATGAAGCAAGATGGTAACTTCCTATTGCTGTTTATGAATCTTAAAAAAAATGATAGAAGAGCTATCATTGCCTTGAATCTCATAGTTTCTCATTGCCATTGGTGGTTGACGCTATCTCCACTTGAAAACAAGACAACGGATTTTCTTGACTGAATTTAATTTGTGACCTAGCTATGCTCATTTTAAGCTTGCTCAACTTCCTTCATGGCAGAGTTGCTTACCATTACTGTCACATGCAGCTACTTCTTTCCTAAATGGTTTCACTTGCAAGATTTTATGGAGATTTTTTTCCTACATAATTTAGAACTCTTGAAAAATAAAAAAGGTGTAGGCTAAAAAAAGAACATGGAATGCTCAGAGAGCATTCCAATGCACGCAAAGCACTGGGGGAAGCTCCAAATGTTGCAGGAGTGCTATGGTTAATGCAGAAGTTTAATAAGGGCCTGAGCTGCATAGGAGTGGAGGGGACTCTGGGTCAGCTGAAAGACTACAGCAGCAGCCTGTGGAAGCAGGGCTGCAGTGCAGAAAGCTCTAGTAAACCAAGGAAACATTCTGAAATAGCACTTGGGGAGAGCAGAACTTCCCAAGGAAGATGGTGAAGGACAGTCAGGAGACAAAATCTCTTCAGTGACCTGGATGGAAGTAATACCTGGGGTCTGTCCCTGCATAGCATCATCTCTGGACCTTAGTCACTCTCAGCGCTCTCCACTGAGCCACCTTCACTGCTTCAGCATCCCTTTGGGTGTATGGCTATCCAAACACTCCAAGAAGTGGTACACATGTACCAAATATGGACAGAGGCACAGACTGTCTGGTGACAACAGCTGACAGTTTGGCACCCCCTCCTGTGACCTTCTCCAACCCTCACAAGTGGTCTGTAGGCAGGGTCTTCCCCTCCACACAGACGAGAGGGAACAATGTGCTGGAACAGGACGGGGAGACCTCGCTCACCAGGCAGATTGCAGATTTTGCTATACCCCTATGGCCTTTGCCCTTGACTACAGAACTTGTGGGTCCTCTTGCCTTATACCTAGTTACCTACCACTCTTTCCAGCTCCTTTTTGCAGTGTTTGCTTTCCTGTCCTGTAAGCCTGGTTTGCATTTGTGCCCAGGAGCATGACCTTACAGTTGGCTTTTCTGAAATGCACTTTACTTGCCCACTGTCAACCCTGCAGAACCCTCCAGAGCACCGCGTACCAGCAGCCCATCCCTCTTCCACTTCTCAGTCTTTATGTCGATTGCAAATTCTGTTTGCAATGGTATTACATTTTTTTCAAGCCACTGATCAAATTACAGAATGGCATGGGCTGCAATTGAAGTACATTTAACTGCTAAATGCCCACATGGAATTACATTTGTGAAATATTAAGTAGACTTTTTAACCTATGTAATGTATTGATGTGCTATTGAGGCTTAAATAAAAATACCACATAGAACCAAATTAAAATGTCTTTTTGTGTCAACACTTCTACTAAGAGCACTCAACACACAATCTCAGAAAACCCAGAAGCCTAGCTTGGGAAGATTCATTTGCCACAATTCTGTGTATCTTGGCTCAAATTATACTGCCTTCTCTCTATTTTTTTAACTGAAACCTGTACCAGCATTATTTTTTCTAAGATCAAGATCAGGATGTGTCCTAGACTTATGTAGTTGTGTTCTCCTTCCAAGTTTTAGCTCAAAAATAGCTGCCTCCCTGTTCTCTGGAACTTCTCTAAGGCTCCAGGAAGTATTAAAAATAAGCGGTGTTGATCCAGAAGATTTTTTTAAATGTTCAGACATAAGTTACCTTGATTTACTGATTTACTAATGACTTTTTAATAGCTTCAGTTTTGTATTATCCTTTAATATCTTTGCAATGGAAAGTGTTTATTATGAATAATTAAAAAAAAAAAAAGTACTGCCCAGCTGTGACATTCCATCATTGTTATTGACAGTTCCTCTATTTCAATCCAGTTTTACGAGTTACTTTTGTTCCTGAATGTCTGCTGCTACCTGCATTGGATTCTCTCTTGTTTTCTTTTCCTTCCCCTCAGACTTTTACAGCATCTGGCTTCCTCTTTTTATTAATTGTTACCAAATTTCCCTGTTTCTTTGTATTTTGTATTTTCTTTTTTCTCTCTTTTTTCTTTTGGTCTTGCACCTTACTTTTCTAAGGCTGTTTTTTAAGCAATGTAGATTTATGTTCTGATTATAGATTGCAGTTTTTAAGCTACATATATTGTAAATAAACCTTAGTTATTAGTCACAGTTTCCTATTTATATTTTTCCTCTGATTGATTTGACTTACAATTATTTTCATGTTTGAGAGATAGAACCTTGAAAAGGTCCTCTCTCTCTATATATATTTATTTATATATGAAATCACACCAGATACATATATAATTGTTTACATATAAAGTGACAAAATAATGTGTCCTGATAATTTTTTTCTAAACAAACATTAACTTCTAATTTTATAAGCAATTTTTCTTTATTTGCTAATATGAGATGCAGAATTCCCTGGGTTGGATATAACGTGGTTTTGGGGCATGCTTAAAATTCCAAGGACAGTGAAACACTGACAGCATGAGACCACCAAGAAGTCAACAAGAGTTCACTGGTCTCTACGACACAGGCTGAATGAAAAGTTTGTCATTGTCATTTTCCTTCTTTAGTGGCATTTGATCAATTCTGAGAAATATCCTGCCTGGTAAGGCTATTAGGCATACATTTAAAGTATAGCACATGCTGAAGAACTTTACAGAATGAGACTGAATATTAGCACATTTTAAAAGGATTCCCTGGTACCTCTAGCACCTGTCTGAAAAGAAGTCACAAAAATACTGAAAGAGCAATTTCTGTTAGCAGATATTATCCCAGTGTTTAAAATTAAGCATATGCTTAACATCACTGCTACGCTGCAGCAGGTGTGGTCAGACTATATAACTTGTTATACACTACAGCGTAACATCCGTGGGTAATTAAGAGGTCAAATATGTCCTGTATCTCACAGGGTTCACATCTGTGAGCTTGCAGATGAAATGCTTGTGGTCTGCTCTCCACAGCCTCGATCTGCCAAAGTGCTTGGAGATCTTCAGGAATGAGAGCAAGTAAATGATCCTGCTCAATCACAGGGCTATTACTATGTTTAAAGGCCTTATTGATTTAGGGCTATAAAAAGCAGAGTAACATTATGAGTACTTGCTATCCAAATTTCCATCATTAAAACCTGCCATCACTCTTTTTGAAACAGTGCCTGTCAGAGCTCATCAGCGTCCTGGCTAGCACATCTACAACGGCTTGTATTGAAGCAGTTACTTGCAGAAAATGTGCCTTTGCTGAAATCAAAAATAGCAGCAGATCAGCAAACAATGCTCCTTGGCTTCTGGAATGAGTTTCTGGAGAAGGATAGAATGGCAGAGAGAGCGCACGTACAAGCCCGGCCACAGAATGGCAGCTAGGCTGATGTTAGAGCTTCACTTCACCTGCAGAGGGAAACGCCTCCTGATGTGAGTGATTTACTGCCCAGGGCAAAACTCATCCTTCTAGCCCAATGAATATTTAATTACTTACACAATGTGAATCAGCAGCAGCGAGAGAAAGTGTCTCCTAAACAAATTCACAGGATTAGTCAGATGGAGCAAGGATTCGAATCTGTCTCCTGTGCCCTAAAAAGGTGCCTTGATGAGCAAGGGAGTTACTATACTGGTGTCTGTAGGGATTAGAGATAGGTTTTGCCTCCCATTTCTGGCTAAGGAAGGAAAAATATTAAAAGGAGCATTAAGTTTAACACGTCAGAGTTAAAAAAACTATATGCTGCAGCCCCTCTGTTGCAGCATTATAGGGCAGGACTGCAAAAAAAAAAAAAAAAAGGCTCATCTCCCTATGTGTATCTGACCTCTTGAAGAATGTGGAAGCAAAAGCAGAATGGAGAAGAGGTGCTTGCAAAGCAGAAGCAGACGTACCTTGATAAAAGTAACAAAACTGTGAGTTTGCAACCACACCATGAGAAGTGAGAGCATGTGCAATACTACCTGTGCTTTGAGGGAAGGTTCTGAGGGGCTTCAGAGGAACTGGATCCTTGCTAAAAGCCAGACAGGGGAAAAAAAGTCAGGAGTATCTTTTCCTTTTCTCCTCTGTTCCTTGGCTTGCTTTAGTTTGAAGAAAACAAATCAGAACCCGTGGAAGGAGTGGGGAGATGCTTCTGTTCCTGCTGGACCTGCTTGGCCTCAGAAAGCAATGAAAGCACAGATCATCTAATGCACAAAGAGTGTAGTTTAATGGAATGAGGGGCTGGGGCCAGCCTCCCAGCTGTCCGCTGTGCAGCGTCGGTGTCTCCCTTGCAGCTAGACCTGTTATAATAAGCCCTGCAAGCCCTGCCTCTTCAGAGGATGCTCTATATTTATTTTTAAATCACTCAAGACTTCAGTCTAATTTGAGTGGCTTCAGTGAAGACAATTAATTAGCTCCAAAACCAAGGTGCAAACGTATGGTGAGTCAAGATGCTTATGCAGAAAATAGCAAAACTCTAAATAACGTTTAAAAGGAAGCCTGAGTAAAAGCATTTTGGGGTTTCCCTCTTTACAAAATGCAGACAGTAAAGACCAGTTAATGCAAGAATTAACCAATATATACTGTTGATTAATGAAGGACAAAAGTAAAAAACTGATTTGCACTGGCCTGTTGAAAATACCTAGCAGTACTGCTGGATGCCCTGAGGTAGCACTGCTTTGCTCATAAGCCAGCTAGCCCCCTTTGAGCAGTGCCGCTCTCCCAAATTGTGCACTGGACTCCCGATATCCTGTTTTCCCAGTTGTCAGGTCTGTTTATAAATTGTCCACTTATAGCAAATCCAGCACCTGCTATGGACACCTCAAGCTGCCAAGTGCTTGAATGGATCTCAAAAGGAGCCATTCCATGCTTTAGCCTGCTATGCTCTACTCTTTGGTTAAAGCAGCTTCCCAGGATTTCTGAGGGCAAGTTTAGGCTGTTGTGAACAAACTGGACAAGCCCTAGAACTGCTTTTGGGTAGACCCAAGACGTGCAGTATTCCCTTTCAGAATAAAATAGCAGATCCACTGGGCCTTGAACATACCACCCTCTGTAAGCGTAGTACTTTTACCCTTTACATGACACTTAAAGATGAATTCAGACCAGTAATTCAGAAAAATCAAAATAATCATCATAATAATAATAATAAAAAATAAATAATCCCACTGAATCTTTTATTGTTTAGTTCAAATGATTTATCATTTTGATATTACTGGAATATGATGATTATTCATGAATAACTCCCAGGTGGAAAATATCAGATGCCTGGATTTGTTCAAACTCGTTCACCTCTTCCTTTAACCAACCTCCCTCACCCTAAAGGTGCTTGAACAGCAAAAAGAAAATGCTCAGCCTCATGCTACAGAATATGCAAAAGGGACATATCAGCCCCACTGCTCGTCTGGCCCAAGCATAGCCCAAAACACAGGCTGGCTGTGCAGGGGTGAGCACAACCCAGCTCCTGCTGCAAAACAATGCAACCCTGAGGAAAACTCTAGCTGCCAGTCTATGAAGATGGAGGTCCTAGAGTTGCCAATAACCAGCTGAGGGGGGAGATGGGGCTGGTGCCTCTTCAGCTGAAGGAGGACTTTTGGGAGGCTGCATGATGCAAGGGCTCCTGGATTTTGGAATTCAGTTCTCCTCCCCTGTGGCCAGAAATAGCTTCAAATTCTTGACCTTCAGGCATAGTATAATCAGCCCATTTATTAGTCTGGGCTTTTGGGGAGGCTTCAAGGGGTGACTGGGCTCAGAGATTAATGTTTTTTGGGGGGTGGTTGCTTTTCACTGGGTTAGTAATTTGCTTCTGCATTTTTTGCATTTTATGGGTCGTAACTGGAATAACTTGAGGCTGTCAGAGTGTGACATGGGCTTTCCTCACGCAGCCAAGTCAGAATTCATACAGATGTGAATGAAATGCGGCCTCGAATGCCTTGAATGTTATAGATTTCTGATTCTTTCTGGACTGTTCATCTTGTTTGCTCCAGTTTAAAGTTGGCACAAAATGCTACTGAATAAAAATTCTGCAACAATAGTAGCCTTTTATCCAGATCAGGCTGATTGCACAGCTCACCAGTGACCCTGGTCTACAAGCCCTGTGGTGCTGCCTTGCAGCTGGAGCACACTCACCCAAGAAGGGCCTTCAGACCATGAACAAGGTGGTCCTGGCAGTCTGTCTTCAAGGAAGCTGGCACCCAGTGATGCTGAAGAGTGACACTCTGGAAACACTTCATTAATTTGTGAAGCTCACTGCCCCAGGATAAAAGGAGGTCAAGTGCTCAAGAGGACTCCAAATGGATTAGCTTTTGTACTGCTCCTGCAAACTTCTAATTGTATTTGACATTCATAGAAGACAGCAGAGAAACCTTCACATTAAAGGCATTATCTAACCTTTCCTGGAGTTAACAGGGGAAAAAAAGACAGAAAAACCCATTGCCTGAACAGTTTCTCAGGAGCCTCTGACAAGGTCTAGTAAAAGAGAAACAGCCCACCAGAGAGACAACACTGCCATATGACCACTCCCAAATGTCTTCCAGGTGCCTCCTGACTTGCCCGAGGGGGGCCCCTTGCACAGGGGCACCAAACACCGTGACAGCTAAATGGTGAGTCCTTGTGACCGTGCAGGCTTGACCATGCAAGTTATCAGCAAATCGGGGAAGCAGATGTTTGGTGGGAAAAGGCTCAGCGCAGTGTGGATGTAGTAGGCTGGCACGGCCAGGCACATCAACCCTGACTGCTTGCACCTCGTGGGAGTGGTGGCAGCATGCTGTGCCATCTGCAAGGAAAGGCAGGGAGCTGGGAGCTGCCTCCAGGCTCAGTGCACACCTACCATCAGTTCCCTGCCCGCAGCCCCAGGCTCAGGCACGTACCTCAGAGGGGGCCTTGAATTCCTTCCAAAACACTGGTAAAAATGATTTGAAATCCTTCGGTGTGGACTGTGTTATTACCAGCTTGTTCTTCCCCTCTAAGGTCAAATGGACTTTTACATATTATGGGGACAATATGTAAAGGAAACAATATTTATCATGTTTGCCATATGTTACTTAAAGCTCTAAAATAATATTGTTTTAAGTATATGAATCAGATCTTAACACACAATTTTGAAAAATGCTTCTTTCCTCCATATTTATTATGCAGAAGAGTTCTAAAAATAAAATCAGAGACTCAAAATATACTTTAGACCTTTGATGCTCCAAATTGACTTATGTCTAATTTTGTTCCAGTTAATTTGAAAAAACTTTAAATTGAACACTTTGTCTCCAATTTTAATGTCACTCACTTTTGTGGTTATTTTTTTAAACTAAGGTATTGTAAGAATACAATACAAGGTATTGTAAGAATATCAGCTTACTGACAGACCAGTCTTGCACACCACAAATCCCCTTTTCAGACTTCAAAAATCATTTCCAAGCACTTAAGAGAGGTCTAAAAATGCAGTACTTTTTCTGAGTATGGATTAGTAGTCAAGAGAGATTATGCAGATTTAAATTCACCTTCTGCTACCAAATATAGGAAAAGGGAACAGTTGAAGCCCAAGAACAGCTAGGAATAATTGTCAGTAAAGAGGTGGAGTCACACGGATAGGAAGCAATGCTCACATTGCAGCTTTAGGCAACTATCAAAATGAAATAGGAAGCCAGAAAGTTTTCACTTCATCAGCAATGCTCAGGCTTACTGTCTTACTTATAGTACTCCTATGCCTGTGGATCAGTTCAGATGAACTGCTTTCTTTTGGTTTAGTACCAGTGATTAAAATTACTTTCTCAATAAAATCCTGAAATACTAAATATAGACATACGATGTTATTAAATCCTAGTCATCAGTGAAGTAGTTCAGAAAATGCCCATTGAGATGTACTGATACAAGTAAAAATGTTTACTGGAGCTTATAAACCACAACTAAACCTGTTTTCATATTAGGTTAGCTCTCAAGTGCACATTAACATTTGCTCCCAGATCTTCAGGACAGCTTGAAAAGTTCTGTGTCAGTAGTTTTTTGGAATGCGGTCATCAGGTCCACTGTGAGAGTGGTTAGGTGTTGAGTGAGTGCTTCTGGAAGTGCTTTCCAGTTGTTTCTGAGGGCTGAGTATGAAAGAGCAGGACGTACTTTTAAAACTTGGCCCATAGGGAGAACAGAAAATATGATTACTGTCAAAGAGTGCATGCAAGCATCAAGCAATACATCTTTAAGTAGAGTACTGTAAACATTCACAGCTCTGGAAGTCATTATATTGGAATGGGTTCTTAATAGAGGTATGTTGAGGAAATTATCATATCTACCTGGACGTTGGTGAATCGCATCCAACAGGCATCCAGTTATAGAGAACAAGTAACTGTTGCAGACTTGAGCACATTCACATTTTTCAGGGTAAGCTCTTCCAGTGTGTTTCGATATTTGAGAGGACACAGTTTTACTTGTCACATCATACTGACATGACAGATACCTATACTCATGCAGCACAGCTTGTGCAGGCATGTAGTCCTTAAAGAAGCCACAGCTTTTGGCTCCAATCAATAGTACGTGCATCTTGACACATTACTTCTGTTTAGGATCTTGGGTGACAGCCCAACTTCTGGGTCGCTGAGTTGATACTGCACAGAAGATATTTTCCTGTATTTGATAACACCAATTATCCTCACAAGCATGTCAGCAGTGCTAATGCATGTTTCATTTTCATGTTCCATATTTTCATATGTGCATCCCAGTGGATAGCACCATATGTCACCTATGTATGCTGACTTGCAATGGCTCCACTGACCTCTAACATTTCTTCAGTGTCACGTGGAATGAATTTACTGGTGAATATCTGGCCCTCGACATGCACCTTCACTTGGTAGAGAAGTTTCTGTGCAATTGGTTACATTCCGTTGCTGGGTGTGTTTCAGACCATGCTTTGGAATAGGTAGTCCCGTACCTCAAATCTCCCCTGGATTTTGCTTGACACATTTTTATCTGCAAGAATTAATATCCTCATTGCCATAACTTTGGCATTCTTTTCTCTTACTACAAGCCAATCCTATGGTGTGTGATATTTCCTCCTCCAGTCTATATGGGAATACTGCTTCTAGTGATATAAAACTTTCTTAACCTCAACTTTCCTTGAAGGCAGTGGGGAAAGAATCAGGCCTGAGCTGCCCATACAGAACAAAGGTAGCCAAAATGTGAGCAGTGTACTTTGAGCAATAATGCAACACACCTCAAAATGCTGCATAGGTAGTTTGCATGCAGCTAAATGCCTCTGGAAGAAATGGAAGAATTAACATTGCAGTACATGCACAAGACAGAAGTCTTCAGCAGCTTCCCTTCAGGGCACTGCTCAGCTTGAAGACTGAAAGAAACATCACAAGAACATCATGGGAACCAGATCTGGTCTCACAATCTGAAATCAGAGGATAGCCTATGAGATCAAGTCTTTTGTGACAGGCTAAATCCTGCCACGTTAATTCACCTTTTACACAGTCTAGTCGTGGGACGCAACTCAAGAAACCTAAGCTTTCTTCACAGCTAACTTGGCTAGGAGCTGGCTGGGTCACCTCACACAAAGCCCTTTACCTTCTCAGGCTTCAGTTTCACCACCTCTGATATAGGGCTAGCAATGTTTTGTAGAATCATAGAATGGCTTGGGTTGGAAGGAACCTTACAGAATCATCTCATTCCAACCCTCCCTGCCACAGGCAAGGACACCCTCCACTAGATCAGGTTTCTCAAAGCCCCATCCAACCTGGCCATGAACTCTTCCAGGGATGGGGCATCCACAACTTCTCTAGGCAACCTGTTCCAGTGTCTCACCACCCTCATGGTAAAGAATTTCTTTCTAATATCTAACCTAAATCTACCCTCTTTCAGTTTAAAGCCATTACGCCTTGTCCTATCATTACATTCTCTTGTAAAAAGTCCCTCTCCAGCTTTCTTTTAGGCCCTCTTTAAGTACTGGAAGGGTGCTGTAAGGTCTCCCCAGAGACCTTCTTCTCTTCTCCTGGTTGAACATTCCCAAATCCCGCAGCCTGTCTTCATAGGCGAGGTGCTCCATCCCTCTGATGGTCTTCATGGACATCCTCTCGACATGCTCCAACAGGTCCATGTTTTTTCTATGCTGAGGACCCCAGACTTGGACACAGGAGTGCAGGTGGGATCTCACCAAAGTGGAGTAGAGGGGCAGAATCACCTCCCTCGACCTGCTGGCCACACTTCTTTTGATGCAGCCCAGGATACGATTGGCTTTCTGGGCTGCAAGAGCACCTTGCCAGGTCATGTTGAGCTTCTCATCAACCAACACCCCCAAGTCCTTCTCCCCAGGACTGCTCTCAACCCATCCTCTGCCCAGCCTGTATTTGTGCTTGGGATTGCCCTGACCCATGTGCAAGACCTTGCACTTGGCCTTGCTGAATTTCATGACATTCACATGGGCCCACGTCTCAAGCCTGTCAAGGTCCCTCTGGATGGCATCCTGTCCCTCAACCATTGCAACCACGCCACACAGCTTGGTGTCATTAACAAATTCGCTGATGGTATGTTCAATCCCACTGTCCATGTCTCCGACAAAGATATTAAATGGCACAGGTCCCAGTACAAACCCCTAAGGAATGCCACTCGTGACTGGTCTCCACTTGAACATTGAGCTGTTGACCACAACTCTTTGAGTGTGACCATCCAGCCAATTCCTTATTCATTGAGTGGTCCATCCATCACATCCATGTTTCTCCAATTTAGAAACAAGGATGCCATGTAGGATAGTGTCAAAGGCTTTGCACAAGTCCAGGTAGATGACGTTTCCTTGTGGCACTTGAAGATCAGCCACTGAGAAGAGGTATTTTTTTTAGGTAAACACATGTATGACTTTGTGGAAGCTCTGCACAAATAAAGAGAAGATGAGTACTTTCCCTGAAGTGCCCACCACAGGACATGAATCTCTCTGAGGTACAGAAATACTGTTGTCTCCCTACGACAGGGAGGGAACTGATCACAGGCTACCACTACTGCTTTGCATCTGCATCTACCTCTCACCGCCTCCACGCAGACAACCTCCACTCCTTTAACTGAGAACATCCCTTCCCATTTCATTTTCAATATAAGTCATCTTGGGATGCTCTGTATGAGCCCAGATGGCTCTTAAGAGCTGTTTTAAAAATCAGTACTCGTGGCTTACCTTGTACATTCTGACATTTCTGGTAACGACAGCAGTTTGGTCATGCGATAGGCTGTGCTATCAGCATATCACAAACCTGAACATCTCTGGACACCTCACCTCCCACCAGCGCCCTGCTACAAAGCCACATTGCTTCACAGCTGAGACCTTGATCAAGGTCTGAATGGTTATAAGCATGGGCTGATATGACAAGCACTGGCATTAGGGTCCCACCCCAAAGAGAACATTTTGGTTGATATGCAAAATGCTGCAGTTCAGAGACATCCACCAGTGTGCCAAACTGTGGCATGGAAAATGAGAGGTCAGGTTATCCATCTGAATCAGCCAGCGAGAGGATTTGAACTGAAGTCTCTCATGTAAGCAGCCTACAACTGGCTGTCATGTCTTGGCAGTGGGGTGAAATTTGGAAAACAGAGAAAGAAAGACAAGGCGAAAGAAAGTGGCTGGTTTAGATGCCTTCAGATAAGGAGTTTCAAATGGAAGACACTAATTCCCAGCAAATAACTTATGCTAAAAGCAATGCTCCTCAACTCTTCACCCTACAGACACACAAATACATCATGCTTCACAGGTTTCATTTTGGGTGACTGCTTGTCCCTTGGGAAGAGCCTGGGCCGACTCTGGAGGCATGAGTGCACTGACATTATTCACACACTGAAACTACTTACTACAACACCTGAGACCAGCTTGCAGATCTAGCCTCTGGTTAGCTTGGGTTCATTTTACCATGACCTTGCATAGTACTTACCTGGATTTCTTGGTGCGTCTAAGCAACGTATTCAACGGAAGTCTGTGAAAATGTAAGAGATAAAAAGAACTTTTTTTTTTTCAAATTATTCAGCTTTCTGGTTGTTCACAAGTAGTCAGAAGGCCCTTTTCTAGGAGTGAGGTACTACAGTTAAGTCCTCCACACAGTTCTAAAAATGCTATAACTATAAAACGGCTTTTAGTGAGTCTTAGTTACGTACGTGTGGGAAAAGGAAAACAGTGCTATGTCCCACAGCATCGTAAGCAAAGCATATTTCATTTTAGAGTAGACTGCTATAAAAGCAAATACTAAAAATTGCTATATGAAAACCTCAAGGTATTCACCAAAGCATTTTCTGTTCTTTTTTTTTAATAAAAATGGTGGTGTTTTTCTTCTTTTTATATATACAGGGGATACTTGTTTCCCAGGATGCCTTCCTGGGGGTAAGTCTTTGGGATGGCAGTAGAATTTAAAATTAGGTTTATTTATTTATTTGTTCTGGCTAGCTACATGACTGGCACTTAGTTTCATTGTTTCCTCTTATAGTAAGTAATCAACATTTTTCTTTCTCATACAGCATTTCAATCTTCATTTGGCAGTAGTTTAAACATATCAGTATTAGCAATTGTAAGCATACCCTGAAATAAACTCACTGAAGTCCAAGATACCTCCTGGTCTGCTTTTAATTCCAGTTAAAGGTTTAGCAGAAACTCTCCTAGAAGGAAACATAACCTCAAGCAAACTATTTTAATGCTGTAAGGACAAACAAACTCGCAGGCAAAGCTAAACACAGCTCCCTGTAAATTACAGGGCAGTCTTTCCCGGAGCATGAAAGGATATAAGCAGACTAAACTGACTCTCTCCACTCTCACAAATGAGGAAAAACACGTGGCAGAGAGAGAGGTCATTTGTCTAATCGTGAAATAAAGACCCAAGGTAATGTTGTTATGATTATGGTTGTGGATATTCTCAGTAGTACTGCTCTGTTTTCTGCCCATCCTTGCAGACAGATCTCAGATGTGCAAGCACAGGGGATAGCAAGGCACTTTATAAAAATATCTGCCATAAAAGACTAGAAAATATGAAAAAAAGGGGGAGTGAGGAAAAGCCTGCTTGTAGCTTGTCTAAGTAGGCAGGGATGTGACAGACTTGCAGCCTGACTGAGGTCAAACCTAGGAGAGAAAGCAGACCCTGTAGGACCATTACTCTGTGTTTTATATAAACAGCTGCTCCTGTGTCCTGACCTCCAGGCCCCAAAAGATATTCTTGTTTAAGGTCACAAGGAAAACAGAAGAAGTGAATAGAGTCTGGCAGTTTTTGAAGGAGAAACACCTTATTTATGTGGAGACAGACAGATTGCCTGCCTCTGGAAAGCTAACTCTGCTAGCTAGGCTTGGTGTACATTGGCCACCTCTGGAAGAGCTTTCCCATTTAGCATTCACATACAAGATAGCAAAGCAAAGTCAATTCCCTTGTATTTCATTAATACACTTCATTACTAAAATGCAGCTGATTTCCTGGATACTTTTAAATAAAGCTACCAAAAATAGTCTGACACCACTGCCAAAAATGCAGTTCAAATTCCCATGGAAAGCATCAGCGTGTGGTATTTTCTTCAGCTGGTATATAATTACTGCCCAAATGAAATGCCATGTACTTCACCTGGAGTCCAGGAGCCACAGCCATCATCCATAAAAAGAAGGCTGTGCAGCGCTCTATTCCTTTCTTTGTATGGTGTTGAAGGGAGAATACTTATAATAATGAGGCATTTGAGGCAAAGTTGTACTATTAGGTTCATTAAATAGATCAAATAGAAAATACACTCTGTCCTGAAAAAAAATATTTGGCAATGGCTCTATATCAAGTCTAATAATGTCAACAGGAGTGTGTATAGAAATCTGGAGTCTGAGGGCCAAATCTTATGAGATGCTGAGTGATCTCATCTTGCTCTGAGTATTAAGCATTGTTTAGTCTCTGTAACTAGCCCCAGTGACTCAATGGAATAATTCACATTACCAGATCAGAAAGACTGATATTGATAACAATAAAATAAAATCATGGTTCTTAATGTATTTTTAACTGACCCAGGCCCTTAGTTTGCAGTTACGGGACACTACTCCTTTAACTAAGAACATCCCTTCCCATTTCATTTTCAATATAAGTCATCTTGGGATGCTCTGTATGAGCCCAGATGGCTTTTAAGAGCTGTTTTAAAAATCAGTACCCATGGCTAACCTTGTACATTCTGACATCTCTGGTAACCACAGCAGTTTGGCTATGTGATAGGCTGTGCTATCAGCATTTAACTTCAGTATCTTTTGTGAGCTTTGTGTGAGGCTCTGTTCTGCACATTGCTTTGAAATAGGACAGGATCAATATTGTTTCATATGTGATTTGATTCTTTTTGTGCGCAATATATATAAGAAACTCTTATCCTTAAAAGTATTTCCCTGCAGCACAACACTTCATTGTGAGAGGGAGCAGGAAACACTATGGAAATTGGGGATGGTTAAAGTCAGAAGAATGTTAATTATGTAACGGAAAATTAGCTGAAGCAATGCTTTTCAACCTCTGTCTGTTTGGAAGGCCCTAAAACTCTACAAGTGGGAGCAAACCACTTTTCAGGAAAAAAAAATAGTTATTTGCGAAACTACCTGTGTTTGGGCTATCTTTCACAAATCTTTTGGAAGAGTAACTGCTAAGCTATGACATTGGCATAGGGGCTCCTTTTTCAGAAGCTTGGAAATGCCATAGGTTCCTTATGATATCTTGTGGTGAGAACTTGAGTTACTAGGATTTTAACAACAGAAGAGATACATGCTCAAGCACCATCCCTGTTTGAACTGTTGCAAAGAAAAGTCATATTGGTATCATAGAATCATAGAGTCATAGAATCAATAAGGTTGAAAAAGACCTCTAAGATCATCAAGTCCAACAACTTCTGACATTTATTTGGATTTTTTTTGGCTAATTGCTATATAGCCTTAGTAATAATTAATTTGGTATTTCCTGTGATCATGGACTGAGATGATGTATTTCCCAACAGAGTCATTCTTTACTCTCAGTATTAGCAAGCATGAGCTCCAGTGTTCAATGGTTACATAGCTATGACCTTGATAATGCTATTGCATAATTTGACCATACTTACTGAACAATTTATACCTTAGAATATTTATTTCTTCACTTTTAAAATATGAGGGTAAATAACATCAGCTTTTATATCCTTTTTTTTCCCTCCAACTTTATCTTGCAAAGTTTCTATCTACATTTCGTCCCTCTGCATGTCTGAAAACAAAGATATAAGTTGTCTCAGAGATATATGACATAGATGATTATCAGAGTATCACCTATGTATAATCATTCCCTACTCAGGGAAGAGCCTTGATCAGTTTGTGTCTCTGCTCCTTTGTATTTAGAAAACTAGAATTGCAGGATCATTATCTCGTATTTTGGAGGGATTTTAGACTCCAGTACCATTTCTTGTTCAAGAACAGGAAGCACCCACATTGTAGGGATTCTTTATTTCATAAATATTCAATGAAGATTTATTTCTTGCATATAAATGCCCTGTTCCTCTGAGCTTTGAGACATTGTGGTTCCTTCCCAGGGTGAATCATAAAAAAAAAAAAATTCTTGCTAGACTGAATTTTCACAGAAGACCCACTAGCCTTCAGCACTAGCAATCAAGCTTGGTTGCTAAAACATTTGGTTATTTTTGGTTAACGAGACCTTTTGACGTTACACTTGAATGTATTTTTTCCCTTTTCCTATATCTCCATGTTCCTAGCATTTTTCATTAGCAGTTGTGTCAACATTGCTTAGAGAAATTGAAAGGAAACAAGTTGGAAGGCTTTTAGCATATAGTCACTTTGTTGTATAAAGATAGTTACACAGATCATGAAAAAAAATTTAAAAAGCTGTTGTGGGTAAAAGACACATGAATAATTTCTGATGGTCCAAAATCTGCATCTATTAAGCAGCCATTGGGCTCTGTTTGGAAATAGAATTTGGTTATTTACTCTCATTTTCAATAAAGAATAGTATTTCCTATTTAGCTTCTTTAGACAGCCTTAAAATTGTGACTTGATTATTTTTGCCTGCAAGATATGTAAGAAACTCTCATCCTTAAAAGTGTTTCCCTGCAACACAACACTGTTCACGGAAATTGAAGATTTGTGTGAAGAAATGAGAAGAGAGGAAACAAATTGGCATCATAGGTAGGCTATTTTAAAAGAGAGTTTACAACATAAAAACATTTTTATGCTGCATAACATAGCCTCAGGTTTAAGTGTGACTGCACAGACCATCCAGCTCATCAGGGCTGTAGGAAGGAATCACCAAGCATTTTGCTGCTTTTGAGCACACCCATAAGCATGTAGCTTGATAGCTTTGAATTAATTACAGAACGATGCATTGTCACTTGCAGTCGCTGTGGAGTTTGGGTTTCTAGCATAATTTTAGGAAGATGATAATGTGCAATAGAGAACTCCAAGGTAAAAGGGTGATAGGCTAGATTATTTATGGTAAAATAAATTTGTGAGAGGATGGGTTTTGTTCTGACAAAGAACTGCTAGAAGGCTTCTCTTGGTTCCTGATGCGGAGGCTTCAGCGTCACATGGAAATGATGTAGGATATGTACTTAGTGGATATGTGCAAAGGGAGTAGTTTTGACATCTTTTTTCACAAGGAAACAACCTCATTTAAAGAGGTGGCTCAAGACAGATTAAGTTTAAATCAGAACTTCGCTGGAGAGGTAACTAACTGACAAAAACAACTGATGAGCTTAATGAGTCATCTGAAGATTCAAGATTATGAAAAGTAGGTAATTTCTTAGAGGAAGAAAAGATTAGAGAGGCCACACATTTTAGGAGACAGTGTTCAGAAAGTCAGTGAGAAAGGATCCCAAACTCTTTGGTCAGTAGAGCTCCTGTTCTCAGAGCACTGAACCCAAATTTGTAAAAATGTGAAAGAAGTTGTTCTTTGGCTTACGTATTTCTTGAGCCACTTAATGTGCTATGTGAGTCAGCTCTTGTTTGCCTGGGAAAAGAAAGCAGTGAACTGAAGCACTGGCTTGGTCAGACCCCTAGAAAGCCTGGGCTGCAGACATGAAGCATTAGAGCAGGCACCCAGACCACGGAACCCTGTTAATCAGCCGGACAGCGAAGGACTCATCTCAACCACCCCATGATGTGGGGAGCCAAGGATTTAGCATCCCAGTCCTAGTACCTTTGCAACTGAGATTGAAAATGTTTTGGGGCAGGATTGCCTTGCTGTTTCTGGTAGCACAGCGGGACTCACATCTCAGCTGGAGCCCCCAAGCACCACAATAAAGCAAATAATTATAGTCATCTCCCATAAACCTACTGAACCTCTGACTCTATTTCAAGGAAGGCACCAGGATTGTTAGTTCCTTGCTGGGTAACAAGTATGAACTCTCATCACTTACATTGCTCTCTAATTTTTTTAAGCTTATTTTTCCAGGAAACGAAAAATAAACTGCATTTTAATGGATAGCTTTTATGCAGCTAAATACACAGAGTGGAATTTTTATTGAGTGAATTAGCTGGTTCTGTCCTTACCTCTGTTTTAAATGTACTTGGTCAGAAGAGAAAGCTGTAAATAATGTAACCTTGCACTTTCTGTCTATAGGACAGGGAAATGCAAATCACAGTCTAGTTGTAAATGCATGAGTGAGGACTGGAACTGAACAGACTAGCCCATATTAGCATTTTAAGATATTTGAATCAAAGTGGTATTATAGGCTTAAACCTAACCAAAGGTTATCACAGATTTTCATGTTATTCATAATCCCATCTAGCTCTTTAATAATGAGCAAAACACTTGAAAAATAATCTGCAGAGACTTTTGTAACAGAGTTATTTAAAAAAAAACAGGCTCTTCTCCTATATGATGTGCATCTCAAGGGCTACCAACTCTGAGCAATGCAAAGATCAAATGAATTAATTTCTAAAAATCAGCCTACTTATTTAATTGCTACATATTGATTTAGGTGCACAAATATGAAGACATATTTGAAAACCCTAAACCATATGCCCTTTTCAGGTATAGATCAAATTGTGTTCAGGTAGTCATATGCCTCAGTTACCTTCAGAAAAAGCTGTAGCAGCACATTTGACACTAAAGAAGGGCTCCGTCGGTCCAGTATATGCCTGGGGAAGGAGGACAGGTACTGGGTAGGCCTTCATGCCTTGCCTTGTAATCTCATTCCCTGGGTCTGATCTGGTTGTAAAGCTGCCAACAGTTCAGTGCCTGGATGTGCTGGAAGCCATCTGTGGAGCCAGTGGATTGACAGTCAAAAATGTTGTTATGGCTGATAATGGCTGAAAAATATTGCTGAATATCTCCCACTGAGCACCAGAGAGTCAACAGCAGGCTCCTACCTGGGATTTACCTATGTTTCCATAGGGTACAAAGTTTTGCAATCCTGTTTTGCAAGCCTTGCAATTTTATTCCATATGTGTACAAACCTGGACCTCCCCCAAACGACTTTTAAGAGGACTACAGGCTACTATTTTTACCTAATTACAAGAATTACTCTTAAATAATTATCAGGACTTTTTCACTTCTTAGCAGTTCATCTGTTCGGCTCTACTGATGCTGAACCTTGTGCTCCTCATTTTGTTTCTTTTTCAAGATGTGGCCCTGGGTCACGTTTGCCAGTGACACAGTCATTGCCTTGAGGCCAGGGGTCCTTTTCAGTCCCAGGGGACTGGACCCTAAAAGGTCCAGATTAATCTCCAATCTCAGGTAAAATAAGAGATACTTGGAGGGTTTTGGAGAAAATTACAGATTTGCAGTTTTGGTCTGATTTGTTTCCGTGCCATCCCTCATTCCTTGGAATATGGCAGGGAATGAGCACTTCAGGAGCCAGTGGTCTGGAATCAGACACTTGCAAAGGCAGTTTTTCTCAAATCATAAATCCAAGAGATAGAAATATATGTCAGGCTGCTGGGTTCCTCTCATTGACAATTCCCAATTGTCAGAACATTTTCTAGCTGTTGTCTGACAAAGAGCTGTTAACTAAAAGGCAAATGTGACGCCTTTCTGAACTAATTGAAAGCTTTCACTTTTTTTAATGGGTGGGGAATTGAAAATGACATTTTGAAAGCCAAATGAATGTCTCCATTTTTTATCCTGTAAAGGCTGGAATGTTGCTTTTTGAAGTGTAAAAAAAAAGTAACATATGGTGACATTTTAGCAACATGTCATTTCTATTACTGGTCATGCAGTATTATTTTATCCCGGTTGCTTTTGGGTCCCTTGATTTAGGTACGGACAGCCCAGGATGAGTGCAAACTCTGTTTCATGTTTTATAACACACAAACAATCTCAAAGACAAGAAACACAAGGCTGTCTCCATTTTGTGGGGCTGGTTAGCTTGCAGATCTTTAAAAAAGTCTGCAAGTCATAATTTCCATTAATATAGAATTACTACTGCATTTCTCATAACATCAGTGGTCTCTAAATTAATGTAAAGATGTGGAGGACTCCCCTGAAGGAATCCAAGTGTGTGGCTAACGTTTCCTCAGCCATTTACTGAGATTAGAGGAAATTCCTGCCTGAGATGGCTGTAAAACCTAAGTAGATCATTCTCGTCAAAGAAGCTGGTATTAAGTGAAAAGCATAGACATATAAACCTTTCATGTTTTGATATCCTTTGTAGATTATGTTGTTTCTTCATATAATAAAACATTTATAATTAATCATAAGGATTGTTCACAGCATGTTTTGTAGTGCTTACAGCTTTTACTGCTGGCGCTCATATAACAAAAGTTTCTGACAGCACTTACATTTTTAAAAGGCTTTCTGTGAGTTCTTACCACAGTTTAAAAATAATACATCATGATCAATCCTTCCACTAAATTCTGGAGGAGAAAGTATTTAGCACTTTTAACTGCATCCTCTGATCAATCTAAGGGACGTAGTAAATATACAATAGGTGTGAATAAGACACATTTTTATATCTTCATCACTTTTCTCTTTTATTAGTGTCCGAATTTGCTCCCCAATGTGTAGGCAAACAACACCCTGAATTTTGTAAACATATGTTTGTGATCACAGCACGCAGATTCAAAACATGCAGATATAATACATGTTCACTTATAAAAGATAAGACTCAGACCTTTGGTCTGCCTGCTTTCTGTCTCCAGTTGTGTATTTTCACTTTTCTGTCTTTGCTTTTTATCACCTCAAAGTTGCCTTTATCTATGCTGTGTTTTCTCCTCCTTTTCCTTCTCTCCTAAGTATTGATTTGGTCCTGGGTGGCTTAGGGCACTGAAGGCCCCGAGGTAACTTCTTGTCTGGTTCAGATGAACTGCAGAACACAGCTTAAGCACACAATCCTACAGCTCAGTGTAAGCCTCTGGTTTTTAGGGCTATCCCATTGTCTCTGTGATCAGTGCACAACATCCTGGTAAGTGTGTGTGATGCCCGTGCTACAGCCTTGCATCTACAGTAGCACGAGTGTATAATCATGCACATCTTGAATCAAATTTTCCAGTGTTTGGGAGGAACACCTCCTGCAAGCCTGCAGGAATGTAATCTGAAGTGTAACTTTGTAAAAGATATGCTCAAATGTGCCACCAGGTTATTTTTTTTCCATTGGATATATTGAAAAACAAATGCATAGGGTTTTACTTCAAGTCAGCTAAAGGATGCTTTATTGTGCATGTACATGGGGTAAGTTAAAGTCCAGGAGACCGACTCTCTTCCCCTTGGCCCACAGCTGAGGAGCATGCAGAGGCGCACCTGAAGTCCTCAGCGGTGCTTTCAGCAGAGCAGGTTCAACCTGATGAGAGTGATGAGTTTCCTGAAAGATGAGTCTGTTGCGCTGAAATTCCAGCTAACTGGAGAGCCTTCAAATCATATTAAAGAAATCCAGATATAACGTGCTCTGTAATCCTTCAGAACCTGATGATCTAAGTCCCACAACTGATTTGTAGACAATCTTAAAGATTTTCCAGGGTTGCGCTAAGCTCTGCACACACTTATAGAATCATAGAATCATAGAATTGTTTAGGTTGGAAAAGGCCTTTAAGATCATCAAGTCCAACCATTAACCCAAGAATGCCATCCCACCACTAGACCATGTCCTCATCTATCTGTCTTTTAAATACCTCCAGGGATGGGGACTCGAAGTAATTCCTAAGTAACTATGATACGAAAACATTCATGGCCAGTCGAGTAACCTATCCAATGTTCCCCAAACAATGGGACATCATGAGTCATTCCAGCACAGATATTACTATGAGCGCCAGCTAATTTAGTTCATTCCAACAACATAAGGCAGTGATAAAACTTAGGGGGACAATCTTTTTAGTAGGGCCAGCTGTGACAGGACAAGGGGCAATGGTTTTAAACTAAAACAGAGTAGGTTTAGGTTGGATATAAGGAAGAAATTCTTTACAATGAGGGTGGTGAAACACTGGAACAGGTTGCCCAGAGAGGTAGTGGAGGCCCCATCCCTGGAAACATTCAAGGTCAGGTTGGATGGGGCTCTGAGCAACCTGATATAGTTAGCGGTATCCCTGCTCATTGCAGAGGGGTTGGACTAGATGACCTCTAAAGGTCCCTTCCAACTCAAAACATTCTATGATGCTATGAAAACTTTTCGCAAGCCATCTTTAGTATTTTGCAAAATACATCTTGGCCAAATGGAAGATTCTGAACTTTGTATTCTCTTTTTGAGTCCAGGAAAGTATGTTTCACCTTGAACAATCCCATTAACATGAAAAAGACTTCTATTTAGATTAAACACTTCTGCCTTCTTCCATGTCTCCCTCCATGTGTTACTTTATGTTTTAAAAGGAAAATTAACCTTCCTCTGCCTTTGATGTAAGTGCTATAGGAATGTGTTTTCACATTCATTCTAATGCAAATTTTATTCCAAACTTTGTAATGCAGACAGATATTCTAATTTGTCCCTCTGCCCCTAACAGTATCTGGTATATTACAGAGGAGCCAAGCTGAAGCCAGTATGGTCTAACAACAGAGATCAGACAAGGCACCACAGGCTGTGTAGCAGCAACGTGCTGTAAGAACAGTCTGATCTTACATAAATTGTAAATTCCTTTCACTGAACATAAGGCTTCCTTGTGCATCAAACTGCCTCAAAAAGAAAGTGTTCTCACGTGTTTTCCTGGAGTGGAGGAAGCTTTTCTTTCATAATTTAGTTTTTCTAGACATGAAGATAGTTATTCCCCCAATTTTTTGTTGGGGTAATCAGTACAATGAGAAACAAGTTGAGAAGAGATGCCTTAAGCCTGAATTTTTCCCTGCTATGCCAAAAAGCCATACATGGTGGCAGAAAATAAATGACTTAAATTAAGCTCCAAATCTCTTTTTGATAAAGCCACGTCATGGTTTAATAAAAGTACTATGTTACTGTGACTGGAGCAACTGTGAAGCTCCCTTACCTAAGCAGTACATCACAGGTTACATGACAATAGCACCAATTTCTGAAGACAGTGTTACTGCTGCAATCCTTTCCTGCCCTGGAAGTCTCCTGACCTCTCATTTAGAAAGATGATCTCTTCTCATGATCATTCCTTAGCCTCAGACTGTCAGCTATATAGGAGTGGAGATGAGGGTATGTAGCCCTTAAGAAATGGAAGAAGACTGGCATTTAGAAATGAGACAGTAGTGGTTTTTAATTACTACCATGATCTACCTCAGAGCTGAACCAGAAATTATTCTAACTGATCTAATTGTTCTAACCTAGTCTAATCAACTGCAAAATGACCAATACCTTTTTGTTTTCAGACATGGTCAGCCATCACTGACTTTTGTCTAACAGTTTACTTAATTGACTACCTCTGTGTGAAGCTATAAAAGAAGAAAACAAATAGCGATTCAAATCCATGCATGAATTTTTTTTTTTAATTCTTCCCCCCCCCCCCCCGCCTTTTTTGTTACAAGTGTTAGAGGGCATATTGCCATAGACTTCCTGAACAGGTCATAAAAATTACAGAGCTTTAAATGGTAAAAATAAGTGAAATCTAAAGAACTTACTGCTCTAATGTCAATAATCTTCCATTTTCTTTTAGAGGAATATGATGCTGGAGACATGTTTTGAACTGGATTTTTCTAAGTAGGTAGTCTTGAGTGATTCATGTGAGCAAAGGATACACTATCAACCCCCATGATCTTTTCTTACATACAGTGAAGAAAGTATCATATGTAGACAGAGCTTCATTCTCGCATGTTTTTAAAAACATGTTTTGCCTTCATTTTACACTTTTAGGAGAGAGACAGCACGCAGCTGATGAGTGTTTGTATGGATTATATAGATCTTAGTAGGCTTTAAAACTGGCTTAATTTTAAGTAGTGTAGACCCAGAGCATGCATACCTTTAAACCAATTTAATCCTCATTGCAATCAGTTCAATTTGTCTAAACACAGGATGCTTCCCTCGCACATTACTTACAAGATAACGATTGCTCCAAGGGACTCTGTGATGCATACTCCCTTTCAGATCCTTGAATCTTGATCCCCAAAATGGCTGTGGTAGAACTGTTCTTATGTTACAGGTGTTAAAATACGTGAATGCATTGTAATTGAAAGAATATTGAAATTTTGCATGGCTATTCTGCATTTACAAAATATACAACTTTCAGTGCTGAGTACGTGCAGTGACAAAATATACAACTTTCAGTGCTGAGTACGTGCAGCGCTGTATCCATACGATTATGATTCATCTCCTCTGCCTTTCTCAGCTGCTAATTCCCTGCCAAGTTTCACTGCTGGCAGTTTTGTATAGCATAAAGATTTGAAATCAGCATGCAGTTGGCAATAATTACAGAAATAAGTTAAAAGATCCCAGTGTGTTATTTATTTTTAAAGTGTCTGGACAGTTTTCTTTCTCAAGTTAGTAGCACAAGCCGCCCCTTTTGTGTCTTGGGCTAGGCTTCTTTCAGTTGCTGTTTCACAACAGCAGTTTCACAATGCTGAAGCAACAGACAAACTAGTCTGCCTTGGCGACGGTCATTGCTCTCCATTTACATTTCCTTTTAAATATTGCTGGAAAACTAGGGAAGGGAGGATTGCTGAAAAAATACATTTTAATATCATTGCCATTGAGTTAGATATGAGACTAATGATATCTCTTTCTGTAATTGCAAGAACTTGATACGAGGCATAACTGATAAAACTTGATGCGACTTTGAATGTGCCAAGCTTTTTCTCAGCAAGTACAGGAGATCACTTGGGTTTTGTCATCTCACCTTGTGGGAGGCAGATAGGATAGCTCAGGTGACGAACATGGGCTTAGATGACTGGGGACATACCACTAAGTCGAAACCCCAAAGAAGGGGAGGTGCTGCTGGAAAACATATTCTCTGGCTGTTGTAACTGGTCTGCCCAGTGGCTGCCTTTGTCTCACAGCTTCCCAGAGCCAAAGAAAGCATGTTGTGCTTTGCTGCCAGTGCTGGTGTCGTAGGCCTGCAGTGGGGCACGTTTGTAGCTATCGGTACATTTGGAACAAGGACCTGTCCACCCTTTGCAGCGAGCTGTGCTGGCCCTCAGCATCCTGCCACTGCCACAGGATTTCCTGTCACTCCAAAGCACGCGGGAATGGTGATCTCTTTGTCTTCAGATATTGAATGGGATCGTTTTCTCATTCTTTTTATCTACAGGGCAAAACTTAGGAAGTCACAAATACGAATGGTGCTGTGGTGACAGTCATCTGTATTGCCCTCTTTAAGGTCTTTGATGTTCCAGTCCCAGATAAATTAATTCTTTTGTGCATTACCTCTTCAGGTCAGTAAGACTTTGATCTACATTTAAATGCATGTAGTCATGGCCTTCATTTACATACATCAGATATTAGGGAAGAAATGACACTTCTGATCTTGAAGGCTCTGCCACTGGACTATTAAAACTCTGCACATACGGTTCTTATGTGACTGGCTCATAAAATGTAAGCAGACTCTGTTTCTTACCTCTGTTTACGGGTTATTGTAGTTGGGTAAAAGGAGGTTTGGAAGTGGTTTAGACAGAAATGAGGGTGATGTCTCAGTGTACCACTGCTCTGTTGCAGGGCAGGCTGGGCTATGTCCAACCCTTTTGCCAGCCTGTGTTGCCTCATTTCTCTTCAGAGGGAAAGGACGTGGCTACTTAACACGCTCCATGCCAGCACACCCTGCTCTCAGTTGCTTTCAAACCCTGCCCACCAAAATTTCCCTAGTGTGGCAGCTACAGCCAGCCATGGCAGACAGGCTGGGTATCAACATGTCAGGGGACAGTGCCTCCCTGGAAAGCACACCAAGGTGTGGTAGATAAGTCTATGCAGAGCTCCAGAAAAATCCTAGGTCCCCCAAGCCTCATCCCACCAGCTTCTCTACTGAACTCTGGGATGTGGTCATGCCAGGATCTCCCGCACCGCAGTTGCTGTCCTTTGCACACATGTGCCATGGGCACCAATGAGGTTTGCATTGGGAAGCTCTACCATGGAGGATGAGAGTGCTTGTAGAGCCCATCCAACAGAAGGTGGCATTATCAGGGTAGGAACAGCAGGGTATATCTCCCTGTAGATAACAGCAACTGCAAATGTACATTGGCAATACGTGGACCGAATTGTCATAATTAGAGCAGGGGTGTGGCTGTACATCAGGACTCTGTTGAGACAGAATGTGGTTTTTCAAGGTCTTCAGCCATGGTCCCTTGTTTCTGCCTCCCAGGCTAGAAGCTGCCATTTCCTCTGTTGTGTCAGTAGCTGTTGCTGTGGGGGCTCTTCAAATTGGATAGGCTTATAACCTGACTCAAAAAATAGCAAACAAAAAGAGTGACCTTTAAAAAAGGTTCTCATTCATCAGGGGGAAGGATACCTCGGGATAGCTGACAAGGTCATTATTAAAAATTTCATTTGCCACCCCCCAGTTGTATTTTGGCAGCTGACCTGTGTAAGCAGGGTCATTGCACAACTTTGGTTTAGACAAGCCATGTAAGAAATAGAATAGACACAACTGTGGGGACAGAAACTTTTGGGATGCTGAGGCTGGGCTCAGAAGTTTGGTAATGTCTTGAACAGATCTGCTCCCAACAGATTAGTCATGTGTAATGGGAATCCAGTTTGGACGCAGAGATAACCCAGATCAGAATGCAGGATTTCAGTGTGACACATCTTCTGATTCAGAAGGCTATAAAAGGAAAATATATGTATTCTCCAGTGCCAATATTAGGAAGTTTATGCTCCCAAAACTTTCTGGTTTTTATGTGGTGAAAAAAATCACTGTGTATAAAAAAAACCCCAGCCTAAAGTAAGAGAGACTAATAAGAAACATAAGTTTATTTAATTTAAAATGAAGCAATAGAAGAGCTTTCTTCATACACCAACACTTTAGGAAATGTTATATGTGAACAGTTAGAACTCCATGGCCTATTCCTGCAAATTTTTATTTGCAGCAAGTTCTCCCACATGTGTATCTTAATTTCCTGTACTGCGTTCTTCTTTAAATATACATTGTCACAAAGCCTGTACATGCTCTTCCCTTCTGAAAGTATTTTAAAGTATCTTTCAGAATTTCCAACAAAAATAAGATTATTTAACTTGAAACTTCACTAATCTATCGCCTATACATTTTTCTTGATGTATCAAGTCATGTCAGATGCATGAGCTGACAGTTTGTCAGCTGCTCTTCAACTGACGGTACTGTGAGCAGTTATGTAAAAGGATGACATATGATTATTATAGCAACAAAAATCAGCAGGACCCTTGACTTAACATCTTAAAATACGCCTAATATGTATCTGTTGCTATGTACATAATTTTATTTTTCAGCTCAAAAAAAAAACATTCCCAGGACTTTGAATACGTCTTCATAGCATGCTACTTTTCTATATGTGAAGTGATGATTTCTAGAGTTGTAAAATAACCACAATGAATCCATGCTTAACAAGAACTCCAATGTACTCATGTTGATACTGTCTGCTTCTGATTTTGTCTTGATTTATTCATATTTCTTCTAGGAAGATGCCATTCTGTGAATGAGCTTAGCAGGAGACTTACTCTGGTAACTTTCACTATAAGCAAAATAACTGTGATAGCTTTGATAGACATCCACCCCAACTCTGCTTTACTGTTGCCCCAGCAATAGTACATCATCAGCTGCTCTGGGAAAACTCAGCAGTACACAAAGACTAACGGCAGTTGTACAGCAATATACAGAAATGCTTGAAACCCAATACATTATAGGTGTCCCCAAAGAAAGGCCTTGAATGTAAGCACCTAATTTGTTTAAAAATAATACTTCTACCCAAAGGTTACCACTACAGTCAAAGTAAAAACTCCCTATGACTTAAAGCAAGCCAAGATTCCAGTTGTCTGTAAGAGCTCTCCAGAATCTTGCAAACATGGCTAATAACAGAGCTGAGCACAGGAATCCACCAGCAGAAGGGTTTCTTCATTTCAAAATCTGGCTTTCTTTTGAGTTTGAAATTAACACTCCAAGGGAAAAGTCTGAGGAAAAAAAAATCAGCTGAAATCAACACAAATATTTGGTTCTGATAAGACATTTCATTTCAGGTCTAACTGCTATCTGATCAGTTTATATGCTATAATATGAAACAAGTAACTTAAAAGGCACAGAAAAAAAAAGAATTAGAAAACAGAAGAACAGGACATTCAGATCTTACCAGAGTCCTTAAACGGCTTCTTTACTCAAACAAAATTTAGCCAAATAACTATATGCCAAACACTGTTTGAGATGCGATTACACTTCTAGGTGGAAAATGGTTCACTTAACTCTTTCTCCCTGGCTCTAATTAGCAGTAATGCATAGTGTGTACGTGAAAATGATAGCTTCAGATTAGCTATGCCCTACCTAGCATATAACATGGATGTTTGTACTTCTCTTGGTTTGGCTTTTTCCCTGTGTCAAAAGACGTGTCTTCTCAGCTCTAACAAGGCATTAATAACAAAATGAAACTGTGGTACCTTTCCCATAATCAGATCCATCATGCAAGTTAGCAGCCTTTAGAAGTACTGGGCAAAAAGGTAAGACAAATAAAAAGGTTACAGATCACAATACCTATGTCAATCTGCAATCTTCTCCCTTTTATTGCAAAGGGAAAGATGAATACCAGAATCCAGGAAAGGCTAAGGATCATTTGTAAGAGGAACTCACCTTCTTAATCCTCTGTAAAACTGGGTTAATGACTGCAACCTATTAATAAAATGCTTCAGCATCTCCTTATATATAATACAAGACTTAGCAAATATAAAAACCCCATTAATTCCTCTCCTACCATAACAGACAGCATACCATAGCAAATCAAGTGTTTCCATTTTTCTGAGATGAGGAATTTTACTAACTTGGCAATTCTGCACATCTCATCCATTCTCATGCTTTTTTCAGATACTACAGGCCATTCCAAATGTAAGATCCATTGCATTCACACCAAGTTTAAAATTGCAGGACCGTTGAAATGTTGTTTGGAAGGGCTCTCTTGAGATTATCTAGTCCAACCTCCTGCCCAAAGCAAGACTATTGCCAGCATTAAATCAAGTCAGTTGTGGTGTTGTCTAACTGAGCCTTGGAAACCTCCAAGGATGGAGATGCCACTACGTCCCTCGGGTTCCAGTAACAGAGAAAGAACATTTGATAGAAAGAATAACCACCAGCAGCCCACTATCTGATATCTCAATGTTAGGACAGCCTTACTGAAAAAGTATGCTAAGCTTATCTGTGCACCCTGAAGGCTGGATGGAAAATGAGGTGGTGTTTCAATACAATCATTTTTATTGCTTCTCGCTCCTTGTTAAATTAGTTGTATGCTCATACTTTGGCTGACTTATATTCTGCTATAGCACTGTATTTTGGCTGCTAGATGGTTTATTTATCCTCTGAACATAACTTTGGAGTGAATTTTCTGTGGCCTGACTTTGATGGAGGAAGAAAGGCTCTAGACATTTTACAGATGCTTCCAATATTTTTTGCATGGCAGAAAGTACGTTCTAAGAGATGGAGGCTCTGTTAGGAGCTAACACTGTATAAAAAAAAAGCACTTTAAAGAACACCAAATAAGACCTATTATTTTGTATTTCTTGAAGCTGATTATGATTACCATGAAGTCACTAGTACATCATTACAAGGTTAGCAGAAATGTGATCCTCAAAGCACATTCGTGGCAGGAAAACTTGGAAACCCCATGTGTCATTGTGGCTGAAATGCTGAATTGGGCAGACACAGGTTTTTATTCCCAACTTTCTACTTGCCCACAGTAGGCAAATAATTTCATCTGTTCCCCATCTGCAAGACAGAGTAAATGGCAGTAACCTACTTTATAAAGTGCTTTGGGATCTATTGATGAAAAAGACTAAATGGAAGACTTTGCTGATACTAAACAAAAGGTCTTATCTCTGAGGATTACTTAATGGGGCTCTGAGCCTTCACACATGAGGATCGCTCTCATTTAAATATGGTCCTTTATAAACTGATTCAGTTAAATCATTGCAACTTCTGTGGTACAGACAAGACCAAAGAAAAAGCCTGAAGCAATAAGTACAGGGGAAAGGGAATGTATTTGTAGGTCAAGCAGTGCAGAGCAAAATTCTCTGAAGCAAGCACTTTCAGTCGCAACCATTTCTCACTGGCTTTCACCTCCTCCTGCTTTAACTTTGGATCACACTATACAAATTAATGTAAGAGCAAACAAGATCCATCCCTTTTACCTGAAGTTCAACCAGATGTTATTCCATGCTGCAATATAAACCATACTTGTGCAGCCATGGAGGACAATTAAAAAGAACTAAGGAACAACCTGTGCCAGACATGGACTTCCTAGTATACTTTAAAGCAGAGATGATTCATTTTGGCAGCAGTCCGCAGCCTGGCGGGGGGGGGACTTAGCCTGAAGGATGGATGGTGTTGTCGCTGTCATTCTTCCTCATAGTTTTGTCTGGAACAGCTTAAGAGCCTTTTCAGCAGAGCATGCTGAATCAACTCATTCTTGGCCAGCTCAGTTTGCTTTTTGCTGAGCCCAGTGCAGGCAAAGAGGAGGGTGTGACCGCCACAGCCACTTTATTCTGCAGATTTCCTAGACCCTTTGTCATGGTTTCTGCTACACAGACCTAGTGAAAATTGAACCCTGTCCATTGTCCAATGTGTCTTGTGATAGGAGTTGTAATTTTTGTGCATGTTCTTGAAGTGCAGAAAAGCTGTGTGATTCACTATGATGCTGTCACAAACGCCCTTATCTGAGTCATATTATCAAAAAATTATTAGAGCTTAAAAATATTAATGTGGGGTTTTTTGACTGTAAAAAGAAGAGAGAATAAGTGACATAGAATCTAATGGCCTAGATGAATTAAGTCAATCCTGGATGACTTTCTATTAATTTGTGGGAGAAGTACATATGTTTGCAGCAAAAAGTTAAACATATTCTGCTTTAGATGAGTCTATAAGGAACCTGGTAGAGCATTCTGATGCTTGAATCCAAGAGAAACAGTATCTAGCCAACCTACTATCTTAACTGCAATCAACAGCATTTAGACTAAGCACTGAACAGAACACCAGATCTCCCTCTTCAAAACATTTCTTACTGAGGCAAAGAGGCAGCAGAAGCCATGACATGGAAGCCCTGTAAGTCCTTCATCTTTCCACTAGGATATGGGCCTGTGCCTAGTGACCAGAGCAGATGGTCTCATCCAATTTCACTTTCAGCTTAGGCCATGAGTTTTCTGTGTAAATTGTTTCACTTGTCTGTGCTTTAGGAATTGCTGTTATACAAATAAAGTCTGGATATTCAGAGAATGACAGTGTTAAAGGTGTGGGGCAACCTTAACACTTTATCTTGCAAGGAATGCTTTGCTTCAGGAGGTCTTCATATCAGTATTCATACAATATGCCACACACCTTTCATTAGACACATGGGAGGATGACACACAGGATTTTGATTTATCTTTGCTTCCTTTAGATAAAAATACCTTTCATTTTTCAAGAGGTTCTTCTAAACTTGAACTTCCCGTAGGGACAAGATCCAGAACCCTTAAAGTTGAGCTCTGTGCAAGAGAGGACTTTATACAGATGTTGCCTTTGCTGGGCCCAGGAACCTTAGCAGGAACGGTAACAGCATGCTTCCCCCACCACTGGAGTTGAACCATCTGGACTATGACTGATACCCTACAAATGCTTAGCTGAGATTGCAAATGAGAAGTGGACAGATTTTGCCTCTCCTCTGTAATTTTCGAGCCTCCACATATCCTCCTCTAGACCAATGAATGCCAAAATACCTAGAAGATCATACAGTAAGCTTGGGCTTACTAGCAAAATCTTCATTTATACTTTCCCATCTTCTGCAGTAAGACTAGAATGCGAGACATTAGTGGAATTCAGACCTACAACCTTCTGAATATTCACAATGAACCCGCTTTGAAAGCATCATAGACTTCAATCTCAGGACAGCTTTTGTTGTCTTTGGTGTGGTACAATTACTAAAATAAGATGGTTAGAATACCTTACCATGTACCAGCACAGACTACAAACACCCTCATGCAGCTCTGTAACATGCATCTGACATCAAATCTACCTTTGGTTATGGTTTAAAAAAAATTAATTGATGGGATTATAAAGCTAGTCTAAGTCTCAAATATGAATCTTTATTATTCCAAATAGGAGCTATTTATCTCAAGCTTTGTTGGGGCCAGGGGAAATAGAAACATTTTCTTTTTATAGCTACAACTTTGGCTTTCATGACATCATCAAAATGCATTGGAATTTAGCTTCTCTTCTTTCATTACTTTAAAAAAAGAGGGAAGGAGGAAGAAGACAGGAGTTCATGTTACACACCTCTCTAATATGCCGTCATTAGTAATAGTTCTAGAATGAAAAATAAGAACCAAAGATAATTTTAAGGGAAAAAAAATATGTACAAATAATTTTGCATTTATTGACTGATTAACACACATGTTCACATGAGTTAGAGAAATAGTCCTGTTTTATTTTAGACATAAATAAGTTGCTTTATGTCACTCACATTGGGGAAAATTCTGGGTGTAAAAAAATAGGATTTTTGTCTTTCTGCAGGCACTTCCCATTGGCCACATTCTTCTTTCACAATTTTCTCGAGTGATATTTTTCCGATGCTCTTCAGCTCCTTTCAAACATTGGATAATGTAGAATGGTGGAAAGATGAGCAGTGATGTTCTTTGATACCTAGACTCTCATATAGTAGTGTATATACTACCCCAAATCCTTCAAAATCTGAAAGCGAAGCTTCTGGTGGACGTGTATAACGCTCTATAGAAGTATATATCTGACCATTGTGTTGAGACCGAAGATTCCCAAAAACAAAGTTGAGTTTTAAAAATCTGGGGGGATTTTTGGAGAGGTGGAAAAGAACAGGGACTCTACTAGTCAGGGAGAGAAAATAGCTATGTACTAATTAACAATGCAGTGAATGGCAATCTACTCTATTAAAATCTAATTTGCAGGGTAAACGTATAAAGGATTAACCTGAACTATAAAGCTGCTTTAACATATGAAAAGTACTTTTCTTAGGGTTTAATGAGTTTAATGTCTGCTTGTAGCTTAACCAACATGGAGAGCTTTAAGTATGAGGCTTTCCTCATACTTAAAATAAAATGTTGCTGCAATTATACTTAAGTGTTTCCAGTGAACTAAACCCAATTAAATCTGAGTTCTCTGTGAAAAAGAAGGAATATATGTTGTCACAATTCATAGTAAACATGGGGAGTTAGACTATACAAAGGAATTTAGGAATAACTCAGAATGTTTTGGGTCTAGGAACTTAAAAAAATAAAAGGAGGTGCTATTTTCTTTATTTAGCTGCTTCACCCTGCTTTTTATTTTTACATTTGGTATCTCTCATATTTTAGATATACATGGGTATGATCCAGAGCGTGAAAGAAGTTACTAGAAAGGGGGCTGCAGTAGTTCTTACTGTAGACTGAAAGGTATGTTACCGTCCTGAGGAGGATCCTTTGTTCTGGTTAAGCAGAGCAAACAAATAGTTATAATCTCAAGACTTCTATAACTAACATGTAAATGTGTTAAAACACATTCTTATCTTGGATAGAAATTAAAAGGAAGATTGGTCTTTTCAACATAAAGCAGCTTTATGGTTATGATATTAGAGGCTATCTAAAGAAGCTAATATAATTAAATTGGTGTTAGCATTTGTAAATAAAATTGCCTCCAGATCTTGTGTCTCGAGGACAGGGAACTAAGAGCAGCAGCTCAGTAGCATTAATTTGTTAATGAAATTCAAGAAAATGGTGACATGTATTTTTGAATGATCTGACTTGCACTGTTTGTATCGAGCATGATAAACTTGATTAAGGCACTGTCCCTGAAAAGCAGTTACGCAACTCACTGGAAGTGGTTTGCATGGTTAGTACCTTCAACAGTAAGTGGTCAGTTATGCTCTTGAGACTTGCAAGCCTTTGTTCAACATTTGAAAAGTTTTGGCTTAAACCACAAAGAACAAGGAAGATAGGCGATCTGTCAAAATCAATTATGTATCCTACCTTGGCAAGCGTTAAATTAATGCCCTCCCCAACACCCACACAAACATAATCTGTCAAGGTCATTCTTTCCCTCTCAAGACCTTTCACAGTGAAAACACGTAGAGCATGGGAAGTCAGCTCAGTTTTGTACCCTGACAATGCTTTTAGGTTACATCAGCAGGATGAAATGAAATAATCAAAACTAAAATTGCAAAATATAAAACTAGTCTATTAAAGAAGGAGAATATATATGTTATACATATATTTATAGTATATACATGTATTTATATTACATGCAAATAAACTTCAAAGATGATCAACTAATACAACATCTGTTTTCTGTAATTTCAGTATCTAAGAGAAGGAAGGTGAGTATGCAGAAAGCAGAGGGTTTATCTACTGATGATTTATTGATAGGTGAGATTCATTAGTCTCTACAAACATCATAAAAAGTGTAAATGAAACGGGTCCAGCAAAGGAAACTATGATATAGACCAGCAAGAGCCCTATGAATGATAAATAAAGCCCAGGAACAGCAACCAAATTCAAGAAGTAAGTTTATACTGTGGAACAGATAGACTATTTTTTGAAATATCTTTCATCAGTAAATCAGATCTCAAGAAAGGTGAGAAATCTGTTTTGCAAAAATATATTTTATTTAATTGTATTTCTTTGGGAGCCAGCTGTTCATGCAATATAAAGGCAAGATGTTTGGTTTTAATACCAACCAAATACTAAGACCAAAAGGTTACTTTCTTGAGAATTCTCCAGTGCAAACTTTCTTTTTCCAGAAACTGCCTGGGAAATGTTTTTATGACTCCTGGACTCTTATTTACTTATGTATGCACAGAAGAGAGGACTGTCGAAGCAACACAATGTTGAAAATATTTTATCCCAGGATGGGCAAGTTTCTGCTACTCATGTCTAGATCATCTGGCTTTGGAGGATGTTTAGTTTAGATGACAGCTTGGGACACTGTGACTGGGCGGCTTTGGAAACACCATTCTCAGGGACTGTCACTGGCACACAAGCAATAAAGTAGTGTTGCACCTACTATAATTGATGGAGGGAATAACTTACATTTAAGAGCTTAGGAAAAAAAAAGGATGCGGCCTTTTCTAAAAAGATAAAGGCCCGACTGTTTGGACATAAAAGATCCCATAACTATTTTTAAGATCTGTGGACTCCCTGCCATCACTACAGCAAAAAGCTATTTGATTCACTTCTGCCACGGTGCCAGAAAATTGACAGGCTTGGCATAAAGGAATCACATGATGAACTAGGCACTAATGTTGCTGCTGAGTTTTCTTATTCTGACAGCTGTGAGGGCCTTGGCAGGTCTGCCTGCAGGATTTAGAAAGAGGAACAGCACTGCCACCACTGCTAGCCATCATGAATGAAAGCATACAGACAGTATTACTATAGGGGCAGGGTGGGATGAACAGCAATAAAAAGGAGGGAGAGAATGTGTCAGGCTGGATGCCATTACTGCACCCAGAAATGGTTATTCAGCTATGCGCTGGCTCTGGAGAAAGCAAGTAGGGTAGTCTTTGGAGGGTGTTCTTGTCAGTTCCTTGGCTGTCTGGCAATTATTTAGGGAGGCAGTTATCCAGAGGTAGCTGTCGAATGGTGTTGCTCTTGTCTGGTCCTCTCCTACAGGATCCTCATAAGGCTTGTGTGGTATCTGCTGGATATACCAATCAGGCGAGACTGTTGGTTGGCAGCCCACAGCCATGCTGAGACACACCAACAAGACTCGGCCTTGTTTTTATGTTTGCTGATGGTTGAATGTTTATGCTGTTGTCATGTTACTGTCCTCCAGTAACTGCAGTTTATTGTTGATATTGTATGACTCTGCTGCTGTCAGAAGGAGGATGGCAGAGCAGCGGGCAGAGGAAAAGACTAACTGCAAGCTCCTCTTTGGTGGGAGTGAGGCATTGGTCCTTCTTCCATCCCGACCCTTCACGCTCCCTTTCAGTAGGTTGCTATATTGTCCTTAGAGACAACAATAAGAGTGAAACCCTTGCATCTGCTCCCTTTAACTTGGAAATCTATAGCTTCCAGTGTGGAAAAGCTTCCACAGTTTATTAACAGTTGTGCTTATGGCCTGTGCCTTTGTCTCACAGAATGGAAGGAATAATAAGTGCCTAGGCTGAAGGAGATGTAACAGCCGGTGGTAGCAGTAGGGTAAAAGAAAAACTAAGCTATTGCTGGTCTCCTGAGTCTGAAATGGCACAGTTGCTTTCCCCTGGAGAGGGAACAGATAGAGGTGCTTACAATAGACGTAACTGCTGATCCAGGTGAGAGCTATGTTGTCAATTTAGTAGTCTGGAAGAATATAAGAAAAAGAGCTGACGGCTACAGTAGTTTTCGTAGCTCTTCATCAGCAATGTATGAGAAAAGGTTTAACAGGTCTTGCACACTTCATTAATGTACTTCCTCTAAGCTAGGATTCATGTGGAAACTCAATAATATTAAATCCCTCAGCCTTATGTCAGCCCTGAGGTAGGTAAATGTATTTACCCAGTTACAGTTGGGAAAAACTGAGCCGTGAAAGGATGGTGACTTAGTCAAGGGCAGAAAAATCCTTTGTAGCACAGGCAGGAAGAATATCCAAATTAGACATCAAAGTATCTATATTTTAAAGACTACCTGAGGTCACAAATTCAACTGATTTTAGTGGTTAGTGCAAGGTGTACAAACTAGTTGCAAAATAATCAAGGCAGCAGATAGACTTCCACTGTACAAGAACTGCAGTCTAGCTTGCTGATTGCTCTGTTTCTTGCCTGTCTTTCATACCTATATTGCAAACTTCTTGAGAACAGATCAGCTTTTTGCTTTGGATCATATGGTGGAATTGACCAAAAGGCTCCACAGTTCCATGAGTAGATGCTACAGGAAGAAAATGTATAGCTGTGCTGAATGTGACTAGACAGTGCAGGGCTGTAACATCAGTATTGTTAGTTCTTAAAAAGAAACAGAGAACTGTTATTACGTGCTTTGGCATAAAAATGAGGTTTAAGCACAGCTCTTTTCTTATACAATGTCTGACACCTAGGTCAAGATGTAATCTTAAGTTTTGTGGATCCAAAACACATTTTTAACAAAAGTTCAGTTCTGTGTGAACTGAAATCTGAGGGAAGAAATCTTTAAACACATTTTCCATGGAAATATTTCCATTAGTAGGTAAGCCAGTAAGAAAAATACTTAAATAACAGTGAGACTAGACATTCCCAGTGTCTGAACTAAAAACACAGAATTCCCTGCAACAGATTCTGGTTTTACCTGGCTTTCTCTCTCCTGAAAAGCGATACGGCATCCTGATTTTTCTGAGATGGAATTTCTTCTAAAAGGCACACCTGTTACACTGTGAAGTAAGAACAGAGCATCAGCAAGATGGCAAATCATTTCTACAGACAGCAGAGATGCCAGCAGATTTCCAGCAGGTCCTAGGAAACAAGGATGGAAAGGACCTCAGACTCTATGATCTCATTTAGTTGCTTGACTTCTCCATTGCATGGAGAGGTACACAGGAAAGGATTATGGTTTAGGAGCAGGTTTGTTTTCCCTTTCTCACAATGGAAAGAATGAATGGAAGATCAAGGTGGGGATAAGTCTTTCTACACAGAAGAAGAAGACAGGGAGAATTGAGTTTGTATACAGTAGTAAAGCACTTTTTGCATGTTTAGTCAAGACCAGAAGCTACGGACTGTGTTATCTCTCATGTTTATTCTGCTCGTGGATGATGATGCCTAGGTTATGTGTTCAGGGGCATGGCAGATTCCTATCTCTAGCATGTTGAAAATTGTTGATTATTCATGACGCTGTTACAGGTTTTGTGCAATGAGGAAACTCCTTGGCTTGCAAAAACTTAAGTGCGTTCCCAAACAGAAGTTTCTTTGTGTACAACAGTTGATATTCCAAATGTTGCATGATGCTAATTTGAGGCCAAAGGCTTCTGTTTCATAATAAACCCTGGGTGCCGCTACTTACAACTTAGGGGAAACAGGTCCACTGAAAACTGCTAAAAGTCTCATGTTACCCTCCAGAGCTGTACTTTAGATAGACTGAGAAACAATCTGTACAAGAGGTAACCGAGTATCTTTCTGAGCTCTTCAGTAAGTTTTATGCTTTTTACAATCAGGTCAACTCACATTGATTGCGAGTGCAAAAGGATTTTTAAGAGCAGATCACAGGAAAACACAGACGTCAGTCAGCATGCTCAGTTACTGATATCAGAATGTAGTACTTCTAGTAGAGCCTCTGTATTGTGCACAAATCTGTGTTGCATACAGGCATTGCATTACCTAGTGTTCTCCAGTGAGGCATGTTTCCTTGTTCGCCACTGTGCTGCCCTGGTCAAGGCAGCGTGGAGAAACATCCATTTGAAACAATCAGGTGAGTATAAGGATGATAGGCAAAATGCAATTTATTAGAGTTGTATTTCAGCCAACAATCAGGGGATAAACAGCCCTAGTGAGGCATGCCATGTATTCTTTAATGAGTACATAGTAAGGTTTTTCCACTTTCCATCTTATCCAAAAGTAACTCAAAACCTTGATAGGGCTGGCCTTACTCAAAAGGCAAAGTCGTGCCTTCACAGGGATGGTGACAGCACTTGTCTGCACTTAATTATTTCTTACACTGGTGCCTCCCACTGCCCCTGGATTTCATGTTTTGCCCTGTTCTTAGCCGCTTTCCAGAAAGCCTTTCACCTCAGTGCACATGCACATTCCTCAGTACCCCATCTCCACTCTGACATTTGACTTTCCCAAGTTTCCTTCTCATTTAAGCCTTGTTGGAGCCTTGGCACTCCAGGAGAGGTGTCCCCTGGAACACTCATACCAGAAGGATGTGTATGCACACTTATTTCCTAGATTTAGTTTTACTAGAGATTTTTCTTCTCTGTTTTTTCTTTTCTAACCAATTGCTATGCAAAGCTGTATTCCTCCTCCCCGTGACAATTGTTCAGTTAAACTCCTAAAGCTATTTTCTTTTTCTGTTTATAATACTTCAAAAGCATAGGGTGTTGTTTGTTTGTTTTTTCCTGTGAATGTGATTTTATGGCAGAGAGGAATATTTGAAAAGACATAATAGCACACTGATTGTTGGGGTTTTTTCCTGTTGAAGACGAGAGGATCCTGTGTACAAGCAGGTTACACTGCCAACACCTGGTAATAATTTGAGTTCATTTCAACCATCTGCTTCAGAATTTGGCAACTAATCTCATGCCACTTCTATGAAGCACACATTTTGCTCTGTTCTTCCCTGCATTTAGTAACACCCTCACTTGGACAATAAGGCTTGGCTTAGGAATTTTCCAGAAAACTGTCCCTCATTTAGACTAGAGGCTTTAAATAGTGTGAAATACTGTCTTTATGAAATTCAGAACTAATTTCTCTTTCAACGTTGAGTTGTACATTACAAGGGGATATTTAGATGGCCTGCTCATCCCAAAGGTACCCTACTTACAAGACGACAATGAACGCAACTGACTTTCCCACAGCATCCTTCACTGAAAAACCTTTGTGTGGGCAGCACGGCATCTCGACCGACCACCTAAGAGATTCACTTAGTGTGACCTTGAGGCCATGTGCATACCAATACTATTCCACAATTATATGGAGAACAAACATAGCCTCCTCGGGTTTTTGCTTTTGCAAGCCTAGAGGGAAAGACCTCTTCTAACCTGCTCGTCACATCCTCCAGCGAAGATTCTACCTTTAGGTCAGCGTCTGATCAGATACATAAGGCAAGAAAGAATCCGTTTCTGTTAGGGGATACTTCTCACTCAACTAGTGCTTCAGATCAAAGGAGTGACCCCAGCAAAGGGACCACGCTAATAACCGTTGTCGAGACGCTTAGTTCGTGTTACACTTGGGGGATACGTAGCAAATTCTGAGAAACGAGCCTAAGACATTCAGCTAAAGAAAAGTGCTTTGAACTGTGCGACTTCTACTGTAGCCAAAATCACGCCATCCTGAAAACCACCTGGTATGCACAGCGACATTTACTTTTCCTTTCCTCACCTCCGACTAAATCAGCATTCAAACAGGTAGGCTTTTTTACGGCAGCAGAGCAGCACCTCTCTTACAGCAGCGTGCACCCTTCCGTTCCTGCAAAATTCGGGAGTCCCTTCGCAGCTCGGAGGTTGGAAGCAAAAACCACCCAGTTGCGGTCGGGTGGAAATGTAGACCACGAGTAAATTTTACTTGGACCTCCCCAAGGTTCTGGTCACGTGATGCCCGCCGCCTGCCCTCTCCCTCCCGGCCTCTCGGGAAAGGCCCGCGGCGGGAGGTATATG
>NW_009258629.1:1450795-1491015 GCF_000687185.1 Egretta garzetta
GGGCGCTGCCCGCAGCTCTGCGGTGCGGGGCAGGGCGCGGGCCGCCCCGGGCGCTCGCCCGGCCGCTTCCTGCGCTGCCCTAGGAAGTTTGCTGCGCAAAAGCGAGGGGTTTTTGCTTGGTTTTTTTTTTTAAAGGATTTCTCCCAAGTCTCGTTCCAATTTGCAGTATCATGGTGTTGCAGAACTGATTAATCCTTAGTAAGGAGGAGAAGAGGCTTTCAAGCGTAGACCTCCTCTCTCTTTTTTTCTCCAAGAGAAAGTAATTTTGCGGTGTTTTCGTCTAGGTGATACATTTCAGTGGTTTCATTTAGCACCCTGGTGTTTGTAGCCCATATTCGCCTTCTGTATGTCTTACTTGATAAGTCCATTTTATAGAACTGCCCATATTCTTGCCTATTCGATGGGTATAGAAGTATTCAAGATGAAAGCGAACTCATGTCCATGGTGAAGCAGTTTAAAGTACTTCAGAGCACATTTCAGCTTTAACATGCGCTTGCTAGTTCTAATGTGTGTGTATGTGGGCAGGCACCGCGGGAGCAGCGGTGTGATTTTGGTGTGAAGTTGGCAATTCCATATGGACTTCTTGTAAGGTTTTATGTGACGTGGACTGTGTATTTGAGGACGTAGTATCAGCATCCAAGAAGCTATTTTAATGTTGCCTTGCCTTTTGTCTGGCTAATTGTTTAAACCTCGCAAGAAATCTAGTTCCAGTTTGGACACATGACTTTTTTGGTTGTGTCTTATGTCTGTTAAACCTCAAGGATATTTTTTAAAGGTTGTCTTATCTTGGGACTACTGTAAATAAGAACTGCCTTCTAGACCAATGTCCTGTTTATATGAATTCTCAGCAATTCAGATGGATTTTGGTCTATTCTAGGGCAGTGTAAAAATACTTGATACAGTGTGGTTGTAACAGATAAGAAATGCCTCTGTACTTGTAGAAGGATTAGTGGGAAATCTTAAGTGTATGGGGGGGGGGGAATAACATATGAATTTTAGTGAGTAACTTGTCTTTTTATGGCTCTTGGCACCATCTTTGTCTCCAGGTAATGAAATTATAATGTACTGTATCTTGTGATACTATCGTAACCAGTTTCAAGGCTTTCAAGGAAAGTACAGAATCAGTGTGGGTGTATGTTTAAAACAATTCAGAGTCTCATGGTGATAACAAGTGGGAGTTAGGCTTGGTATTAGAAGTCCAGGAAGATCAATATATGTCTCATCAATGCTGAAACACTGAGTCCACCCTTGCTGGTCAGTCCCCCAGCAGCAATGACAGAGCAGCTGTGGAATTTTTTCCTTTCACATGGACAGTTTTGCTTACTTTTAAGTACCTGCATTTTGACAAGTCAGTGTTTTGAGTGTGAGTACAAGTTAAAACCCTTCTCCTAAATGTTCTCTAACATTCGACTAGGAATGTTAACGAATCACAGAAAACACTAAATGCCAAGTGCTTTTCTCTTTAGTATTTTAGGGATATAGTCTACTTTGAATTTATCATAAGTGCATTTGAAAATACATGGCAACAATAACTGTGATTGTTCTTCAGATACATCCTATACATGAGCGTGTATCTCAGTAATTCTGTATGTCGTGTTACCAGTAAACAGATGTTAGACAAAGTACTACTTTGTCAGGCTGTATCAAGAATTTAAAACATCTCTCTGCCCTTATTGTAACATTAATTGACTTGTTCTAGTCGAAGGAGGGAAGTTAATTTGGGTGTGAGTAACAGCCTATTACACATTAAATTTGCCTGTGCAGCTGTTGCCCAGACATTTATTCAGAGTCAAACTGAAGGACATAATCAAGATCATGTAATATGTGGAGGCTTTCTATTCTGTTTTTAAATATAGTAGACGTACTTTCCTGTAAGGATCTACTGTTAGTTAAAAGATACTGTGCTTGCTTGGAAGTCCCCCTATCAGCCTCTTTGGTATTACAGTTAGTTTCTTTTTAAATAGATTTTCTGTTTATGCTGGAAGACCTGCATGAACCTCAGAAGGAAGCTAAGAAGGGAAATTGACTTTGCTGTTAAGTCCTAAATGTAAATATTACCTTTTTTCTTTAATCTCTCAAGCATTCTGCTTGTCATGGCAGTAGAGCAAATATTTTCACTAAAAGCTGTGAACCTTGTAAGCTCTCTTTTCATATCACTGTAAGAGGAGGGAGGGAGTCATTTTACTAGGAAATGCAGCTTCAACATAAAGCACTTCAGACCTCTTATCCCATATCTATACTGACAGTATATTGATTTGGTTTATATAAAAAGATCCAAACAGTGAGTTCAGTGATAACTGTAGTATGATTTCCTGTAACTTGTGGGAAGTCCATGAAGGCAAAATGCACCTCCTTCTCCACGACCTTAACAATGTTCTTCTAAAACATTCAGACCCTTTAAGTGATGTTTATTGGTGTCTGAAATTGGCATAGGTGGCTTGCTACATCCCCAAGTACAGGATTAATTATGATACTATAACCATGTTTTTATAAAAATGAAAAGCAGGAAATGCTGCAGTTCATCTCCTCTGCATACAGTAACCATGTACTGTGTGGCTTGTGTGAAAATTGTTTGAAATTGAAAACCTATATGCTATATATGGCAGACTTGTCAGATAGTTCAGCTGCAAGACAACCTCTGTAGATATTTATACCGTACTTCCTGCAGTTGCTGTTTGATGCCTGCTAGAGACACCAAAGACACACTGTGAAGCTGAAGTTTTGACTATAGGTACGAGTAAAAGCTCGTCGGTTTCAGCTCTGCTTATTGATTTGCAGGGCCTTTGGTGACTTTCAAGGGAGGGCATGAATTCTTTAGCAGAGCACTGGGCTGGGCAGCGGGGTGGGAACAGCAGGAGAGCATGTACAGTGAAAGCACACTGTGGCCAAGGTTTGACTCGCTTTTTTTTTTTTTTTTTTTAGCTGAAATGAGAACTTTCTCTGTTCATGTTGTCAAAATGTAGCTAAGGCAAAAAATATAGCTTATTACTGACCTTGACTATTCTGAGCTAAGGTAAAATATAATCTTATGTGCTTTAACCAAGTCCATAATGCTGGATATTTTTAACTGCTTAAATAAGCCACCAAATTTTCTGCTTCCAGTGTGAGCTGGATACTACTGTGAGAGAGAATTCACTTCCTACCTCTTCTGTGCTGTGTGGCTTGAGAGTACTTTTGGAAGAGGGTCACCCTCTACTGTGTCTGATTTTTATCACTCTTAGTTATTGCAAGTGGTAGGGTTCTGCTTAAATGGTCTGATCTGGTATGGCAGTTTCTTTGTTCCTATGCAAAGTAAATAGATTGTGACTAACTAATCTGGAGCTTTCTGTCTCATTGGATTTAGTGATACTAAAGGTTCAGTCTCCACTATCACTCAGTATTGCTCAGTGTCATACCTGTGTGTAGGCATGTGCCATTGTGCCCTACCCAAATGTCAAACATGTAGAGTACGAGACTTAAAGATCAGTTTTTTCCTTCTGTACGAGACTTAAAGATCAGTTTTTTCCATCTGTATGATGGATTTGAACTTCGTGAGATCTTTCAGTGTGCTAATGCATTTGTTGTTGTTTGAAGCTGGAGTAAAAGTAAGGGTGCAGCTGTGCAAAAGTTTATCCTGGAGAGGATGAGGCCAGAGTGGAAACAAGCGTCTGGGGGTGGGGTGACTGTGGGAATGCTTCTGTTGGCTTTTGCTGGCTTCCAGTATTGGTGAAACTTGGCTTAAGCTTGTTTAAAATAGAAATTATATGTTGCCATGTAGCTGTTCTTTAAACAAACTTGTAAAGCTAGTTTTCAGCAGCAGTGGTGATAAGAGAACAGATCTGGTTTGAGTGCTGAGTTTCTAAGGCTAATCTCGGTGTTCTCGGAGGATTCTCTGCAAAGACCCAAGGGTTGTCTTGTTTTACTTTTTATCTGCTCTGCTCTCACGTAAAACTCTAGAATTACAGTTCATTTTTTTGCTTGAGGCAAAGCGGACAGAAAGCCTTTAAGAGGGCTTCATTACTTGTCTCTAGGTGACTAGGAGAACGAGGTTAAGTGGAAAGTTACTTTCTGTTGCTTCCCTCCCTTTTTATCTCCTCTACCCGGAGGCTGAGTGTGTTGCCTGCAGGACGCTTCCAATTTCCTGTCTCACTACGCTGCAGAACTGGAGAATCCTGCTCTGTGGTGAATAGCCTTGATTATTTTTTTTCCTGTAAGATAGGTTTGGGGGTTTTTTGTTTGTTTCTTGGTTTTCTGGGGTTTGGGTTTTTTGTTGTTGTGTTGTTTTGGTTGGGTTTTCTTTTTTGTCGGTTTTGTTTGGTTTTGGTTTTTTGAAGATCAGTTTTGTTGGATCATGGCTGAAAAATGTCCTGAAAAAACAGCAGCTCTATTTACTTGATATTTCAGAGTCATTTGAAATTGGGAATTGTTTATCTTCTATCTGGAAACTGATGAAATACTTTTCAAATTATAATATAATAAATAATGTAATAATAAGATAATAAAAGCTAATAGAGCCATCAGTCCCTCTCAGTTTTGCTCAGAAATGTCCCAACTTTTTGATGGGGCTCAGCATCTTGTGGCTAAGGATTTGAAGGTGTTTGCAAGAAGTGATTTTGTTCTTTAAACTTAGAATGTCACTGAGTATTCCTGTTTCCCTGCTATGAGATTAAACTGGAATTCAAGTCAATCTACCTTTGTTTCACACTGCATATATTTCTTTTGCGTCCCTGAAGTGTAAACTATTCACATCACTCATGGAAATAGGAGAACAAACAGTATTATGTTATCTCTCTTTTTCTGATACTGTAATTTGTAGTGGAATGGCTGCTAATATCGTGCTGGGTGACTTTGGTTCTTCCATGGTATTTCTCATCAGTAGATTTCACACTGCTGTTGATACTGCAGCTCCTTGTAACTTACCCAGGGTCACTGTGGAAGGTGGGAGTAGAGTGCTGGAAGAATAAGTTGTCTGCTAGACCACACTGACATCTGTCCACATCTGACATCTTGTTTTCTGAGCTCTTTTCCATCCTCTTCTTGAGTATCTAGTCATCTTGCTTTTGAGCAAACTGAAGTGAGTCTTTGCTCTTTGCTCTGCTGTCAGCCATGATGATCAGGTCCTTTTGCAAGCTGGTAGTTAACCCTCAAAGGTATGCAGCTAATAGTCCTTTTTTTCGCCCACAGTTATGCATTTCATTTCACTAGTTATTTCTCTCACATACCCTCTTACACACTGAAGATTTTTTGTGTGTCCTGTATGACTATCATGCTTGTATCTTCAGGTTTGTTAGTTTCCAATACTGAAAGGGCTTGGCATAAATGTTTTCAGTGTTGAAGGGGAAAAAACCTAATTTGTGATAATACCAAATTGAGAAACAGCTTTGTTTTTTTAAACAAATTGTCAGTGTTACCTCCCATTCTACTGCCAATAAATGCCTGCAGAATTTTATTTTTGTAATTCTTTGTATTATTTAAAAGGGAGACTGCAAAGCTCAGTGGATAATAGTCTCCCCATTACCGTCAGGTAATATTTAACTGTTCCGCATCTGGAGAAGCGTACAAAATGCAAATATCTGAAATGTGTGGTGAAACTTGCAGTGACCTCCAGTTCACAGTGCGTGTAGAGTTTACTGAGTTTGTCAAATTTGTCAGATTAAAACACTCCAGCAGGCAAGTGTTTTATTTTCAGGGTTGAGACGGTACTCCGATTTCTTTGAATTATCACTGTGCTTTAATTTCTGGTTGCTGAATATGTACTTTGAAAATTCATGTGTAATAAGTGACAGTTTTCTCAGTTTATCAGTACTTTACACTTTTTTTTTTTTTCACTTCTTCCATGTTTTCAGATTGTGGAGTTGCCAGGTATGCTACTGATACTCCTTACAATTTTCTTCTCTTGTTGCAAGTTTTAATTTTACCACCAGATATGTAATCAGTGTTTTATATGTTCCCATAAAACACATCTGAAATGTTTGTTATTTCACTAAAATCTACAGATGCTTAGCCTGTGACTAAAGACTTGTTTGCTTAATGTGAGAAAATACTGCAGTTGTGACTAGCATGGAAGCTCACTGAAAGAGTGCTAGTGTGCTCTTAAAAGCTTGGAAAGGATCTCCCATATTAAGGATTGGTATTGCTTATTAATTTTGTTGGATTATTCATATAAATAAAACATAGGTGATGGCTTCTGTAGTTGTGTAAAGTTCTTAGCCAGCTCAGACTTGAAATGGAAATGTGAACAGCTGGTTTTTGAGTGGAGGTGGATGGAGTTCCTCTGAAAGCGATATTAATATGTGTAAGTTTATTTTTTAAAAGTTATTTCAATAATGTCTGCATATAGGTCCAGAAAATGAGTTCTTCTGTAAATACAGAACAGACATTAATTTGTTGGGGTTTTAACTGTAAGTTCTGCATTTATTTGTAATGAACAGCTCAATAGAGCAGGTTTCCTGATCTCTGCAGGCACATCAGATGCCCCAGCCGGGGCACTGGGGTTTCTATTAGGTTTTCTATGGTAAGAGTGGAAACTAGTTCTTCTATACTGCCCAGCAAATGCAGCCAGGCTTTTCATTGCCTGCCCTGTGGTGGTGGCAGCTGGCTTCTGGCAAGGTCACTGTAACCAGGAGAAGTGGTTTTCTCTTTGAACCTCCAAGGTTAGGGCCCGAATCTCCTGTATGGGTACATTCTGCTCCACGCAGGCTTCTTCAAACATCTTCCTAAATTAATTGAGAGTTTCAGGTTCTTCCTCTGACCAGAATTTACTCTGAGTTGCAACTGCATGTTTCCTATCCCTCCCAGAGTTCTTGGGAGGAAGCGCGGGGGTACATGGGCCTACCCCCCCCCGGCTTTGTGTACAAGAAGGCATGAAATGAAACTCCTTAAGCCATGCAGATGTCTGGCAGAGAGAAACACACTCTTCAGGGTTGTCATTTTAGAAGTGCATTGTGCCAAACTGATACAGAAAAGATTGGATGACTGATGTGTTTGGTTTCTCTCACTGTGAAGATTGACATGCTGACTGACACTCAGACTGCCTACTTTTGTGGGAAGAAGGCAGATAATCCTCATCAGGGAACTGAGTAATAAAATATTTTGGATTAAACTAACATTTCCCCCATCTGTGCAAAGTTGTAAGGTGCTTTCATGTAAAGATGTGTTCAGTATTGTAAACCAACATACACCACTACCCTCAGCAAGCTGAGTGGGGAGAAATATTAATGATAGGCAAAGTGTTTGGCTCGGGTGATACAGGGCAATTTAGAATTGCTGCAGTGGGTTAGAGTGGTGTGATGCCTGACCATTGCTTTTGGCTTCTGCTGCAGGTCAGCACGCTCATCGTTTCAGCCCAAAAGAATTTCTCAGCCCAAGCTTTTTTCTGTCTGCAAAAGAAGAGAAGTCAGGGTTTGCAGATTGCGCTCCTAAGGTCTCCTACAAATTCTGTTTCTTTTCTACACTGGAAGCTGGACTTCCAGCTTTTTTCCCCTTCAGAAAGGGAAGCTTCCCTATTAGGTGACCATGAGAAAGGTCTTGATGACATCTCATTCAAATGTTTACTCTCTGTACCAAATACATCAGTGTCAGTAACTTTCCTTGTCTGCTGTGCTTGGGATATTCTATGTAAGTTTACAAATAGGAGCACAAACCTTTGTGAAAACTCTGGCATTTCTCAGAAAGGTACTGTCTTTAACCAAATCATTCTCCCATTTTCTCTAATTAATGCTACCAAACTAATGAAACTGTTTAATGTTTATCTTTCTAAACTCATTTGGAGTATAATTATGTTTGGTCTTGAAATTATGTTATTTACATTGAAAACTTTGAAGTATAGATTAGCTCTTTAGTGTTACATGAACCTATGGTAAGAGGAACAGTGCTACTGTATCTTCAGTTTTGTCTCTTAAGCATGTGGTTAAGTTCCAGCATGTTCAGGTACAATGGTAAACCGTCTTGTCCTGGTAAATATGCTGAAATACCTAATTCCCCTTAGTACCTCAGCAGAAAATTAGCATGCTCCACTGTTCGCTTGTTCTGACCTGCTCTGAGCCGCATGTTTGTGGCAGTATTGTACACTTCTGCCACAAGTGAGGATGCCCAGCTGAGGGCTCCCAAGTGGGGAAGGACAATTGCTTCGGCATTTTGAAATCAGCTGTGTGTGAATTGCATTCCTGTGTTTTAAAATTGACTGCAAAAGGGAATATAGGTCCAGTGCCAGGGCAGGCCACTTGTAGACCCTGGGAATCAAGACTGCAGGGGAGAGCACAGCCAGAACTTTTAGGCTTTTGGCTTCCTTTCAGCCCACAGGGTGGACTGCCGAGGAGCTAGCAAGGGGAACTAGTAGGAAATCTGCCAGCTTCTACCACGTAGTAGACAAAGTTCCATAGGAGCTTTGTCAAAACGGGTCTCTGACTTTTTCTGAATTGACAATTTTTTCGAAGTATTTCTTTCCAGGCAGCAGCTTAGCTGTATGCATAAGTATTTCTACTGTCTTTAAAGTACTCACATTGTGCATAAGCAGTTGAGACCTAAATAACTGGGACTTAAACAAAAATACAGGTTTTAATCTTGTGAGTGAGCCTCTAGTAAAACCCTTGTGCAATGGTGGAGCCTTATAGGCTTTATTGGTATTCTTCATGAGCAAGTGTTCACTTCTTGTGTATCTACCCCGTTTGCTTTATTGCAGCATAAGGCACCAGTACCACAAGGTTTGTCACTGAGTAGGTGAAACTTCTCTAATCTGGGTTTTATTCAAAACATGAATCCCAATTCAGAGGAAAATCAGGACCTGAATGACCACTATGCCCACCCTGGAGTTGCATGTGACTCTTTCAGGGTTCAGAGTGAAGCTTCTCTGCTCGTCAACTCTGTCAAGCTACTGGCAGCAGGGTGATGCTAGCATAAAACCTGTTGTACTCACAATGAGTAGGTAAGCGCTGTGCATCTTGTGGTTCTCAGCTCCATAAAACTTGGTATGGGATTCATAAGGTGAGTGAGGTAGACCATCTCTGATGTTTCAGGCAGCAGGTGCCTGTAGAGCTTGGAGAAAAAGAAGGATGCAAGATCTGGTAGTGTAGTATGTGTTACAAACTGCAAGGCCACCTGGTTCTAACAGAATCTCAACATGTAAATGGATGTTTCAACTTCTGTGCGTTTAGGTTGCTCTTGGCTAGGCCAGACCATGTTTTGTTACGTGCCTGCTCACTGCAGGGGCGTTGGACTAGATGACCTCTAGGGGTCCCTTCCAACCCAAAACATTCTATGATTCTATGAAATATCTAAGAACTGTGAGTTTCTGTCATGATTAAAACCCTGATTCAAAGGACTTAACAGTGAAAGTTGTCAAAAGTAAGAATATGATTGTCTTTCCTTTTTTCCTTTTTTTTAAATATACTTAGAACCTTTTTAACTATAAATAGCTGTTTTGAAAAAATACTCAGTTTGCTTCTTCTGGCTTATTGGGAAATAATTCAGCTCTGTTCCAATTTATGTCTGTGAGGGAAAGACTACTGAATGAATTTACTTTCTCTGGTTACCATTGGTACAAAATGTACAGTAAGGTTCTCTGATCAAACAGCCAAAAGGGCTACACATCTCCCTGATTTGCACAACTAGTAAGTAGGTAAACTGGATTGGAACAAAGCCAAAAAACAGATGGAGGACTGATTTATGCAACTGCAGCATTTTCGGATCTGTGAAATATCATCTGTGCAGAAGAGCTCTATGGTTATACTTGTTGGGACTGGCTGTGCTCTGTCTCCCCTCTGTGGGGAGAACATAGCTTGTGTTACAGGAGCTGGTACCTTAAGAAGTACAGGCTCTTCTTTCCCTTAAGCATTTTCAGTTGATCTCTGGGGGAGAAGACACCATCGCCTATGGATTTCAAAACACTTTCTTGTGCAGCAAACAGGACAACAAATAAATTTATGATTTGGTGGAGGTGCAAAGGCCTGTGGATTTTGCCGTAAAGAAATTTTTTAAACTTTTTTTCTCCTTGAAACCACAAATATTTAGTGCATAAACATAAATGCAGTCAAAGTTTTCACTGTAGTTATAACTGGGCAAGGTTTGGCATGTGTCAGTAACAGTCAGCCTATCCGGTCTTCCCTCCCATTTCTTTACAATCACTTTCGGAAAATTAAAAATACTATGTAGAGCTTGTTCTTTTTTCCTGCTAAGTTCACTTTGGAGGACCTTTCTCTCCTGAAGGCCCGTCTGCTTCATTGCGTTTCTGAGCCTTATTGTGACAAGGTCTGCATTTTGATACCTAAAAGGAAATGGGAAATGAGACAATATGGGTCTAGCACTGTTACTCCCTTTCCATGTTCAAATAAATGGCATGTTTTTATAACTGGGAGGGAATAAAGCTGGCTCTCACAAGGGAAGTGGTTAGTGTAGCTGGTTCTTACCATGGTGACTTTTGATAAGGATTTGTTGGGTTACTGTATACTTTTTGCAGTCACTAAAATAATCTATAATTACAGGATTTAAAATTTTTAACTCATTCAGTATAACTACATTAGTCCATCAGAAGCTGCGAATGGGCAGTCAGCAGTGTGTAAGAACTGAGAACTGTGCTATTCCATATTTGTACAGCAGCTTGCTTCTAACTTTGTGTGGATGCACGGCTGGCTGGCTAATGCTTAACCCAGACATATTAAGCAAGTAGATGGGAAGGCTGTCTTCTGAAAGTGTTGACCTTCCCTGTCTGCAGTGTTCAGAGGGATACAGTTTGGGTCCTGTATCTGAATGTTCACATCATATTTGTTGTTAGAAATATGTCTGAAGCTGACTATGCAAATGCCTTTAGTTTTCCAGGGTAGGATTACCTGACAGTGTGTTCTTCACTGGTCCTGTGCAGTCCAGGCTGAAGTCAGCCTTGTTCCATCTCCACTTCAAAGGTGCGTCTTCCTTCTGACTTCTGCATGGACTTGGGGCTCTGTCACCCTTGTCACAGGTTGCCTGTCAGTTTAGTGTAGCAATTAATTCAATGGGTGGCATCAGTCTTCAGCTTGTAGTTCACAGCGAGCTCGCTTCCAGTATGTAGTATAAGATTAACTTGTTGAGAAAAGTATTTCCATAAACAGGTTATTAGCAAGACACAAGGGCATGACTTGTTTCACACGTACTTTCCCCCAGCTGTAGTTCTACCAGTGTTTCCTGGAAACAAGTTTTTATTTCTGGTCTGTCCCATTTTTGAGAGGCTGCTACTGCTCACCTCATTTTATTAAAATTTAATAAGGAACTTACCTCTGTGTTAAAGCAAATGCTTGTTACATCTTCCTTTCTTAGACATTTGTCTTGTAAAGGTCTTTCAGAAGAGTATGCTTTTCATTGACCTTAAAACTGGTGTGCTGCAAATGTGTTTCAGTGATGGTAGTTAAACTTGTACAACGTCCGACTGCGCATTGATTTGACATAAGATTCCTTTTGTAATCTCTTAATATGTGGCAATGCCATTAAACTAGAGCGCCTTCCAGAGCTGTAGGAAGGAGGTGTAGAATTTTTTTCCCCACTTTTTTCATTGTTTCAAAGTAAAACTTAGATTGTGTGGCAAAGTAGAGGAAATCAAATTGGATTATGAATTGTTAATAATTGGACAAATTCTGGGATAGATTTCTCACTATGTCATGTTAACACAAGTTATTTTTAACTAAGGTTGAAGGTCCATTCCGAGGAGTCATAACACAGCAGGGTGGGTCATAAACAGGAGTATAAACCAGTGCAGCTGCTGTGCTGGTCAGACTGCTTGGCAGTCACCTGTTTAATTGGTTGCCGCTTTATCGTTTCGTCTGCTGAAGCACAGCTGATGAGTAAAAGCTTTCTTGGTAGCACCTCAGGGAATTACTTCAGATTCAGTTGTTGTTATTGATTTCCTTTGGATGAAGGATATTTCCTCTGTAACAAGGGGGATAATTTCCCCTTAAGTTGGTTCAGTGAAACTTAGGACTCTTATTTCCCACAGTTTTATGACTATTTTATTACTAGAGCAGTTATTACTGCTTTAGGTCACAGTCCCGGTTTGTATTTTGTGTTTCTTACTTTTAAATGTGTTACTTAACCTAAAACAGAGTGGTGGTGTTTTACTACTGATTTTTATATGGATTCTGATTTTAAATCCTCAAATAGGTTGTGGAAGTGTGGACAACACACAATTTACTAAGGTTTCACTTATGACTGTTTCTGCAAATAAATACCTGTGAAATTTTTGGAGGAAAGCTTTGCAAGGCAGATTTGACAATTTGATCTTTCCAGATAAGAATGAATGATCTTGAAGATAATTAGCTCTTCATTTTCATTTAATTTAATTTTGAGTAAGACAGTTAGGGCTGCTTGCAAATAAATAAAGTAAGGTTAGAAATTATAGATTGGTCTAATGAGTCTAGTACAAAGAGTGAGGAACTAATGACTTGCTTCAGGAGGAAGTAAAAAAAATAAGGCCACAAAGATAGACACTGTTTTGAGCTATGCAAGTTCAGATTTTTATGATGTGAAGATACTTTAACCTTATTGAGTATACAGAGAAATACAGAAATAATTGAAACAGAAATGAGTTGTGCTTCATCAAATCCAAAAATCAAAAAAAGGTTTAGGTAAGTTGGGCCTCACCTGTGCCTTAGGTACATGCTGGTACTTGCATAGGAGCACAAACTATACCGAAACTTCTACTAGCAACTTTTTTTTTTTCATATCCATTTGGATTCTCTTTCATTGTAGTCTCATTTTCTTCGTGATTAGGCTTTTTTTTTCAAAGTAAATGTCATATCCCTTATTCAGTGTCTTTTTTTTTTTAATGCTGGAGTTTTAAAACATATTCTTGTCTTTTGCTGCTTTCTAGATTGATATACTTCTGACTGAATGTGTATACAAAAAACCCCCACTCGAGTTACTCAAATTTCTTTTAAATTTCAGTTAATAGCTCTGAATTTGTCTTGTCAGTATTTGATTTCTGTGTTTTCTGGAGATGAATGCATCTTCTGTGCTTTTTTCTTTACTATGCCATCTGCAATTAGAATTGGTTATGCAGGAAGTTAAGGTTGGGTTTTAAATACAGCTGAAATATAGAATTAGTTATTTAAATGTGAAGCCAAAATTTGGTAACTGTTTTGTGAGGCTTGGCTGTTTGGTTTGGTGGGGGGTTTTTTTGTTTGGCTGGGGTTTTTGGGAGGGTTGTTTGTTTGTTTGTTTTTTTAGGAAAAACCAAATTGCCTCTGTAGATACTTCATATGAATTGGGAAGCTTTTGAAATGTGAAGGCAGGGAGGGGAACAATCCAAAACAGCAGTTGCTGGTAGTCTTTCACCTTCTTCAGAAATGTAATGCCCTCTTTCTCTGAAGCTGGAAGTGGGAACAAATTAACAGAAATTTATGTTTATCAGCCAGTTTGTTCAAAGTGGTGTGGTTTATTCTGACTTTTTAGGATTGAGTGCACACTACTAAATATTATTTGCATTATTAATTTGAAGTTGGAAGTGGTTAAGCATCCCTCAAGAATAATGCCAAAATTTTACTTTTCTCAAAATTCGTAACTTGCTTGAGGTGCTCTTTGTTAAATGTTTTTGAAAAGAGACTAGCTGGCTTTTATCCACCGATTTGAAAACCAATGAAGTTTTTTAAGGTCATCATTTTAATAGACCAGTATTTGTTGTTGCATGAAGAAATAAAATGGTTTTGAGCAGAAATACAAGGTTCAGTTAATATTATTTTGACCTTCCCTTAGACCACTGAATTAAAACAAACTGGAAAACCTCCAGAAACCAGATTTAGACACACTTGAAAGCACAGATTCACTTAGTGTCTGTCTTATTTCAGGGCATCATGGTGTTCAAAATTGCTGGAGAATCTTCATGAGAAGCTGTAGCAAATTGAAGTAAACACTTGCTGCGGGAATGTATGCATTAGTGTCAGAAACTCCTGTTAAAACGGCAGTGCAGGAAGAGTATCTCAACTGGTGAATTCAGTGCTGTGAAGTGACTGAGGAAACCCTGTTCTAGGTTAGTCCCAGAGTGAAACGGCAACACTTGCAACTGATCAGGCTTTTGGACCTTTGCAAGAGAAAATGGTTCAGCCAGCCTCAAAACATGTGGTCTGTGTTGGTAGGGACAGCAGGATGCGGAGAGGAGAAACAGGTCTTGCCTTTACTGAAACTTTGGAGCTGGTTCAGCATTGTCATTTATGGCCTATTCTTCTTGCGTTTGCCCTTGTAGGCATATGTTTCAAGTATTTTCCATTTGTTGTTCTCCACTGCACTAAACTGTAGGATGAAAGTTCAGGAAAAAATATTTCTATAATTACATTCTGTACTAGATTTTTGGGAGGTGGCTTTCTGATTTTTGGCTTTTTTTCCTGAAAGCGCAGGCACCCAAAGGACGCTAATTTAAATAAAGCTGTTCTTGTAGGTGCAAAATTATATCGATGATTTTCAAACATAAGATCAAAAAATAAAGCATGTGTTATTCCTTAATAGCACCCATGTCTAGGTCTAATACTGTTATGTAAAACTGCTTAAATTTATGAAGTCTTTTTGAATAGTGTCTGCTACTGAGGAGGCCCTGCCAAAGTACTTATTTTTATTACTTTCTGGGATATTTTCTTAAGGCTTTAAATGAGAGAAATTGTAGAATTATGCAGTTTGCTTTCATTGCAGGTGCATAAATTTTAACCTTCAGATAGGTATGACAGTTTCCATCAGACAACCATTTACATTGCGTTTCATATGTGTGTTAGAAAGGTGTCCTAGATAGGCTGGCATAAAAACACCATGCAGGATTCGCTATGAAGTGAGAAATCTGGAAGCAACTTTTAAAGAGTAATGGTGGGAAGTGGGAAACAAAGTGGAAGTTTATAATAAAACTTGTTCCACAGGTTCAATCTAGTATTTACTCCTTTTCTTAAATCTTTGGAATGCTTTATTCCAAATGAAAGGGGAAAAAAATTGAAGCAGATCTCTTTTTGCTCCCAGACAGCATCATAGTCAATGTCAGTTGGGAAAAATTTGGACTCAACCAGAAGAAAGGATGCCTTTCAGGCCTGCTGTATAGGTTGGTTTCAACAGGGGAAATATGGCCGAGTAGTGTAGTTCTGGCTCATAGGAACAGTGTAACAATTATGATAGTATGTCATAATTGCGTGTATCAGGAATTACTTCACAAAAATGCCTGAATAGTGTCAAAGGATCGCTGTGGTGTCTGATTTTAAGCAGTTCCTGGAAAAACAGTGCTTCAGTCTCCTGTCTCCACTTATTTCATTGCCACTCATTCTCATTCAAAGCAAGGCATTTACCAGCAAAGTTGGGCACATATCTCTGTGGCACAAGTGATGGTTATGAGATATTGAATACATGGAACAAAGTGCAAGGAAAGTATATGTAAGTTGGCTTTGGGTTGGGTTTTTTTAGGTGGGGGGGTACAGATACTGGAGTGATGTCTTTTAACCTTCTCCAATACTGTTCCAAGACACTTTTGTTTGCATTCTTTTTCTTCCAGATTTAGTGTTGGTTGTTCGCTTGCTTGCTTAGATAGAATTGCTTGCTTGATTTGTGGGGCTGCTGCTAAGACCAGCATAGCTCTAATGTCTTTTGATCTGATGGCAAGTTAACAGTATGTTTCAGTATGTTTTACACTAGAAGCTTTGCTTTTAATGATGAAATCAATTTGTGAAGCACTGAAGGGGATTTACAGTGGAATAACGTCTGGTTTGCTTATAATTGTACTAACTGGCGAATATATGAAACCAGAAGAGGATTCAGACAAGGACAACTGTTCCTCCCCCACACCACCACCCCCAGACACTAGTGGCACTTCTCCATTGCGTTAAATTAGACATAGACACTTACGCTTATTGTTCTCATACATTTGAATTCTACTGCCCTTCATATGGGAGAAAAACTACAGATATTTTGATTGAGTAAACTATAATAAAAACTCCAGATAACTAGCTCGCTTACACACATTGATCATAATTTTTGTTGGCCACACTTTCATGAATAGGTTAGATTTCATGCTTTGCTTTCTTCTCAGTAAGAATTAATTTAAATTAATGCTGTTACATAGTTGTGAACACCTCTCCTTGCTTTTTGGGTCCTGGACTGAGGACAGAGTATGGTATGCTGTCCTATGGACAAGAGATGCCCATATCCTATGGATATGTAAGTAGTTTACTCTCTAACGCACTGTGAAACTGGAGCTGGTAAGTTGCAAATGGAACAGCCAGCTGCTACTTACATAGTAACATCTCCCAAATTAGCTAATGTTTTCTTTACTGCACCACTTTCAACTGGTTATATTATATGTGAATGACACAAGATTTCTTTTGCTGTAAAGAGAATAATTTTATAAGAGAAATACATGTGTTTTGTGAACCGTAAAACAACTCCCCCTAAAAAAAAGGCAGATGTGAGTTTGTTGCTCCTAGATGAACTTAGAAAAATGCTGCTGTAGAAGTCTTCTGAGACAAATTGCAGGTAACAAGTGCCTTGTACTTTTTTTTGCTTATCTCATGCAGCTGATTCTTTAGTGGATGGTGAGTTTGCTGTGGGCTTGATGCAAAGTGACCAAATGCTTAACTGCAAAGAACCCTGCCAGTGAGCGTGTTCTGCAGTGCAAGGAAACAGCGTTCTGATCTGCAGCGAAACGCTTCCTGTTGTGTTCTTAATGGCGCTCTTGGAGTAAATTGTTTATTTCTTAAACAAGTCATCTAAGGAGAAGCTGGATTGCAGCAGATCATATAGTGTAGTAAAATTCAGTCCTGTGCTGATCGTATCTATTGGGTTTATTTAACTTTTACGTATTTTAAATTGAGTCAACTGTGTACTGTGCTATTCATAACAATTCAGTGCAGAAGTCACGTAAGACTGTTGTCACACACACATTTCCCCTTTTATAATTGTTGAAACACACAGCTGTATTTCTACATTGTCCAGCCATTTTGGGTTTTTGAATGTAACAATCTGTAGAAAAGGAATTGCTTCATGAAACATGCTCAGTGTTAAAACAGTGCTTGAAAATAACTATTTTCCAGATTTCTGCCCCCCATGAACTGAGTTTCACAGAGATTTTTGCATGCTACAACAGGAAAGAGAAGGGTTTTTTCTTAGCCAGATAAGGGAAACCAAAAGCATGCAGCTGACTTCTGCAAAATGTTTTCATTCCCCACTTCTGCAAGGGAAGGAGTTCTTATGAAGCCTTCTTAATTTCCATTAGTAGCTGTCTTCGTCCTCATGCCATTTGTGTTATGGCAAATGTAACTTTAATGCATGTATTGAAATTTCTGTCCTTTTCGTATTTATGTTTCAGAGAGAGCATGAGAATGCATCTTTCTTGACTAATGTCTGGTATTGTTCTGTCTAGGCCTTTGTAAGAGATTGCCTTTGATGCCTTCAGGAATTTGAGATTGGTTTTTGTTTTTGTTTACCTTGAATTCTGCTGCCAGCTTTCCTTCATAGCTGAGGTAACATTTACAGTGTGCTAATGAAACACTATCAACATCTAGGTACAGTAATCTGTTCCTGTCTGCCTGTTAAATGTTGAAAAAGTGACAGTCGTTTTGATAATTTTGCAAAGCAGGAAATTACAGCCTTCTTATACTTCGTCAGAAACTTCAATGCCTACAGCAGGAAGAACTGCTGAGATCCCTAAGAACGTGTTCCAAGATACACACACAGAGTGTTTCTGTTTTAGCTTCACTGTTTGTGAGGGAACTGATTTAACTGAACATCTTTTTTTTTATATATATAATTTGTCGTAATTGTTAATCATCTTCTGATTTGTTTAGGTATGACTTACGAACTATTTTTTAACAAACCATAGTTCAATCAGACCTTATTTCTAAGAATTCATTGGTAGCATAGCTACCCCAGGGAAAGTCTTCATGAAACGAAACTTGCCTCCCTTCCTCTTCTCTTCTGGGCTGGTAACTGACAGGTCTGTTTGTTGAATGTCTGCTTGCATGGACAGCTTCTTTTAGAGTTTTAATATAAACCATAGTTGTACAGTTTCTCTTTCTTCCCTCCCCAAAAGGTCAAGTAGGTCATTTGGGATTTTCCATCTGCCAGTTTGATTTGAGTGAAACTTGCTCACAAAGTAAAGCATAAAGCAGTTTATGGCAATATCGGATGTCCTAACCTTAAGTATTATTTCTTTGCCTCCTCATCCATCTCCTGTCCTATAAGCAGAAAGAAGTTTTAAGGAAAGCTAAGGTAGTAGATTACGTACATTGCTAGGAAATGCTATCTGTGGATATAGTCTGTACTATAGTCTGTAGTTTGCCACACTGGGAGAATTACTTGGGTCTTGTAGTTTAAATGCAGTTGTACAGAATGGCATTTCTGGTGTAAGATTTTCTGAACACTGAAACAGTGGCATTTCTCCTATCATCCTTGTGTATTAATGTGATAGTGTGACGTTTAATCAAGGACATGCTACCTAGAGAAGTCAAAGACCTTCTTAAGATAAACTGATTCAAAGCAAAAATAAAGAAAGCCAAGCCTGTACTCCATGGACCAATTAGTTTTCTCAGTACTCAGGAGGGTACCTGAGTACCCTCCTCCTTTTTGACTTACCTTACAGGAGCAGATTTGATGATTACAACTTTTTTAAACTTACCTGAGGATTTTAAAAGAAAGTGGGAGAGCTCAAGGTGTGCGTGTGTCTTTATGGAAATTCTCTTTTTATACTACTGTATTCCCAAGCCTTCAATTTTTCTGTTTTCTGATGGTGGGGTTTGTTCCCTGACCTAAATTTGTACACAAAGATGGCATATAAATTGGAATAAACAATGTGCATTTACCTCTAGCATGTATCTAATTTAACTTTCTCTACTACAGTTAATTTCAGCAGTCATCTTGCTGGTTTTTTTTGTGGTTTTTTTTTTTTTTTCTTAGTATTGTGGTGTTGAGTAAACATAATTTTTTCTTTTTCCCCTGAGGTTAGTTCAACTTTTAAACATCTCTGGTCACTTCAGGTGACATACCTTCAGTTTCCAGAGTGCAGTCTACATACAAACCAGCAGATGAAGGCTTGCAGCAGATCAGAAATCAATGCAGCAAATTCATGCGGAAGCATCCTCTTCCAGTTCCTCCCTGAAGCCACATGCTGCTGGTGGATGTGGGGAAGAATGTAACAGGAGGAGTTGCTCAGAGGTTGTTCCTGTAGTTTTGCCACAGCATGTGCAGGTATTTGCTGTTTGACATAGGATACTGGGCTACAGGGACTTCTGGTTTGGTCTTGCAAAGATACTCCTATGGGGAGATCCTGTGGAGTGACAGATTATGCAGCTTGGGAGCCTTGTGAATGCACACAGTCTACAGGTGCCTGTGAGCTCAGTTCTTGTATTTATTTTCGAGTCATACTGCCGTGCTTCCTTTCTGTCCTGAAAATGTAGAGTTTTCTTCCTACCATAAATAGAAAACAAAGGAAGTATTTATTTTTTGGGAGTGGCCTCTTGAACAGAAAGAAAAAAGTAATATTAATTGCTTTCAGAGTGTTAAGCTTTCCAATACATCTAATATCATGGCTGCAGTTCATAACCCCTGCTATCTTTCTTAATAAATTCAGGTTGAAGGAGAACAAACTTCAGATTTTGGGGGCTGTAGTTCCTACTTCTGCAGCTTAATTTTGATAACAAAACTTTCTTTATCCTATGAAACTGTAGTCTCCAGTGTAGTAAATTCCATTGCTGCATGTGGGGCATCTTCTCTGCTGGAATAAATCTGCATCACCATGCATGTGTACTGTGAAAATGGAAGACCTACCTTTATGTCTTAATAGACTGACTGAAATTTGTTCACCAGAAATGCCATCCTGTCTGTTTTCCTGGGAAATTTATTGCAGGACCATGTTATGAATTGGACTGGAGATGAAATCCAGTTCAACAGTTTTCCATTTTCTCCTCTCCAACTTCAAGTTTCAAAATGTGTGGTGTTGGATTTTGTTTTTTTTAAGTCAGATAGGCATCAGTAGGGAGGCATAGAAGTGAATAATGGAGGTGGGGAGTAGGAACTCCTCAAACCGACATTGCTGCTGGGAAGGTGGTATATGGAACCGTTTCAACAGGTTACCTACCCAAGTTAGGATAGCTTCTGGCCCCATGTTCCTCTGTAGTGGCATATATAGCTGTTTATTCAGAGCACTGGTATTTAAATTACCTAATGTGTTTCTAGGCTTGTTATCACTCTAATTCTAACATTAGTGCTTGATCTAAGAGTACTCTAGCAGCAAATTCAAGATCCTACTTGCATATAGGTATTTTATGGGCTCATTGCTGTTTGATTATTTTTTAAATGCTCTGTGCATTTTTTTTCATGCTTCAAAGCATCTTAAATCTATAGAAGTTAAGTGTTTATGGCTGAGAAATAGATCCATAACCAATCTGAAAAACTTAAAAGTACCCGCAGCAGCAGTAACTTGGCTTTTCTTTAATGGAAATGGCAGATGGGGAAGTGATAAGAAATGAAATTTGGATGTCTTGCTTATTAAACGTGTATGCTTTCAGATTAATACTCTGAAAAACTGTTTTAACTTTTTTGCTTTTCATTCCTCACAAATTTATGAAAGCCGCTTAGTAAAGAAACAAAATTTTTACTTCTTCTGTATTGTCCCATGGAATAAATTTTCAGTAATCTCTCTGAACCTCCAGTTTTACAAATGTTCTATATGACCTTCAGTTTGATAGCATTCCCAGGGGTTCAATTCAGCTTTTTTTATATTATAATGCTAAAGTAACCTAATACCTTGGTCACATACTGCTAGTAGATTGGAAGGGGTTAGAACTTTGTTGCAGCCTGCTGTAAACTGATGTATGTTGTGAAAAAAATGCAGTACTTCTGATTTTTCTATGATCTACTTCAACTCTGACCTATACAGTAGACTTTACGTGCCCAATTTCCCTTTTGTTATATGAGTACATCTTTTAGTTGGAATATTAAAAATGAAATTGTCAGCTTTACTTGGGGTTTTTTGAGTTACAATTCAGTATTTCTATTTAATTGATTTTGTGTTTTCTAATGTTTGCATCTTGTGTTTATGCATGACAAGTTTTAAAAGATGAATTACACAGGTTTTTTTCTTAATAGCCTAACATTAATATTTCTTAACACTTCGGACTTTAGGAAGTTGAATTTAAAAATTGCCATCAGAGAGTGGTTGTTTTGGACTGAACTGTATAGAAAACAAAGCTTTCAGTTGAGGCTTTAGTTAGAAATCTGCTGCTTTTAATGTAGCAGCTATCTCTGTGCTGACCGTAATTATCATCTCTAACTGTGCCTCTTCCCTGAAAAGGGGAGCACAGCAGTCTTCATCAGTCTGAATGCCTGTCACACGCTGCTGTAACTGCGTTTCCTCATTAATACTTGAACTAAATTTAAGGATGGCATTTTACAGCAGCATGAACTGCTAGCCTAACTGCATGTTTGCACATTGCACCCCATGCTGAATTTTGTGTTACATCAGTTGCAGTGATGTTAGGTGGTAAACTGGTCTGCTCTAAGAGGCAAGGGCTGCAATTCGTTGTATCCCCCTAGAGCAGGGAAATGTGGCTTGTAAGCAGGACCACATTTTCCTACCTCTAGTCGTTACAGTGTTGATTGTGAATTAATTGTATTGCAACTATCTGAAATCCAGCATTGGTGGGTGTCAGCGTTAAAGCTTCATAGGCAGGCAGATACAGGTAATGGGGTAAAGCACATCTGTGCTTTGAAACGGTTTTTGTGTTGGTTTCCTTGTAGGGAGGGATACATGTGATATTCCTGCAGCAGCACCAAAAGTTCTGTCTTGCTTTTGAAACTTGGCAGAGCTACAGAAATACTGCCTGTACGCAGGCCTTTGTGTAACGGGCTCTTTGCTTAATGTGTAGATTTTTAAAATGTTTAATATATTGGCGGCAACAAAATTTAAGATGAAGTACATTCATTTTATGATCCCTTCATAACTGAGACACTCATACCAGGGACTGACACAGTTTACATGCTTTTCCCACATGGCTTTAACTTGCCCTGCAAGACCTCTCTTAAAAAAAAAAAAAAAAAAAAAAAAAATCCAGGGACAGTGCTAATATATGTGAAACTGAAAGTTGAAGCTGTGATACCTCTTCACTTTAGAAAAACAAAAGCATGAGGGATAATTTGAATAAAATCTTGGCTATTCAGGACTGAAGTTTCTCTTGAGCTGATTTAAATAAAATGCAAAAATGTTTTCAATTCCACTGCTGCCTGAATCATACTCATAAATTCCTAATAATCATAGTTCTTGTTAATTGGGTGCTGGTAGTAGTGACAACTAGGAAGCAGAGGAATATAAGAAAAATACTTGTAATCTGGCTTTCCTTTATTTCACATGGCTTCAGGATGGTAGCACTTGGGCATATTATTTCTTAGGGAGGCATGCTGAGAAATGCAGAAAAATAATAGTTGGGGCGAGGAAGTGCTTTCAGTTGAGTATGTTGTTGTCAGAGGACTTCTGTACTACAGATTTCAAGGGTCAAACATAAATGAATGAAATGCAGCCACATAAATTAAACTAGTCTGCAAATCTGCTTAGTGATGGAAGACACCTTAAAAAAAAAATGGATGTTGGTATTTGACTCTATTGTTTTTATGTTCTAGAACAGGCATGCCTGAACCAGGGGCCTATACATTTGTCCAGGGCTTAGAGCTTAGTTATATTTCACAAATGCTGTAAAAATAAGAAAAGCAAGGCTTTTCTGTGCAATTTCTGTGTAATTTTAAAATGAAAAAAAAAAAAAAACCAAAGTCTGCAAATCAAATTTAATTTCCATGCGGCTTTCTTTTCATGTGCCATGGTGAAATGTCATCTTCCAGATGGATGATAGGAGGTTTCTCTTTTATTTATACAAATTTCTCAAATATGTATTATGAAGTTTGAGAAAACTGTGGAACTTTTTTGCATGTATGTGTAAGTAAGAGATTGTTCAACCAATCCAAAATGTTTTTAATTACTTTAATTTTGGCACATTGGGTAAAGTTTACTTTCATGTATACCTTAATTTTTATTAGTAAAGTTATGGTTATAAAAGCATTAGTACATCATGTTTTTCTGGTCTCGGAGAAGCAGTACACTGCTTTCACTTCACTGTAAAGTTCAGGTAAGCATTAATTCTTCATGATAGCCTGACCACGTGTTTTATATCAGTTTTTTAAATTAGTTCCTTTGGGTGGGGAGGCAGGGGTGAAGCAAGGAAACTTTGTCCTTGCTGTACATGAATACTTAGGCATTGTGAACTTCATGTGGGAGCATCCCAGCATTCTTCCTTATATTGGGAATATTCATGAAAGGGCCTTGCTATGATTGTTTTAGATTTCTTAATGTCAGTTTATTGACAGTGTCAGAATTCCAGAGAAGCGCTCCATTAAATTTCAGACTTTATTTCTAGAGAGCGAACACAATTGTGGACAGAAGATGGATGTTTGAGGATGGCATTGATGAGCTTACACAAGGAGTCCACAAAAGCCTAGTGTATACTATTGCAGAACAAACACAATGTTTGTCTTTTTGGCTGTGTGGGAGAGCAATTTAAAAATCTGAAAGTACGCTTGTGTGTTAATTTGTTTGTCTTTGAAGCCATGGACTTCACTGAGTTGCCACTATATCAGCTGAAGCAATGCTTGAGTGTACTGCACCAATGGTTAATAACCACTTCCTATCTGTACCTTGAGGGTCCTTTTAGCGTGGGTGAACCGCATGCATGGCAATTCTTAACCAAATTTTCCTTGGCGTGTTTCTTGCAGTTCTGCTTTAACTACCTTAGTTGAAAAGCTTGAGTGGGCCCCAGGCTTATTCTATTAGCTGGTTGTAGGTCACATGTGATTGAAAAAAAAAAAATTGCTATCACTGGTCTTAGATGATAACTGATTAACAACATACAGGAAATCAGAACCTATTAGCTTGAATGCTGACAGTCAGTTTCTGATTAAGTAAGAAGTTTAAATGGGCAGATAGTTTAAAAGAAGGATCTGACATCATCCACTTGTACGTACTCTATTCCATCTCTCGTGATTGTCAGTATTAAATATTTAAAACAAGTCCCAAATAAAGCCAAACTTGAATTATAAGTGCATAATTGTAATTCCATTTCTTAAGTTCCCTTTTTAAGGGAATCTAGTATGTGTGAGAGGGAGAGATCTTTGTCATTGAAAACTTATCCTCTGCCTGAAGTACACATATATCTCTATATTCCTGTGCTCCAGATAATTACCTTACAGATATACTTGGCACGTATCCTACCGAAAATACCTTTGGTGCTTATCTTATAAGCAGTGCTGTTGAGTATAATTCTCTCAATAAGCAAGTAAATGCTTTTTTCTTTTTTTGTAATCATACTTATTTTGTAGCTTGAATCAAAAATTGCTCTTTAATCTCAAAAATAAATGGAAGAAATGAGAAGTAGCCAAAGCATTTTCTGGTAGACTACTGAATGGCAGAAGTTGAGGGCACCTCCCCCCCACCCCAGCTCCCCCACAGCATTTGCTTGATTTAAATTCAGAATGTTGTCTGACTTTTTGCAGGAAGTATAGGTTTGCTTTTTTTAATTTTTTGTTTTAATATTGTGCCTAGGAGCCTGGGAGGAAACGACTGAATTGACACTTGAATGAAAAGCCTTTCTGATCAAAATCTGTTCACATGGAACATTGTGTCCTTTTTCAAATCACTGGTGACAAGCTGGAGCTCTTGTAAAGTGATGCTTCTCTAGTGTTGTGCTTTCACACTGCTGTGTGAATGTGTCTGCAATTTTATAACAATTTTTAAGCAAATACTGAAGATACCCCTTTTCCTTTATCCAGGCCCATGTCAAAAGGATGTGAGCTCACTGCATTTTTACTCAGACAGTACATAACTTGTACCCGTAATTGTAATTAGTATCAAGAATTGCATTTCTAAAGAAGTATGCGTTACTATAAACTAAAAACTTACAACAATGTGCTTAAGGGAAATATGAATGCAGCAAAATTTTAAAATAAAATTGCAGTCAGGAGTACACTCAGGGTAAGAAGAAATGGTGTATTTTTGTTAAGGAGTAGTCCATATGTTTGCTGTCCTGTAATTGGCTTCCTTGCTTTGTTATCGCAGACCTATTTGGTTATTTTGGAATTTTTTTTTTATTGCCTTGCTAACTATATTGATTTTTTTATTTTTTTTAAGTTACCTCACTAAATACTCCCCTCCTCATCAGATAAGATTCCTGCACTTATTTTCTGTTTATACTATGGATTTTAAAGAAGCCAAAGTAGGAGTTACTGAAGGTATAACCAGTTTAGCCACATGCTTGCAGAAATTTTGAATGCCTTTTCCTGTCATTTTTTTGTTGTGCTAGCTTGTTGTTATCTTACAAAAATAAACATTTGTAATAGTAGCTGCCATTGTTAAAGTGGGTGTAGTTACTGTATGCTTGGCCTGTGGCTAGATCAGTTGACAGATATCACCGAAAGGTCTCCTTGTTGCACAGGGAGACAGTGCTTTCCCCGTACCGTAAAGAGCACTCTGTATACGTACGAGGACATTATATGTGTGAGAGTTAAGGAACTGAAGAGCCTAAGTCTGGATCTTCAAGGTGAGAGCCTGTTCACCTGTGATGTTCTGCTGGTAGAAAATAGGCCGTCCACTACGGACCTGCCACAAGTGGCTGAAGGGTTCTAATGTGTTGCTATAGGGTTGTATTTCTTCAGCTAGCAGTTACTCAAAATAGGCTTGCAATGAATTTTTTACTTTATTTCTGCACCCCAGAAAAGCTTTTTATGCCAGAGCCGGAAATGTATGTGGAAATGTTTAGTCCTCTCTGGCTTTTGGAGCATAATTCAGCTTACGCGTGGGTCTTTGCAGGACAATGACGTTTTGAATGGGTCTCCGAGCATCAGTGAGCAAGATGGGTATCTCTTCAGTAAGGTTTAGTGCTTATTTAGTACAGTTCATTATTCCTGTATGATCAGAAATCATATTAATGATATTCATTTGCAGCGTACCTCAGTTTTTTTCTTTTTTCCATATTTCTTGTCCATATATATATGAAAGTAGAGCATAAGCTTAAAAAAGATTTGTACAAATAACAAAACCAGATACAGGCAAGATCCATAAATAAAAAAAACAAATTGGGACAATTAGCACACTAGAATCCTGCTTCATGACTCCTAGATGCTACTTCAGCACAACTACTAGATAACGATAATAAATTGTTACACTTGTCAGCAGTGTATGCTAGGAAACAAATATAATCCTGGTGAGAAACAATGATTTTTTTTTTTATTTTTTTTTTTTTAATCACTGAAGCATGGCAGTCAAATCACTCTTCAGGAAAGAAGAATTTAACAGCAAACCTGTTAAATGTTTTTCTAGGTCCCTGGTCTCCTTCTGTAAGGCCAGAGATTGTTGGGTTTTATAACTTTTTGAATTTAGCTTTAAATCATTTAAAGACTTACATGTTTTGAAAAGAGTAAGCTTGATTGTCCATTTGCCTTCCATACCATTTACTGCCTAACCGGTCATTAAGACTTAAAAATTTTAGAGTATATTTCTTTGCTAGCAATAACATGTTTATAAGCCTTTAATTTTGTATTTGCTTTCTTAGGCCCCTTATTTTTATGATCATCTTTTTCTAAGAGAACTTTGAAATTCTTTTTCCAGCAGCAATCTTGGAACATACGGTATCTATCTGCTGATAATTCTGCTTTTTTCAATGGTGCCAGAATGGTCTAAATTCCCTTTCTCGTTTGTAACTTCTCCAGAAATTATTTACTAAGTTGTAGCTTTTGAAATTCTAGGTAGCTTCTCCTTTCCAGGTTACTTGTTTGTATGCTATCTTATTTCCATCATTCTGATTGGAGGTGGAGAGTATAGCATGCATGGTTTTATCTGCTTTATCCCCATTATCTTAAGTATGATGGGGTTTTTTGTATAAAATATCAAATGATGTTCTGTTGTGGGTAGGGGAGTTAAATTGTATAAGAAACTCTACCCCATGCATTATGTGTGGAGATGTTTTACTCTGCTCTGACAGTCATCCAATATGCAATAAGCAATTTCATCTTTAAAAGGAGGACAGACACTTAAAACAGTATGGTTGCTCTAGTATACCAAATATAAACAAACAAAAACAATCTGCAATGAGAACTTTGTTTTAGGACTTCTATTTCGGGTTCTATCACACTTCTGATCCCATCTCTCTGTTAATTGCTTCAGACTTTTATATCAGCAAGGGTCATAGCCATTCTAACCTGACACTTTCTGTATCTTAGCCTATTACGTTTCACCTAATAGTCCTGTTTTGAGATATGATGGGCTTAAAGAATCTGAATCCAAAGTTCAGTTTGGTGCCTAAGAGATTAAACTGCATGCTACAAGAGAAGAATTTGATTCTGTTAAAAGGGGAGTTGACTTAAGTGATATATGACCAAGTAAAAACTTGGTCTTATGCTTGAGCAAAAGATAGAGGAGGGTTTTGGTGCGCTAACCTGGGGAAAAAAAAACACCTTTCTAATACCTATGCTTGAGATGCTATAACCTGGTGCAGATGAACTAATCACATAGTTGACTGTCAGTGCACACTTGTGTTCAAGTCTTCTTAATGACATTACTGCTGTTCTTGTAGTAGGGCCCAGTAGTATGTAGCACCATGGGATGGGGGCAGGACTTCTGTATTCTCTTCTGTTGCTGTAACATGAACTGGGCATACTGGATTCTGTTCTCTGTTGGGATACTGAAGTTTGTCATAGTGTAATAAACTTATAAATCTTTGTGTAAGTTTTATTATCATAGTTCAGATATATTAGTCCAAACACATAAAATTATGAAAATAATTAAGGTGCACAATTACTAGTAGCTATGGGTCTCGTGTATCAATACAAATTATCTACTTCCTGTCGTTTCTAGAAATCCTGCTCAGTAATGGCACAAACTTTCAGTTTTACAGAGATAAAATACCAGATTCCCTCTGCAAACCTTTTAATGTGAAAGTGAGGAGTCTAAGAGAGCGCATAATGTAACTGCTATTTTTACATCTTGAAAATACCACAATATGTGCATACCTTGATGCATCTGAGTTGGTACTGGGAGACTAAATAACAGCAGGAAGAATTAGAGAGCCCTAGGAGCTTTTCTAATATTCGTTTCAGATGTCTGATGGCTTCTCTCTTCTGCATGTTTCCTAAGAAGGCTCATTTCATTAGCTTTGTAGCAAGCATCTGTTGCAAACTGAGGCTGGTATTGGCTGGTTTTGTAGGAGGACTCATTTTCAGTGGCTACTGAATAGTGCCAAAATGTCTAAGTATAGCTAGGTGGCTTCAGAGCAAGCAATCCAACCAATGTGTTACATATTTCAAGTAGGTGGATTTGACTTCATAGGAGCTAGAAAATCCAGGCAGGTGATTAACCTCTGTAACTTTAGACATCCATCTTTGGAGATTGGAGCCTTCATCACTGAGGGGATGATCCTTCTTGACCAGGGTCTGTGAGGTTCCACTGAAGGTGATGGCTCAGTCCGTGGAGTTAGAGCTTTGGTTGTGAATATTGTCCTGTTAGCAGTGAAATACTCCCTTTGGCAAATGCACCTTTTGAGATAAGTCTTCAAGAGAGATGCTTGATCTAATGACTTTATAAGGAGAGAAGACAAGGGGTATATCAAACTGGGATATAACGATTATTACCAAACTAGTAGAGGCGTAGGCTCAGTAGTTCTCATTTTAGAGCCAAACAACAGCGTGGTTTTTCTTTCATGTTTTCAGATTCTGTACAGGTTTGGTTCCCTTTTACAGAAAAACACTGGAAGAAATAGGATAAGTTTTAGCTTCTAAAACTACTTTGATGTAAAGATGCAGTGGCTGTCACCTGATGGGGTGCTCTCAGTGGGGGCTCTCACGCTGCAGCCTGGGATCCTCAGGGCAGCAGAGGTTGCACAGGAACCTGCTGAGTGTTATGTTTATTTAATTACATCTGGGCACCATTTATGCTTTTTTATGTGTAACATTATAAATGCATTTCTATGTATTTCTGTTTATGTTTCAAAATATACATAGAAGATACTACCAGAAAGGAGGGTGTAGTGAGGTGGGTGTTGGTCTCTTTTCCCAGGTAACAGGCAATAGGATGAGGGGAAATGGCCTCAAGTTGCACCAGGGCAGGTTTAGGTTGCACATTAGGAAAAATTTTTTCACCAAGAGGGTTGTTAAGCATTGGAAGGGGCTGCCCAGGGAAGTGGTTGAGTCACCATCCCTGAAGGTATTTGAAAGACGGGTAGATGAGGTGCTTAGGGACATGGCTTAGTGGTGGGATGGCAGTGTCAGGTTAACGGCTGGACTTGATGATCTTAAAGGTCTTTTCCAACCTAAATTCTACTCTATACAAGCTTACTTGAGGTAAACAGGGGGGTGTTTCAAATGCAGAATGCTTGTTAGTGATTCATCTAAATTACATTTGAAAGTGGCAATTTTTTAATGTGACTGAAAGGCAAACAGTGGATACACAGCACCACTGAATATATACCCCTTCTGAGCCTCAGGGGGTGGTGTGTTGGCCAAATGCAGAGAGCCTACTTCATTCTGAAGAAAAATAACGAAGAGCTATTGCAGAAGCTGAGGCAGCTAGGAAAAAAAATATGATTATTGTTTTCCCTTTTGTGTTTGTCAGGTACTCTGACAGAATAATAGAACTTAATTTCACACTTACATAACATTTGGCTAAAATCCCTGTAACTATTTTAGGAAGCCAGATTCATTAGTCTCTTGAAGTAGCGTATTCAGTGCTGTCTTTAAGTGGCAGTTGCTGCCATTTAGTACCAGGTTGAGAAAGTTCCCTGTTAAGTTTTTAATTTTAACAGAATGTGCCATACCTGATCTTTTGCTTTGTTAGGATGGAGACAGATGGTTAGATGATAGATGCCAGCAGCAGTGGCATCAGGGGCAGAAGGAATGGGAGACTGGCAGGAGGGCAGACCATGCCTTGCCCATCTTGATCTAATCTTTTTATTGATCTTGATACCATTAAAAATCCTTCATGGCTAAAGAGAAACTGCGAACACTACTGGAACTGTTAGTGGCAGAAGTTCTCTAAAACACTAGTAGCTGTCCCTCTCAGTTCAGGGAATGGCTAACTCTTTTGTCCCTGCTCCCCATACCCATTGCTCCTAGCATGCCAGGCCAGCTGACTAGCTCAGCGTTCTCCAGACCTATTGAGGCTTGCGTTGCAGGTAGCTGGGTGCACATATTCTTAAATTTTGCTTAAGGTCCCCAAAATGGGCTCTGTACATCCCATCTAAGCTCACCCCCATTATTGATTGTCACTATATATGGCATTTGCACTAAGCAGGATATATAGTTTCTCCCATATTTGTTCCTTCTCATTCAGTGCTTTTCCATCAAACCCTGGGCTCTTCTTCTCATAACCTGTTGTTGTTAAATGCATTGATTGTTCTGGTAGAGCTGCTGTGTGACAGCTTTCGTTCATGAATGTTTCCTGTGGTCACCCATGGTTTGGCTGCTGCTGGAATGCAAGTTACCTTTGCTAACTTGCTTCAGACAACTGTAAAAAAATAAAAAAAATACTCAGCAGCTGAAAACTTTCTTCCTCCCTATGATTGGGTATTTGTGGATATAGCAGACAGAACTTCCCTTTCCTTGGTGAATTGACTCTTTCCTATTTCATAACTTACCTTTTTCCTGTTTCCTGCTGCTAATAAAATTTGGTCCAGTGTGGCTACCGTATAAAGCTGTTTGCTCAAATAAGGTAGCAGAGAAGCCAAGACATCTGTTTCTAAACACAGGAAAATGGATTGGAGCTGCAATTCAGCTTTCTTATAAGATTATATGCCCTTTGTAAGAAAAATACTTGCAGCGAATCAGTATTAAATTCACTGAGCTATTCCGAAGTAAATCTTGCTTGTGTATTTTGCAATAGTTTGCTAAATAACATGTGTATTGCATACCTTGTTTTAAAATATTGAATCATTGATCCATAGAGAACAAGTTGTTAATAATCTAACTATTCAATTACGTTTGCAAGTCTTCAAAATTAAGACACAGAAACAAAGGACAATGTTGCCTTCTCTATTGCGCAAGATGTTGCAGTAGATTGCATGCAGTACATTAATCTTACTGTATTTAGTTTTATAGTTCATGAAGCAAATAATCCAAAGTGAATAATGCAATTACTAATGTGCAGACCACTGAGTTTATGCATTAAAAAATGGTGATCGCAGTGTTGAGCTTGCTCAGTACTTTAGAATTACAATTTAGATCTATTTCTTTGGAAATTCTTGACTAATGATACAGGAGCTGATGTCTGTTGGTTTAAAACTACTAATATAAAGAATTTAAAAGATCTTTAATATTGCCTTGGGGGGGGGGGGCAGGCAATGTTTCAATGTTAAAATTTATCTGGGAAAAAGCCTTGTATCTTTTTTGCTCAATTCATGAAAAGCTGAAACATTTTAAGAACAAAATCCTTGCTTCCTGATGAAGCAGGGGGGTGGTCTGTTGAGAAACGTCAGACTCCCTGGTCCAAGCTAGCACATTCTCTGAGACTTGGAGGGGTTTTTTTTGTCCAGCTCCCTAGCTTTGTCACTGCTGTTCAAATAAAGCACCACCTGGCAGTCACTTAAGCACTTTGTTACCTTGGCTCATGAATAGGTTTTGCTGTATGAAGATCAGAATGCTGTGTACCTCGCAGGACCACGTCCTGGTTGGAATATACTATGAATTTATTATTTTTTTTTTTTTGTGCTGAGGTACAGTGATATGGAGGCTGGCAACCTAGCTAGCCACTGTCACGTAGGGAAACTTCAGCTTGCCTGGAAGAGATGAGGGGGTTTACTTTAGATTAAAAGGACCAATAACAACAACAAAACCCCTCCAGGCTCAGGGCCACAAAATGAGGCTGCCCTGCAGTATGCAGGAGCTTTGTGCAGTCACAGGAAAAATATTTCTTCCACAGACCCAACAGTATAAGAATACTTAATAAATATTTTAGCCAAGCTTGAGTTAAAATAGGAAGTTTTTTTGAACGCTTCAGAAATGTGTTCTGTAAAGACACACATAATACTTAAATTCTTCCAAAATATAACTGTGGTTTACTAAGCAAAAGCCTTCAGACTTGGCTGGTCTTTCCCACCTGCATGGAGGAAAAGCACAAGAGTTCTTTGTGCAGGCAAGAGTAGATGGGTTTAGCTGTCACATGAGAGGAAGATAGTTGCTTCTGCTTTTTAGAGAACAAGCACAGATTGTGAGGCCTCCACTGTTGTATTACATTGTTCATGAATTCAAGTCCAAGGGCCTCTAAAAGACTTTTTTTATATCAGTTGGGAAGTTAATCATGGTTATATGAACAAATGAAATACTGTGTCATTCTTTTGCTGCTGGGATAGTGTTTTCTGTCTTTGTATACAAAGTGTTCATGCAACTGAGATGGTTCATGCCATGGAATAACTAATATAAAAACCAGAGTAACTATATTTTTAACTTGCACCTGTATTATTTTGGAGCTGTACTGCTTGTACGGAGATTTTTGTCTTTGAATTGCTTTTTTTGACTGAGGAAAGAATGCATGTTGATCCTTTTTACACCATAGTTCTTCCCCTATTTTAAACTTTAGGCACATTCTCCATTTGGACTCTACCTGCTGCTATAATATCTTTTGTTTTTCACGAATTATCACTATTTGTTTGTCTGTTTCTAGAAAACAATAGTATGGAATTCAGTGCTGGGACAAAAATAATTTTTATGTCACTTGCATTAGTTTTGAAATTAAGCATTAATGCTTAACCCCTGAAAAAACATTCATTCCTGGGTGGATTGTGTTCCTAGCTATAAAAATAAGTCTTTAATTGCTAGACACAGTTCAGAGTGTCTAAAATTGGATACTAACAGTAGGTTTAAGTGTTGCTTGAAAGAAAATTTGTTTGTAGTATCTATCTGCTTATTATGTTTCAGCACTGAGCAGGAAGAGTTATTTCCTGCCTCAGAATATTTGTTTCCTTTGTCTCTACAATGAGAGAAAAAAAAATAACAGTTGTCGTTCTGACCAGGGAAAACTTCTCATTTTTGTAAGTAGGGATTTATGATAAATGAATGTTAGTAATACGTTGCTGATGAAGACAGGAATTGTAATTTTAACATCATCTTATTGCAATGAATGTTACAGGGAATATGTTGTAGGTCACCATACAGTACACAAATGTAGTTTTAACTGCATAGCTAAATGTTTTAGAAGCTGAAGACTGCATGCATGAAAGCAGAGGTTGTAACTAAATTATTACATAGCCTTATCTTCCACTTTAAGTTGTGATTTTTATTCTTCAAATAAAATTTCATTCTGAGAGCTGGCTTAATCAAGCTAGCTTATTTTTAAAGACGGCTAACTTCAAGAAGATGGGTGGGGATCATGTGGTTTTCTTGGTGATTTAGCAGATAGCTCACCAGAATCAGGAAATCTTCCAGACCGTTCATATTTGTTTTTCAGTGTCTGACAGTATTTTTTGCTTTTTTGTTGTTGCCAGCAATCACAAGCAACTATTTTGCTGTAAATCAAAGAACTATAAGCCCAGAATTTTGCTATAATTATAGTTGACTTAGAGAGCTTTGAAGTTATCAATCACTCAGAAAGCAATTCTCAAGGCCACTAGTCTTACTTTCATGACTTCGGTGTCTAGTTTAAACATACTTACCATGTACTAGTTTACAAGTCCTCTTTTTTGAGGAAGAGTTCATGTATGGGAAGAAGCACTACATACATAGTTTCATGCTGGTGCATCCTATGAAGATGGAAAATTTTCACCATTAATTTATATTAATTTTGTAAATTGTTTTAAAATAGATATTGCAAGCTTTGAATTGCCAAGGAATGCATAGACCATCACAAAACTTGTGAAACCTTTGGTGAATGACATGACATAGAGGGTAATTTTTGTATTGGCTTAATGTTTGCCAAGACCTTCCTTTTTACTGGGTGTCCAGTGTTACAAGCGGTACACACATTTTAAAGAAGTAACCCTCAAAACAGGTATGCTGTAAATGGCAGACTAGCAAATTAGTCCCAATTTTAAAAGGTTTGCTGCAGTCAGTTGGAAGTAATGTTTTAACAGCTGTTGTAAGGAGAGGGAGAATAGGATGGCACCAACTTTAAGAATGTTTTGGCATTATACTTCAACTAAAATTAATTGGGTTTATTACTTGTTTTTTTCTTTGCTGTAGTCGTGACATGGAGAATAAAGAAACCCTCAGGGGGTTGCAGAAGATGGATGACCGCCCAGAAGAGCGCATGATCAGGGAGAAACTCAAGGCAACGTGTATGCCAGCCTGGAAGCATGAATGGCTGGAAAGAAGAAGCAGGAGAGGCCCTGTGGTAAGTGGCACTGATGGAAGGGCAGTATCTGTAACAGCTATTACAAAGAAAAATACCTTCAATTTCTTTCTGTTAGAAACCTGTTTTTCTTAACAACTTGCATACTTTTCATTATGGTCTTCCTGTTCATTTTTTTTATAAGCTGTTTAACAGGAAACTGTGGCAGACTTTCTGAAATGTACACATTTATCAAGCTTTAAGAAAAGGGCATATAGCTGTGCTGCTGCTGTGTGTAGTATAAAATAATACTGTGACAACACTGCCCTCTAACGTCAGCAACAAAAGTAGCTCCTGTTCATTAAGTAAAAAGTTTGAGTGCAAACCAGTACTATAGTGCTTTGTGTACTCCCTTGATTCTTAGGGTTTTTACGACTTCACTTTTCCTTAATTTGAAAACGTTAACATTTTCTATGTATTATAACAGAAGTGTATGTAACTTCTGCTAGATGAAAAACTGCAATCTTACTAGAACTAGAAAAGAACAAAGCTGAGTAACTTCTTTACACAAGTCTCAACTCTGCTAAACTTTGTGTGCCAGAGTATTCTATTAGCTGTTGGGTAATGCTTTTCTATAAATGACTCAGAAGTGGTTTTAAGAAATTGCAGGCAGATCAAACATGAAACTTTTCAAGCATAGTTACAATTCTATTCAGTATAATGCTGGTTAATTAATAGTCATTAGTTACCTGTAAGTGTAGTTGCATTGGTCGATGTGATTCCCATGTCCCCCTTGACGTGAGTGCTAATTTAACCTTAAGATCATCCAATGCAGTAAACAAGTGTTTGGGGGCAGCTTTTCTAGAACAGAAGAAAGAGGGTTCTGTTGGTAACTTTCTGTAATGAGGAAGAACATTGAAAATAATAAGTGCACCAAAAAAGCATTACTTCAACAGGTCAAATAACACAAAACAGTTCTCAGTTCAAAAATTTTTAAATGCATCTTGGTTACTGTGTAGCTTGAAATTGTTTCTGTGCTCAGCCCACTGCCCTGGAGGTTTCTGGGCTCTTCAATACAACTTTTGATGCTCTGATTTCCTGGTTACTACCATTTTACATTTTAAATGTTTTCAAGCACTAGCAGCTGTTAACTGTAACTTGTCCATAGTCACATAAATTTTCGTTCTGACCTTCCAGGAAAGAAAAAGCATTACAGTAGTCAGTAGGAAGAAAAAAGAAAAGGCTGCACTGCTTTTTATATTTCTCCTTTAACCTGTTCACTTTCATAATCAGATAGCAGTGTATTTAAAAACAATAGCAGCAAAGGTTTCTGAAAAGTTCAGGTTTGCAATAGATTAAATAGGATGACTTCTTAAAGCAAAATGAACTGTGCTTGGATCAAGGCTGTAAATGCAGATTTTTCTTCTTTTAGGCAGTGCCTAACTGCTAGACAACAACCTCCTCATTGTTGTCTTCTCTCTGTGGCCTGCTGAAACTGTAATGCATTTCTGGATAGCAGAATAGCTTCAGTTGGATGAGTTAAATGCTTCAGTTTAAAAAAGCATTTGATCTTGTGGATGCAGTCCAAATCATCAGGTAGAAGGGTGCTGAGTCTGCATGTCTCTTCCTCCCCATACCCATAACCAGGAGAGCCCCTTCCATTTTTTTTGCCTGTATCAGAGACCTCTGCAACTTTCTAAGAGGTCTGCTCTGTTTGTCTGAAGCATTACTTGGAGCTTCCTTCCAGCTTTGAGTCAAGCCTCTACGACATGCAGAAATGTAGAACTAAAACTGAATTTGCCCACTGTGACTGCTTTTAATTCAGTTCCCAAGGGCCTTACTCCTCTCAGTCTGAGAGGCAGGCAGCTGAAAGTTGTCTTGAAGTATTCCATACCTCAGCATCAAAATTCAGTGTTTATGCAACAAACCACGGTATTAAAAGTGTATGTACTGCTCTTCTAGCACACATGTGTCTATGCATGTAGTGCAGCACCGCGCATGGTGATTAGCTCAGATACCAGATGTGGTTGTAGCTGTTTCACTTGTATGGCAGGCAGAAAACCCAAGTGTGGTTCTTATAGGGTGCAGCACCCCTTAATTTTGTTGCATTGCCTCCAGGTTTAAAGTAATTTTTACATTGCAACAAGTGTTGTGTTGTAGAAATATCAACCCTAGTGTTTCTCAACTGATTCTTTCTGTATATAACAGATGGATCCAACATTATAGCTCTTAAGCAGTCAATGCCTGTAGAAAAGAATTCTTTTGGCTCCTCCTATCCAAATGGAGAACTGCTGTGCTTTGAGATATCATGACTGACAGTTACAGAAGTACTTTGAGAATCGAATCAGTTGCTGCTACAAGCAGTAAGTGGCACAAATGGACAGGAGTTGTGTATAATTGACAAGATAACCCCTATTAGAACCTAGGCAATATGCAAACTTTGGGTGTCTGGATAATGGCTTAATTATATAATGTTAGCAAAACAAGTTCTGATGAATTTGTTTTGCTTTAGTGCAAAATGATCAATTTGTAATTCTAACAAATGGTTTAATTCCTGCAAGGTGGTAAAACCTATCCCTGGGAAAGGAGATGGATCAGAAATGAACAAACTCTCTCTAGAACCTCAAACTGAAGGACAAAGTGCTGCTTCTTCACCTACACAGAAAGGAAGACGTAGTCCTTCTCCTAGTAGCTCCTCTTCATCATCTTCTAGGACGGTTAAATCTGAATCACCAGGTGTTAGAAGAAAAAGGGTATCTCCAGTGCCTGTAAGTTGCAAGCTGTGATGTAATTTTTAATTTGGCTATATTCTGCAATCTTTTGCTTATAGAGGCAGTTAATCCTCTCTGTGTAGAGCAAAATGATGATACAATGGGGTTACGACTGGGTATCATTTCAGTAAGATACTCAGAGCTTATCTCATGTTACGTTTCTCATGTGGGATTTTATTCTTTACTCTTGGGTGTGTGTTTTCTTTTTAATTCAGTTCTGCTTTCAATTTTAATTTCTAGGAAATAAATGAAGAAATTTAGATACTCAGTCATGAAGACATGTATGATCTCTTAGCTTGATTTGCACAGCAAGGTGCTAGTAGTTTGAGTGTTTTCCTGTAGTTTTGCATGTCAGTTCTCCAGGCTTGTATATTCCATCGCGGATAGGATTGTTGACTGGATTAAGGTTCCTGCAGAAAAGTGTTACTGGTGTGCTGTGATCCTCTGTTCCAGAACTGATTCTTATGTACAGATAGGGAAGACTTAGGTATGTGCATTGTTAAAAGACTAAAATCTTGATCATTATATTTGAGAAGATCTGGAATAGAACGTTTTGAGCAATAGTATCTAATGGGTTTGCTTATTATAAAAATGCTCACCCACAGTTAAGCTTCAGTTCACTTGTCTACTGCTACTGTGCAACTGGAGTAAGAATAAGATCTAATTGCTTTTACTGTCCCATTGCTCTAAACAAGGTTTCCAAAATAAGTTAAAATATGTACTGCCATTCCTCTGAACTAGGAATGAAAATCATAAGTTACAGCATTGCAGCACAGCTCTTTTCCTCTTGACAAGATAAATTGAAAGGTTAAAAAAACCCAAAACCAAAACAAAACCACAACAACCCAGTAAGCTATCTAATTTAGCTTTTGATACCTTTTTGCTTGATTTTTTTTTTTTTATATTAACCTTTCACATGAAAAACCTTAGAAGTTCAGGCTATCTTTTACTTAACTGATGGACAATGAACCAATTACAACATGCATCGTAACATAAAATTCAAAGTGAACATAAATCAAAGCAGAAAATTTGAAATTGGACAGAGTATCTCATAATGTTAGAAATGCAAATTATTTAAATGACAATTTTAATAAAAGGTTTGGGCTACTGAGTTTTTGATCATGGGGAACAAAACAAAAACAAAAAAACCATCCTGAGCTGAAAGTTGCTTTAATTATGCAAAGGAGAAGAAGCTGTATCCTTTTTCCTTTTCTTTGGAATTTCTTACACTTTTCTTCATTGACTGTATAGTCCCTTTTGTAAACTGTGATGGTAAGATTTCTTAAGTTATTAAATATATTAGCATTATAACTTTATTATATAATTTCTTGTATTGATTCACAAGTATGATTATCTTCAGATTGAATTATACTTGATAATTCAGTAATAATATGTAAGACAACTAATGAAGACTTGAAAATTGAGACATTTTAAAGACTCCTTTTCTGTCATAATGTCAGACAAAATTTCGGTTGCAAAATTCCAATTTTTCTGGAATTCTTTTACAATGGTAAGTCTAAGCAGATTGTAGTAGTTTCAGGTTTCTCTTACTCTTTGTCATTTGGAGGGGGGAAAAAACCCCAACCAACACTTAATTAAACTTACTGTTGTCCTGGGAATGCTTGTGATGGAATCACTTACGTAGTTTCAGAGTGGACGAATAACACCACCTCGACGAGCCCCATCTCCAGATGGCTTCTCTCCATACAGCCCTGAGGAAACAAATCGTCGTGTCAACAAAGTTATGCGAGCCAGGCTGTACTTGCTGCAGCAGATAGGACCCAACTCTTTCTTAATTGGAGGAGACAGCCCTGATAATAAATACAGAGTGTTTATTGGGCCTCAGGTAGAGAATGTTTTTGTGTTGTCTGTAGCTTTCATTAATTTATTGTTAATCTTAGAAAACTGTTCAAAATCGAATTAGATCAAGCAGGTTGCTAACGAGTGGTAGCAGTTCTATAGAGAGATGTTTGAAAGTTGTAATCTGTGCTCATGTGGTATAATGATCAGCTTGTATTTTGTCAATTATGTAGCAAGTATATTAGTTTTGTCTAAAATTTCTCTTTTAAAAAAACCCCAAAACTCTAGACTGGATGTAATCACTATTTTCCTGTATATTTCTCATTCCTAGAAGTGGCTTTTAATTATATATCTTAAGGGGTTTTCCTAAAATTTGGCCACTTCATTTTCCTAGTTTCTTTCTCTGAAACATTTTATTTCCTCTATTCATGGGATACATATAAATGAAAAGCACATGACAGAATTCCTTTAATGGTGTGATCATTTCATTAATACCCATAGTGAGGTCCTTTTCACAGACTTTCATAGCACTAATGTGATGCTTCATTGGGGAACATCTAGGTTTTTGAGTAAATAGCAGCATCTTGTTTAAGTTTGCTGTCATGTTATGGTTATAGGATGATTATATGCGTAAATTCATTCTAGGATGAAGTTTAGCTTCAGTTGATTTTAAAAAGAATTTTAAAATGTCGAAAAAAAGCCAATTGAAAACTGGTGTAATAATTGTCTGCTTTTCCATGTATATTCCTGAATAATATTTTGGGAATTCACATTTTCTGTAAGGCCATGTAGGAAGATATTTATGCCTATATAAGAAATATTTTGCATAAACTACTTGGGATAGTATATGTTCTATGACGCACTTAGATCTGGAAAAATTATCTATGTAATTATAAATTCAGTAGAGCCTTAGCATATACTTTTTCTGTAGACTTGTAGCTGTGGCCGTGGGACATTTTGTATTCATCTGCTGTTTGTTATGCTGCGAGTGTTCCAGCTTGAACCCTCAGACCCAATGCTCTGGAGAAAGACACTGAAGAACTTTGAGGTAATCTGTTTCTAATAGATTAATGGCAGATCTAAAATACACTCCAGGTAAAAGACTTTAGGACACTATCTTAAAAATCCTGAAGACTGTTGCTTTTCAAAGCAACAAGAATATATGTTTTTAATTATATCTTTAATTCAGTCTCAAGAGCTCTAAGTATAAAAAAAAAAAATAGCTGCAAATAAGACATAACAAAAAGAATAGTACAGAGCTGTAGTTCAAGGGGTTGATTCAAATCTTGGATTTTCTACTCAAATTTGTCTCACTGATTAGCTGAAAGGGTCTTCAGAGGTAATTGTGTGTATACTTAAAGCTGTTGTTTATTTTTAATAAGCAAATAAGTTTTTTGTTGTAAAGTGTT
>NW_009258629.1:1491053-1498865 GCF_000687185.1 Egretta garzetta
CAGTAGTTAAGCTTCAGTAATATTGCTTTTAATTACAAGCTATTCATAGCATAAATACGACTGTTGCTATCTTTTTCTGATGTTAGGTTGAGAGTTTGTTCCAGAAATATCACAGTAGGCGTAGCTCGAGGATCAAAGCTCCATCTCGTAACACCATCCAGAAGTTTGTCTCACGCATGTCAAATTCTCATACATTGTCATCATCTAGTACTTCTACATCTAGTTCAGAAAACAGGTTAGTATTTTTCTAAAGGAATTAAAAGCTTTATTCTGTAGTCTTCTTCTAATTTTCAAGGTTTAGAATCACCTACATTCTTTTTGTTCAAAGCTGCTTTCATTTCAAGCTACGTTAAGTCTCTGTATTTGCAAACAATTGAGTCAAGCATACATTAGTCATCATGGTACCAAGTGGATATATTTGCTTTATAACTTCTGTTTGAAAAATGTTAAGTAGAGTTGTGAAAAGAATCTGATGTACAGATTGTGGCCTGGCCTTAATGTCCCATCATCTTTTAATTATTTTTCCAAATTGCCAAATTGTGTCACTGTAAATAAATTGCATAAACAAAGCAGTTAATTATATATATCTACTCTGGGACTACTTATCTGGCAAATCAGTTCCTTGTGTATCAGTTCCTTAGCTTCACTGGATTGTGAACTTCACAGCACTAGTTCTCATTTTTTACAGGCTGAAAGATTTTTCAGTTGTTTGCCAGTACACGATCATTAGTTCCTAGCATTGCTGGTTCAATGAGATAAGTTGCTGTTCAGTGCAAGTCTGATCTTGCATGATTATAAGTATTGGAGAACACTGAACATCAGATTCATTTGAGATAAAAGTTCTGATAATTACTGTGACTTGCAATTACTTTTTGTTTACTACTAATTCTTAAAAAATAAGTTTTAAATCAATACTTGTGTTTCTGTATGTGCTGTGGAAACGATTTTTTTCACTGTAAGCTAATTTTTGTGGATTTTTCAAGGAAAAAAGATAGTGTCAACCATTTGCAAGGAAATAGAAGTTGAATATATGTGTATAGAAATAATGTATATACAAATTAATTTTATTTTAAAAATATATTATTGGTGAACAAATACAAGGTTCCTGCAAACTTCTAGACATACATCAACCATAACTTAAATTTTTGTTATTAATAGTACGAGTTTTTAACGTTAAAAAATTGTTAACATTTAAACAATATTACAGAAGATTAAAATGTGGCTTTTACTACATGTTGCCTAAGTTCAGAATAATTTTTCTGGTGAAATCTCTGGTTATATCCATTTAAAAATTAAGGGGTAGTAAATAGAATGGAAGCAACCTGTAAAATGGGGAAAATATTTTGGGTTTGTTTTTTGGTTTTTTTTTTAAATCTACATGTGACGTGTTCATGTGAAACTATTGTATCTATTTCTGTTAGTGGCAGAAAATTCTTGAGTGTCTGTTACCTTCTGTTAATTTTTTGAGTTTTACATATTTTCATCAAATAGTATTTGCAGTTTCCTGTAAGGGGCTGAAGACTGCCTTGTGATTCAGTACTCTGAAATGAGTGTGTTTGGAAGAAAAATGTGGGTAGCTTTCAAAATATAAAAAGTCCTTAGTTTTTCAAAACCAAATAAGTAAAAAAGCAAAGGTTGGTTTGTTTAAAGAAGCCCTAGGGAAAAAAATGTAAGTGCCCAAGGCCGGGCCTTTCAATCTCTAATTGGTATCTGACCTAGTTTGAAAAGATGTCATGCATTTTGTGACTTTCCCTTTCAGTTCAACAAAGTGTTGTCTGTACTCAGTGCTTCTAAAAATTTGGTTGCTTACTTATTCAGACCAAGGTTTAGGAGAATGATTCATGAATAGCCTATAGTTATTCGGAAGTGACTGTTCCAAACTGGAAGTTAATCTTTTTTCACTGTTAAAACCTGTTCTGAATTCTGATCTCCCACTTTCACAATCACAAATATCTATTTCTGTAGTATGAAGGATGAAGAAGAACAGATGTGCCCCATTTGCTTGTTAGGCATGCTGGATGAAGAGAGCCTAACTGTGTGTGAAGATGGCTGCAGGAACAAATTACACCACCACTGCATGTCAATATGTATGTTGACATCTTTGTCTTAAGTTCTGGTGACTCTAAATATGTGAAAGTATTATAACTTGGTGTATTTTCATTGGGTTTTTTTGTTTGTTTGTTTTAAAAGTAAAAAAAACCCTAAACCCCAACAAACCAAAACAAACAAAAAAACAAAAACAAAACACGACAACCAAAACCAGAAACCTGTTTGTAAGTGATGACTGGTAGCTCTTTGAGAGTGTTTGGTATCATTCAGGTACTATTGATATGCCTTGTTTTATCAATTACTCACAAATCAAGTTTGTAATTTGATACTTTGAGAAAGAAGTTAACTGCAGGGCTAGACATTTGAGCCTCTTTTACGTGAGTGAAAAGATTATGTCCGGTTAGAGCAAGGTTAGGAACAGACGTTTAGTCCCTGTGACTTGTGATTAGCGTGCATGAAAGTCGTCTGCTATCAGCTAGGATTATATAGTGAAGTACGGAGTGTGCTTACATACTACGTTAAATAAAGTATATAAATAGTTACAGTTTGCTTTAACAAATAAAATTTCACCTCCCATGTTTTAATACTTTTGAAAAAGTATTGCCTATGTTTAAGGTACAAAAGGAACTGCATTTTTCAGTTCATAACTTTTAATATTAATTGTAGTGCTAAACTAAAGCATTTCTGCATGCAAACAATGTCTAAATGCCCATATTTTTCAGTCTTGAGCTGCAAATGGCGCAGTTCTGAAGCATTTATGCTGAAACTAACATTCTTCAATAAAACTTAGAAATAGTAATGACATCTTCTGTTTTTATACGCTGTAAAACTGAAGTATGTATTACGCTGTTTCTGTGCTCCAGGGGCAGAAGAATGCAGAAGAAACAGAGAGCCACTTATCTGTCCTCTTTGTAGATCTAAATGGAGATCTCATGATTTCTATAGGTAAGGATTCAGTCTGTGTATAATGAACTGTCTGTTTCTGGGTCTTTAGTTGATGTTCCTAAATATGCTCAAGTATTTACTTCAGTAAATGTTTCATTTGTTAATCCACATTATTTGTTTTTAATCTTGTAGTCATGAATTGCCAAGCCCTGTGGATTCTTCTGTTCTCCGTGTGGTTCAGCAACAAACTCAGCAGCAATCTACAGCTGGATCTCAGAGAAGAACCCAAGATAGCAATTTTAACCTTACTCATTATGGGGTCCAGCAGATCCCTTCTGCCTATAAAGATTTAGCTGAGCCTTGGATACAGGTAATTTTACTTTGTAAAAATAGCTTCAAATGTACCGATTTTGAGCTGTTTTGCTAGATTTTTCAGATCAACAATTCAAAAATTTATTCTGAATCTTTATGGTTGATTATTATTGGAAAGAATTTTATTTAACTTGCATTAGAAGAGAAGGTTTTCTACTCTTGTTTTAACTGGGGTTTCAGTTTTGGACTTCATTTCAGGTCTAATATTAAAGGATCATGTAATAAAACGTAGTGTTCTTAACTCTAGTTTTGGTTGTATGTCTAGAAACAAACTCCATACTGAATAATTAAAATTCAAAGTGCACGAAACCATCCGTAGAGTCATCTTCCCACTTCTTTTAACAGAGTTTTTGGAGAACCAATGACTTAACATTTATGATGTTTCATTTCTTTCACAGAGTCTTAAGACACTGCACTTTCTGACACGTTTTTGCTGTCAGACTTCTTAAGGTGATTTTTCACCAGAAACATTTCTTCACTCTTTTTGATTGCTCTTCTTAGGTACTTAAGTTGCAGTATTATTCAATTTGACTCCTGTAACATTGCTTTTTCCTTGGCAGGTATTTGGAATGGAGTTAGTTGGCTGCTTGTTTTCTCGAAACTGGAATATACGAGAGATGGCACTTAGGCGTCTTTCCCATGATGTTAGTGGTGCTCTATTACTGGCTAATGGTGAAAGCACTGGAAATTCTGGAAGTAGCAATGGAAACAACACAAGTGCTGGAGCTCTGGGAGCAGCTAGTGGGTCATCTCAGACCAGTATCTCAGGAGATGTGGTGGTGGAATCCTGCTGCAGTGTGCTGTCCATGGTCTGTGCTGACCCTGTCTACAAAGTGTATGTTGCTGCTTTAGTAAGTAGTTGTTTACTCATTGTATTCTAGTAATTTCCTGGTGACTTCATTTTTGAAGGGGAGGGGAAGGGAGGAGATCCATGAAGTCAGGAATCCTTGTAATTGTTGAGCACTACTGATGACTTAACTTCTGATCGTCATCTGAAAGCGGGATGAACAAAATATTCAGCAAGAGTGAAACGGCGTGAGTGAAATGGCATGATTCCACTGTCCAAATACAAGGAAATGCTTGCTACTGTGCTGAGTATTAACAGTACTTGTATGACTAGGTTCTTCCCAATCTCAAAGAATACATCACTAATTCTAACAGTGAATATGTAGTAAGCTATATATCCTTTTGACATTTCACTGATACTTGGAATGCAATTTACATAAAACTATTTAAAACTCTCTTAAAAAAATTAAAATTTGTGTAGCTAATTTGATTTCATATGTATTTCTTTTTTTCTTTCTCTTAGAAAACTTTAAGAGCCATGCTGGTGTATACTCCCTGTCACACTTTGGCAGAGAGGACTAAACTACAGCGACTTCTCAAGCCAGTTGTAGAGACGATATTAGTTAAGTGTGCAGATGCCAACAGGTATGGTGTCTCATGAACTTCAAATTCATTTTGGATTGTTACTGAAATGTCTTGAAGCTTCATTTGTTGCTATTTATGTGAAACGAGGAGACCATTTATAGGTAGTGGTGAAATAAAACGTGTGGACCATAAATATAAATATATCATTTTTTGTTAAAGTCTAATTGCTACCAACAAGCTTCTGGCTTGAAAGATGTAGGTTTTGAAGGCACTGATTGTATTTTTTCCAACATTTACAGATCTTAAATGATACGTTGCTTTCATAAGGCCTCTTTTCCCCCTTAAAATAAAGGAAGATGTTAGGTGCAGTCATCGACCACCCTCTACATCTCAGTTGGTACTGCTTTGGTCTAATTCTTGTGACTTACCTTTAAGCAGTCAGCAAGTACCAATCGTGTATGTTTCCTTCAATGAAAGCTGTTGTACATCTGTGCTGTGAAGTGTTAACATAACACTTCTACTTTTTGTTTCACAGTCTAATGTTAGAAGATGGCTATTCTGAGTGAATGCCCTTGGCATTTCTAGCTTAGTATGCCTTCTCTTCCTGTCCCAAGCTACCCCATTTCTTCTGCCAGATGAGCAGTTTCTTCATGTGTACTGTAAACTAGATGCAGAAGTCCACCAGCTTGATTTTTGTTTCTTTAGGTTTAGTTCCTAAGCAGCATTTCTTCTGAAACTGCAGCTAGAGATGCCCCGGCAATAGTCTAGCAATAGAATATCTAAAGTTCAAGGAATCAGTGAAATAGAACTGTTCCTTGTTTGCTGGATTCTTGGAGTGGGCCTGTTTTTGCAAGAGGTTGAGGTCCTATTTGGGTTGTTGTTTGTTTATTGATAGATACTACTTTCCCTGGAAGTATCCTTGTAAAAAATGTCACAGCTATTGGTAGCTTACAGATTATATTATAGAAATGTATTGGAATAAAGTGATGTGAAGTCATTTTCCATGCACAATTCCAAGTTAATGATTATTGAAATATAATTATTAGAATGTTTTTCCTTGAAAACGTCTGCTAAAAGGGGTTTTTTTTGGTTTTAATTTCTTACAGTCGAACAAGTCAACTTTCAGTCTCAACGCTATTGGAGATGTGTAAAGGCCAAGCAGGCGAGCTGGCAGTTGGGAGAGAAATACTTAAATCTGGTAATAATAGCTTTTCATATATAATTGAATTCTAATTACAAGCAAATATACTGAAGCATTTTAAATTTAATACAGGGTTTATCCAATATCAGCATGGCAAAGAGAACAGTATTTCTCTCAGCAGTTTGGGAGGGGGGTAATTTGGGTGCACAATGTGTGTTTCTGTATGATACAGATTATAAAAATATGTAATATTTATCAACTTTTTTTATAGGGTCCATTGGTATTGGTGGTGTTGATTATGTCTTAAATTGTATTCTCGGAACACAAACCGAATCTAGCAACTGGCAAGCGCTACTGGGGCGACTCTGTCTAATAGACAGACTTCTGTTGGAATTTCCTGGAGAATTTTATCCCCACATTGTCTGTGGGGATGTTTTACAGGCTGATACCGTAGTAGACAGGTACTTGCTTACTATGTGACTATTATTCTTCATGGTTGAATGTGTTGTTGGTGATTTCTTAAAAAAAAAAAAAAATTCTAATTCCTGTAAACAAATAGTATATGTTTATATGCAAAAGTGCACTTCATAGAGTAAACGGTTGACTTTTTTTAAAAACTGACCTGTGGAACAATTTTGAAGCACCAGTGCACCAATAAGCGTCCTTTCTACTGCAGAACTGCCAGCTAAATACACTGTCTTGAAATTACTTTCTGGGCACTAGTTAACTAGAGCATATCAGTATATAAAACACCTCTTCTCTTTTTTTAGGTATAAGAAGCTTCTCTCCCTCTTGACTTTCGCCTTGCAGTCAATTGACAATTCCCATTCAATGGTTGGTAAACTATCACGGAGAGTATTTTTGAGCGCAGCAAGAATGGTGGCAAGAGTGCCCCATGTTTTTGTAAAGCTGTTAGAAATGTTGAGTGTGACAAGCTCAACTCATTATGCAAGGATGCGTCGACGTCTGATGGCAATAGCAGATGAAATGGAAATTGCAGAAGCCATCCAGCTAGGCATGGAAGAAATGCACTCTGGGGAATGTCAACATGAAGACTTTTTGCAGCTACCTGTACCAGATAACTCTCCAGAAGCTACAGAAAATAATACTCCTAACAATACTGTCCAGTTATCAGGGAAAAGTGGGAAAGGTTCAAGTGATAAAAAAATGAGTGCCAGTCCAGAGGACATTTCTGAGACGCTGGCTGGCCTTGCTGTGGGACTTCCCGTTTCAGTAACCACTGAGCAACCAAAGCCAGCCATTCAAATGAAAGGAAAACCCCAAAGTCAGTGTTTGAACTCTTCTCCCTCATCTGGTCATTCCCAGTCACTATTCCCAACGCTTCTGTCTCCTTCAAACCCATCTGTACCAGCTGGCACTGTAGCAGATGTCTCTAAAGTCAGACCTCAGGGATTCATTCCCTGCAAAATCCCCTTACCTTCTCCTCAATCACAGCGGAAACTTTCTCTCCAGTTTCAGAGAAACTGTTCTGAAAATAAAGAATCAGAGAAACTTTCTCCAGTTTTTACCCAAGCCAGGCCATTGCCATCCAGTCACATACACAGGCCAAAGCCATCACGACCCACCCCAGGTGATGGGAACAAGCAGGGAGAAACCTTAAAAAACAGTATGACACTTGACCTGAATGATATTTCACAGTGCGATGGCAATACTAGTAGTAGCAGTGGTGCAGTCATACCAAGTGAAGAGACAGTGTTCACACCAGTAGATGAAAAATGTCGGTTGGATGTTAATGCAGAGCTCAACTCCAGTATTGAGGACCTGCTCGAGGCCTCCATGCCAACAAATGATGGCACAGTTACATTCAAGTCTGAAGTTGCAGTTCTTTCTCCTGAGCGGGCAGAAAATGATGATACTTACAAAGATGATGTAAATCATAATCAAAAATGCAAGGAAAAGATGGAAGCTGAAGAGGAGGAAGCTTTAGCTATTGCTATGGCAATGTCAGCATCTCAAGATGCCCTGCCAATAAT
>NW_009258629.1:1498912-1512064 GCF_000687185.1 Egretta garzetta
CATAAGTCTCAGTTGAGGTTCACTGAATTTGTAAACCAATGCTGTTATATTTCTGAACTTACATAAAACATAGAGTTACTCAATACCCTCTCCTCGGAGTCAGACTATAAAAGAGCCTGCCAGTTGAAAGGTGCTAACAGAATCCTTCCATGCTTATTAACAAGTTTAGAGAAGGTATTGTGAAGAATAACATCACATCATGTATCAATCTTTAAAATGGCAAAGAAGGAAGTGTAAAAGTGGCGAAATTGGGAGTAGGACAGTACTGTCTTAATGCTAATTTACTTTGAAGGCAATTGCACAAAACCGAACTAGTTGCTGAAAGAAAAAGCAGAGTCAGAAGAGATCTTCTGACACACCTTTAGAGAGATGTGAGATAATAAGAATAGAGAAAGAATTATTTTATTTGTGATCCTTTGCATGAGGTAACAACATGTGAAGCAGAAAGTGGGAGAAATAAATTCAGTAGAAAGCAACACAATTTTGGTTGTGTTTACTATAGGTGCTAACTAAAACCTTAATTAGATGTGAGATCAGGAATAGAAAAAAAAGTCTTGTTCCTATTTGTGTCCTTAAATCTTGCCTCACCTTCAGTTGGTAACATAGAGGAGGCTCTGTTCTTAAATACAGTAGGAGTATATGGATTACAGAACACATTGGTGTTCTGGTCTCAGCTGAAACACATATAACATGCAGTACAAAGAACTGTAAGGGAGAGGAGAGGCGTAAAAGCTTGGATATTTCATAACCTTCCAGAATGTCTACATTTCGGATGCGTAGTGGTAAACATGGAATTGATTTGGAATTTAATTTGCAGACACCAGAAACCCTGCCTGGACATACCAAAGCAAAACACCATTACAGAGAAGATGCAGAATGGCTTAAAGGTCAGCAAATTGGTCTTGGAGCTTTCTCTTCCTGTTACCAAGCTCAAGATGTAGGAACGGGGACATTAATGGCTGTAAAACAGGTAAATACTTCAAATACTTAACTTTCTTGAACATACTGTACTTGTTCTTCAGTATTTCTTTGGAATATTAAATATAAAAATTCTCTGTTCTGACAGAATTCTTGTGTTCTTTGTTTCCTCTGCTCCCTGTTATGTGTTCTCATATAATACAGAACAAAAAGTCCATATGTGCATGGTATTAACATAATATTTTCAGGTTTTTGTCACCTCCTTAAAATGAAAAAATATTGTACTACTTTTATATGCCTATTTTCTTTCATAGTTCTTTAAATGCATTTTTATTTTTATCAAGTTCATAAATCAGTGACAGAGTTGGGAATAGAGCCCAGATGTCTTGATTCCAAATTAATGCCCTATTTGCATGGTAGCTATTACAAGTAGTTTCCCCTTACTTGCCAAGGCTTTTTTCCCTGAAACAGTTTAAGTGGAGGAAATGTAATTTAATGTTTGTTTCCTCTGATCCAACAGCTGATTTTGAGGCAAGTATTTTTAATATTTAAATTAATAGATACAAGTGTGATAGAAGATAGAAGAAGTGTGACTGAGCAAAGAGGCCCAAATGCACATGCCTCACTGCAGATTTTTGAAGGTTCTAGATGCAAGTAAATCTGTCACACTTAAGATGCCCTAGGTCTGAATCAGTGATACCAACATAGAGGGAATCTTAGTCCTAACATTTTCTTAGTAATTCTAAATGAACTTACACCTATGGAATTGAGCAATTTCAAAGCATTTAATCAGGGAAAGAATATCTGTCATCAGCTATTCTTCCTTTGAAACTCTCTTGCTTGTGAAGGAGTAGGACTGTCCATGTAGTCCTTGAGGCTCCTCCTGGTCAGATGGTCATTCTGATGCTCAGGGGAAATTTTCTGCAGTATACCATTATTGCAGATTTTGTGTGGGTCAGAGCTGGGATTGGCTCCAGTTACGTTACAGGACTTCTGATCTGTCCACCAGTCCTCCTGGGTTTCTGTGGTAAGAGGTTTAGTTAGGAAACGGATAGTATGCTTAAACTGGTAAAAATATTACATACAACAACACTGTCAGAATCCCATTTCAGGCCTTCTCTTTCTTCCTTTTCTTCAATATCTGAAAAAAAAAATTTTTTCCTAGTTTAAACAGGGAAAAGTGAAGAAGGAAGTTTCCCCACTCCATACTTGGAGAGATTTTTGTTGGTTTTTCCCCAGTAGATCACTTTAATTTTCTGACTTTCTCACATGGAGATATGTTCTCAGCTAAAGGGGCTTGAGATAAAAGAATACTTGCTGTTTCCAGACAGTGAAAAGGGATGGAAAACCATCCATTCTTGTTACTGTACTGCAGGGTGGGGTTACAGGACTGATAATTATGTAAGGTAGGTCTGAATACCCTATTTCAAAACAGGTGACATATGTCAGGAACACATCATCTGAGCAAGAAGAGGTAGTTGAAGCACTGAGAGAAGAAATAAGGATGATGAGTCATCTGAACCATCCTAACATTATTCGAATGTTAGGTGCTACATGTGAGAAGAGCAACTATAACCTCTTCATCGAATGGATGGCAGGTAAACGACTGTGCCAAAGCAAATGGAAGTATCGGTTGAGTCTTGAACTATGTAATTTCATGCTGCATTTTGGATCACTTCATTGCAGTTGGTAACCAGTATAAAAGTCTACTTACAGAACAGTTTAAGTGGTCGTAGCAATATTTGTACTGGTGCATCCTCTTTTTGATTTGGCATTTTCCATACCTAAGCTGCCATACAGTTAAAGAAGTTTGAAGCCCTGAACAAAAATTCTACTACTTCTTCTTCAGTGTCTGAATCTAAATGAGGAGTTAGAAACTTTGAGAGGCACTTCGGTTGGAAATACATCAAACTTGCATTTTCATTGTACCTGTGTAATTTTTAAGTTATTATTAACGATAACTTTGCTAGAAAGTTTGGCATACCTGTTGCGTGTTTTCATCCCAAGCATTTTCATAAAATTGTGTAAGGTTACATGCAAAGTAAACTTAAAGTAAATTTCTAATAATAAGTAGTAAGCCAGGGTGCTTTGGGAAAAGACACGTTTGAATCTTAAATAAACTTAAGTGGTAATTTAACAGCAAATAGTGAAATCTTTTCATTATTTTATAGAGCAGGGACAGGAAACTATATCCTTTTTTTAAGAAGGAGCTTTATTAATTTTATGAATGGGATTATATGTTGTTGCCGTCTACTTACCAAGACAAGATTCATGGTTTGTGCATCCTTACTTCTTATAAAAGAAAGCATTGCACCTTAACTTACATTCTTTGGCACAAACCACTTAGCAATAGCAGAGTGATAACAAGCGAAGCCCATGTGTTATTACAAGAGTAGTGCAGAAAATACTTTCTCAAAACTAAGGGTGTTTAATTTTTCTGAAACAATATTATTTAGATAAAGAAATGTCAGGAATTGTCTTTACCTCCTTCAAGCCCAAGTTACATTAGAATACTTTGAGAGGCACAATGGAAATCCAAAATGTATATATCAGATCTATATATCAGTTACGGAAAACAGACCGAGATACTGCTTTTCCTTGCTTGTCTACTAGCTTCTATAGATTGGTATTTGGATGGTAACAAAAGTAAATTAAGATCCTCAGAGGGAATGCTTACTGGAGGCTTTGCATCTCTGTTGCCCCAAAGAAGGCTAGTGATCTGCTACTTAAACGTTAATGAAAAATGAGGATAAACGTGTAGTTTTTTTATTAGCAACAGTACTTTGTACATTCTTTTAAGGAAGTATAAAATTATTAGGAAGCATGAAGACTTATGTCTTCAATGTGTACCGTTCCAGGTAGAAAGTAATGAGTAATTAAATAACGAAGCATATTACTTTTTGCCTATGGAACCTTTTAATGTTTGGGGGGGAGGGGTGTCACGAGGAGAAATCTAGTTAGGAATACCAATACCAAGTTCCAATTTTAGAAGGCAGTGCTGCATTCTACTAATATAAAATACGAGTGTTGATAAAATGTACTTTTTTATCTTCTAGGGGGTTCAGTTGCTCATTTGTTAAGTAAATACGGAGCCTTCAAAGAATCGGTTATTATTAATTACACAGAACAACTGTTACGTGGCCTTTCTTACCTCCATGAGAATCAGATAATCCATAGAGATGTTAAAGGTGAGAATTACTTAGAATGTCTTTTAAAAAGGAACATTCAGAAAGAAACATCTGTTTTGGCTTGAGACCTGTTGCTTCTCTCAGATCCCATCTCGAAGGTGGTATTTCTATGGGGTTTGGTCATTCTTAAGAACCTTTGATTACTGAAATTAATCTGAATGTTCATAGCATGCTTGGTGATACTTGCTACCTGTGCTGATAGTCTAGAAAAATTGTTTTTCTCAATTTGTTCAAGTAAAATATGCAGTTGCCATATAGCTTTAAAAATTGCTAGTTAATGTGTTTACACTGAAATGATAAGTAGAATCTGTGAACAAGCCAAGATAAGGAGGTCAGGTTTCTGATGTATAGGAGTATTGTGACGAATTTTCTTCCTTCATTGTAATTGAACATAAATACAGTTGTCCTGTGTTTAAGCAAGATGTGGACTTCATTGGGAAATACCAGTCTTACTAAACTTTCCTTTTAATGTCACTATAGCTGTCCATGAACTGGAGAGATATCCAGATAAGTAGCAACACAGAGACGGCAAATACCTGTCTTCTTAAAATAGGAAAATTTCTAATTGCTCTGTAATTCTCCTCAAGGCAATACAAAGTTGCTTAAGGATGAAATAAGTTTAAATTTCACAGGGAGCTGCAGGCAATGAAAACCTCCAGGGTTTTAGGTTGCCACTTACTTTCATTATTGCATCTCCAGGCATTGTTCCAGAATCCTGTGTTTGACCTACTTTGAAAGTTTGATTGCTTCTCTAAATCTCTTGGATGGCCTCAAGCTGTGTGCAATATCATCCAGGCATAACAGAAAAGTGACATTATTAGACTTTGTCCTTGATTTTTAGATTTGCTTTATATTGGGGTGGGGAATGTCAAGGTATTTATAGTTCTGAAATGGGAGGGAGGAAGTGTCTGTTCATCCATTTGCCTTTAATAGAAAGCCAACTAGCAGTATTTTTATTATGCTGTTGACAGGTGCCAATTTGCTAATTGACAGCACAGGTCATAGATTAAGAATTGCTGATTTTGGAGCTGCAGCCAGGTTGGCATCAAAAGGAACTGGTGCTGGGGAGTTTCAGGGACAGTTGTTGGGAACTATTGCATTTATGGCACCAGAGGTAAGAAATCAGTTTTGGAAGTTACTTCAAAAAGTTTGTTTGAACTCTTTAAGCTAATTCATACAGCCAAATAACAGAAAGTTGCTGAAAATGTTTCAAATATGTTTTAAATGTACTTGTTATAAAGAATAGGAATGATTCTAACATGTCAGTAGTGCCAGTTCTTTCTCACTGTCATATTTGTTTTAAGTAGTTTGTACAAGACTATCGTAAGTATTGCTACGAAAGCCCAAATGATCATTTGGTCAAAGGCTAACTATTGCAAGGTACTTTGCTTTGCCCCTAGTTTTAATTACTAGCTCTCTACAGCTAGTAAATTTTATGGCATTTACATCACCGATCATGGTCTCAACCGGAAATGTTAATCAGAATGCACCTGGTTGATGATTTTTTTTTTTTCTGCATATAAATTACTTAAGATTTAAGAGACTTTGAAATGGATAATCTGAGCTTTGGTCTGTCTGTCTGCTCAGGTTCTGAGAGGTCAGCAGTATGGTAGGAGCTGCGATGTCTGGAGCGTTGGCTGTGTTGTTATAGAAATGGCTTGTGCTAAGCCTCCCTGGAATGCAGAGAAACACTCCAATCATCTTGCTCTGATATTTAAGGTGAGGTATTTTGTTGCTACAAAAGACACTGACTTATTTCACATATAGAAATGTGAGTTTTAGAAAGTATAGGAGTATAGATGTTGCAATAGCCGTTCTTTATATTGGAGCTGTTAGTACAAAATCAGTACTGATACAACGCAATCATACTTGCTTGTTCAAAATAAAAAAAGGCTACCAACACAATAATAAGCAGAAAAAGCTTTGTTCTAAGATACAATTACATATTGTAACAGGCTAAAAAAAAATCAGGAATAAAGTTGATCTTGACTATAGGCAGAAGATTGGGATTTGAACTTTCTTACAATCCTGTGAAATAGGGGAGCAAAAGTTTTTCTACCATAAAACTTTTCTGTGTGTATTCATATTTCATAGTGGGGAATGACCTTTGGTAAAAACCTGATGTTCCACATTCAGATTTTGCTGGAAGGTATTTACCAGTGTGCCATGTTATATATGAATATGGCCCCTCCCTTTTCTAGGTCATCCGTTTTGGCATTGTTTCTTACTAAAATGAATTTGGTACACTTAATTCTAAAGTCTAGTCGAACTGTAGACATGAATGAAGAAAATACTGCCGCAAGTGAAGAAGGTGATTATTAGCGTTTGCAGTAGCATGAGCGAAGACAGTGTTTCCGCAAAACAGAAGTAGCAGAGCAGTATTCAAATAAGTTCTAATTAAGTACAAATCACTTGTGATAAGAGAGGTAATTGTCTTGGTACTGTGCCTGTGTGAATCTGGTGGTGCAACTCTAGTGTTCTCTGTCATCTTGCTTAACTTGGTCTGGAGTGATCTGTGTCTGAGAAAGATTGCCCTTCAGGGTGGTCGCAGAAATGCGGTAAAGACAATGCAAGAGAGCGTACCCAGCTTAACATACCATACCATAACATCTCTCAGCTTAATATATCTCCATGTTGGCTTATGCCAGTTAGCACTGATGGCAACTAGTAGACTGAAGAATACCTGTGCGTATGGCATAAGAGCTTTTCTTGTGGCCTGCTCAGCAGATGGTCACTGCAGAATCTTGCTGTAAGAAGAATATTTAGAGAAAAGCACAAGGAGAGAGGCAGGCTGTGAAAGGCAATAGGTGTAAGGGCAACTTAAGACCCATTTTATAAAATGGAAGCAGTAGTGTAATTTTCAAGCTGCAGTAGGAAATACGCCAGGTGGAGAAAAGCTCATAAATACAACTCATCAGCTGAAAACGATCAGCTTGTGGAAGGTTTTTGGGGTAAGAGAGGGGGCTTAAGAATCACTGACTTCTAAAAAGCTGTTTTCCCTTTGTTCAGATTGCTAGTGCAACTACTGCTCCGTCAATCCCTACACATCTGTCTCCTGGCTTGAAAGATGTGACCCTTCGGTGTTTGGAACTTCAACCTCAGGACAGACCCCCATCAAGGGAACTGCTGAAACACCCAGTCTTCCGTACTACATGGTAGCTACGTATGTATAAGGCTGATATACTGAAGAAGATGCTACTGAATATACAATAACTGCCTTGCAGTGCAGTTAAGCACAGCGAATTGTATTATTCTGCTGGCCTTAATGATAGATACATCAAGGACTTAAGGCCAATGGAGGACCCTACCTAAGTATGTGATTGACAAATCAAGATCTTCACCTAAGCTCAGTATGCAACATTTCACAACTTATGCGGAGATTCGTAAACTGTGCCTTTTCAGACATCTGGCTCTATGTAAACACAAAAGCATTTTTCCTTAAGTCTGCATGATTATTTAGCAGATAAGTGATTTTTATTTTATTTGGAGCACTTTTTCAGCAATATTAGCAGCTGAGGGGCTCAGGATCTATTTTAATATAGCAATCACTGTTCCATTTCACATCATGTAGATGAAAGCAGAGGGTTCTGCAATTAGTCAGTTTTCAGCACTGCTTAAAAGGAAGTTCTGTATCTGCCCCTTTTCTTTACACAAAGTTGTCTGAGTAACAAATCCAAACACTGAGAGATACTTTAAAAAAAAAAAAAATCTTGCCTTCCTTAAAGTAAGAGCAGCCAGTTGTGGTTCACTGTGCATTTACTGCTGGCCATGTAATTTCTCCTGAAATTAAAGTTTGTTTTCATTGTATTTTTAACTTTCAGGGAAAGGTGATCTTCTAAAATAGTCTTTAGAAAAAGATGCAAGCTGTGTCATGGAACAGCTTGCTGACACAAGAGTTCTAAAAACAGATGTGCTGGAAATCTGGCATAAAATAAAATGCCACCTTCAACAAGGCAGTGTTGAAGACTCTGACGGTATACGTTATTTAAAAAACAAAACGGACAAAACTAAGATTGTTCTGCGTAAAACAACTCTGAATCATGCTAGAAGTTGTAGAGCCTTCTTTTCATACGGCAGTTTGTTCTGGCAAATCATGCGGAGAAGTTTCGTGTCAAAGGCCTCAAACCCAGCTCCCATTAAAGTTTATGGGAGACTGTCCTGTACTTCAGGGGGCAGCAGGTGCCTGCTGTGAGCAGATCGCATTCTCTGTGTAACAAAACTGAGGTCACATTCTCTACTGATAATAAGTTTTACCTGCTGTTTTCCTTCTGCCGTACATCATCTATATACTGTAGCCATTAGTGATAATTTAATTTGAAAACGTTAAAAACATTACCATGAAAAAGGTATTTATTTTAACAAGAAACAAACTTGGACTTGAAAAGCAAGATACAGTAAAATGTGAAGTAAAGCTTCACCTGTAGTGCAAAACTTGTGGTTTTTTAGCAGGTGTGTTTTTTTTTTAAAGATGTTTTTAAAATTATTGTAAAGGCAGGTTTTTAGATTCTGATGCATGTAATTCTGAAGGAAAATGGCAGCTTTTTCTTTTGCTTTTTTAAAAGGGGATCTTTTTAAATCAAATACTGATTGTATTTAATCCACTTGGAAAAAAATACTGTTCGTGTTTTAACTCTTCAGAAGCCAGTTGGATTGTTGGACTGAAATAGAATTGGTTATTTTAAAGACTCAGGACAAACTAAATAAGCTATAGTACATTAAAAATGTACAATACAAATTGGAAGTAAAACATCTTAAAGATAAGTTTACAGGAATGATAGTGCTCATGCTAATAAAAGAAGCAGTGTCATTAGTTGTGAATGTGTTTCTTTTGGAAATTTTACATTCCTTTGTTTTGAAAGATTGGCAGACTTTGAAGAGTTAAAAAGATAATACCGAAATGTGAAGTTTGGTAGCTCTAACTGTTTTGTACTTGACTGTTTGTTTTTTTTGACCACTTTAGAATTTCTCATTCTAGTAAGATTGTTTCCAAGTCTTTCTTATGTGCAAGCTTTAAAGGATGCACTCTTGCCAATTCATGTACTGGAAGATCAGTTGTCAGATTAATACTGTTTCTGGCAGAAATGTAAACTGTATAAACTGATGAACCTCAGCTAATCAGTATTACTTCATAGATCACCATGCCTACCACATTTCAAACTCAAACTGCCTCTAGGTGTCCAAATGCATTTGTTTGAGTTTGTTTGCATTTCCCTCAGCTTGCTGGTAATTGTGGTGTTTTTAAAATGCAGATGTGATGTAATATTCTTATTTTCTTTGGATCAAAGCTGGACTGAAAATTGTATTGTGTAATTATTTTTGTGTTCTTAATGTTATTTGGTACTTAAGTTGTAAATAACGTCTACTGCTGTTTATTCCAGTTTCTACTACCTCAGGTGTCCTATAGAGTTTCTTCTACCAAAGTTCACTTTCACAATGAAATTATATTTGCTATGTGACTGATTCCTAAGACTTCCAGGGCTTAAGGGCTAACTTCTATTAGCACCTTACTGTGCAAGCAAATTTTACAGAAATCTCTGGGTTAAGAAATTTGGCTTCATTGTATCCTTTGTTATTTTAAATATATCAAGATATTTTAATTAAAAGTTTTTACCCCATTGAACCAATTTTATATAGTATAATTTGTACCTATTTTGGTGGGTTTTGTCTTTATAGTAAATAAAAGTTTTTGAACAAATTTTGTCCGTTGCTTATTGTCATGTAAACATGTTCCTGATGTGAATAAATTATTTCTGGTACATTTCACCATTTATCCACAACTTCATATGCAACACATATATCTAGACTTAGTTTCTAACATTAAATGATACATATGAATGAGAATTGGCTGATATACATATCTTAGATTTATCAATAGAAAATGCTTAGATAAAGGGCAGCCACAAACAATACACTTTTTTTAATTGATAATAAAGGTAGGAACTTCTCTTCTGACAACACTGTATCTGTGAACCTCACATGCTTATGCCCTTAGATCGAAATGTTAAATGTCTAAATTTTGCGTTACTGCAAATGTAACTATTGATTACCAAGTCAGGTGAGCTGATTTGGTCAGATCAGATCTGGAGCCATTGAGGTGTATCTTGGAGGTTAATCTGCTTTTTCATGTTTTCAGTGAAATGATTCTGCTGCTTGTGATTTAAGTAGCAAACATAAGCCTTTCCTAATTCAGGCAAGCTGAATACATATTGCAAAGCTAGGGCTTGTTTCAGTTGCTTGCCCTTCTTGTTTTTTGATAAAGTTCAAGTGTTCTGTAGCATTTTTTTTGTGACTACTGAATTCTACATTTTGAAGATTTTTCTACACTCTCTTTTATAGTCTCCATTACTTACATGACTTTCTGTGAGTAGAGACAAATGTCAATTCACCAGCAAAAACTGGCAGCAGAAATCTTCAGATAAATTCTAATATCTGATTTTTAAAATCAGAAAATCGTACTAACCGCAATACCAAGAAGGAAAATACATTACAAGGATTGAATAAAAGATACATTTGAGTGTAATGTTATCTTCCTTTATTGGGTTTGCTATAGAACTCCTGAATCTTACAGTTCTGTGTGGTAATTATGTTGCAGTCCCCTTTTTAGGAACAAGGGACGATGGAGATACCTGTCCCCAGTGGCTGGCAGTAAATGTCAAAGATGCCTACTTACAGAACCAAGTGTCTTCATTTCAAAGGGCATGCTCAGTTCTTCCACAGGCAACTGGTAAGCTATGCCCACTCCCTCTGGTGGGAATAGTGTTTTATTCCATGTTCTACATGGCTGTCACAAGTTGGAGTCTGACAGTGTTTAGTCTTTGCAAGTTCTGACTGAAAGGTAATGCTTGCTTCCAGACCATGTTGGAGTGTCGCGAGGATCGTGTGTTTCCCCTTCATCATCTGAGTGGATGAGCTGTACATGTGGCTGTTCTGACCTGACTGCTGCCTCACAAGATGCTATATCTCCCTTACTAATTTTGCTCTCGTTGCTTAGTCTCCCTTGCTGAGCTGAATGACAAATGTGACAGCCTTGCTTTTAAGAGCCACAATATACTATGCTGAAGGTGCATGTTGTTTCCTCGTTATGGCACACAGCTGCTGAAATCCGGAATCTTAAATTGTGAATTGAAACCTTTCTTCTCTGTCATTACCAAGAAAGTCCAGAAGATGGCAGGAAAGCGTTTTGAGGCAGCCACTGGGCCATTTCCTTTTATTTCCCTCAATTTTTCCAGTTTGCAATATATCATCACTCAGTTCCTGTTCTCGTGAAAGATGTGCAAGGCCAACAGTAGCATTGAAGTGAATACGGAGTAAATCAAGAGGCAATTTATAAATAGTTGCAAGGGTCTGAGATGACAAATTAATTCTGCTTGTTTCATTACTTCGGTGGGCCTGCCTTACAAAATCCCAAATTCTGGGCAAGAGGTCAGGTTCAGATACAGAAGTCTAAGCTTGACAACAGTCATTTGAGGTTTGGTTTCTCTGTTCACCACAAAACCAATTCTCCATATGATTATTTTTTAAACTAGTTACCTAAGAAAGTATGATACATGCTGTTATGTTCTGTCTCATTTTTCCAGTAGCTTTTGAATTCATTAACAGATTATAGCCAAAACTGCAAATAAGGAGCAGCATCCAAAGACACAAGTTATATGAAATGAGCTACCCAAGCAGAGAAGGGAAAACAGTGGCCAAGGAGATTATAACGTTACCCTTACCTTGGTATCTCTTAACTTAATGATTTGTAAAGAATGATTCGGGGGCTTTGTTAATTTTTGAAGATCAATTGCTGAACAATTGTTTTCTTTACTAGATTCTTTTGTTTGTTTATTTCACAATTGATGGTAGAATGTGGCACCAAAAGAGCTTATGCCCCCACCCCACCTGCACTCAATTCATAAATGCTCATGATTTGCAGTGTATCACTTCTGCCTAGCTCATTAGGTTTGCAGTGCTTCAGGCCCGTAAGTGGGCACCGCCTTTTAAGCTGAGGTCGCTTACGATGCTGCAAAGCACAACTCCTGTCTCCTTGTCACCAGGGCAAATACTAGTCAAAAGCGTGGACAGAAATGTAACAGGTTTGAGCTCTGGGTTATTGATCCACTCATTTCATGATGTGGCTCATCTGAGGCGCTAACAGTCTTCAGGGTTGCCAGAGGCAGGCATGGGATAATTTTGGAAAGGCGATCAGATAGTGCTGGTATTGCTCCTGGATGCAGAATTATCAAGGAGGTGGGATTCAACTGCTGCTTCTAGATAACTTTTAAATCTCCTTTTGGTATCAGAGCTTGCCTTTTTGGATTGTTTAATAAAACACAGAAGGGGTATGCAATATTATTTAGATGGGGGGTGTGTGTTTACATTTATAAGTATGCACCCATGGGACATAAGTTTTCTTTTCCAGTGCCTGCAAGCTCTCTCTTTTTTTGGTGCAAATAAACCATGCCTTTATACTACCTGTGGTTAACTAGCTCTTCGCATGCTGTCAGCCGTGGCAGAATGGGGAGTCCCAGCTCCCCTTGAGTCCAATTTCATCGATGAACAACTCTGGGGCCTTGCATGAAAAAGTTTTCTCATGTTGCTAGCAAGCTGCCTCTTCTCCTTTGCCGGGTGAAGGCTGCTCCCAGGCCCTGCAAGACAGGCCGCTCCATCCATATTTCCCTTGAGGATCCCATGAGGGATCCTTCCCCTCAGCTGTGACAAGATGGCGCCTCAGACCCCTGAGGGAGCCCGCTGGGGTCAGTCAGTTCTGAAGGCTTGAGGTGTGCTTTGTTTCGCTTTATTTGAATATAATTCGTTTTTTCATTACCCATGTCAATTGTAATTTAAAAAAAAAAAAACAAACAATATTTTTAAAAACTACTTCAAGAAAAAAAAAAAAAAAACACCCGACGTTGAAAAATTCGGATTGCCATTGTGCCTTCACGCGTGCTAAGCGCACAGCACGGCTACGTTCAGTTGGTACCGGATATTTTAAATTAAAAAAAAAAAAAATTATTTATGCCTCTAAGTGATGTTTGAACTCATTGGTGGGGTGTTGCTTGTTATG
>NW_009258629.1:1512483-1521866 GCF_000687185.1 Egretta garzetta
CGCAGGAGCTAACTCGGGTCTTTCGGTGGGAGGTGGCTGCTTTGCGAAGGTGGTTCAGCCTTGTGCGTCGCTTCGCCGACGTAAAGTTCCAATACTTGGGTACTTTAAAATGGCATTTAACGTTAAAACCAGATAGATGCGGTTTTCTTTCCTTTTTTTTTGCGGTAAGATGCGTTTGCCTTCTTTTTAAAGGCAAAGGTAGTGTTGGAATTTAAATGAGTACGACATTGTTATAAGTACCATAAATTAAAAGTCTCCCTAGTCAGCATAATACTTCTCCTCATCTCATTTAAAGTGTAATGAACTGCATGTATTTTTTATAAACTTTGATAATCGCATATATTTGTTTTTTGCCATGTTTGTCGCTAAGCGCTGAGTGGGGCTTAACCTACTTCCTTTGCTGTAAATACACAGGTGGTGATTGTATAGTAGGACAGGTTGGGAAGAATATTCCTTAGAGTTTGGGCTTGTTTGAAACAACAGTGCATATAAATTGCTATTGTAAAATGGCTCTTCCGTATTTTATTTAGGAGAAATGTAATTTTAGAATATTTTTTTTTCTTTACAGGACCCTCCGCTATGTTCCTGAAAGCTCCCAAGACAAAATCATCTCTGATGAAGATGTCTTTGAAACACTGTTGAAAATATTTAAAGCTCTGTTCATAAATGACTTCAGTAGACAAGCACATATTTTGGCCTTACTTCCAGAAATCAAATGTAAATACCTGGAGTTACTGACTGTTGAGCAGAAGCAATCAAAAGTAAATTCATGTAACCATCAGAGTCGACCTGTGTTTAGTCCCGAGGAAGTTCTGCTCAATACACTAGGGTTCAGTATTGCTCGAGACCGAAGTTCCCTGGTGTCTGCTGGAACTGGAGTCTTTGTTACCGGAGGTTTTGTACCAAAAGGGACGGTTGTGTCTATGTATCCTGGTAATGGAATATTCTTTTTTCTGATAAAGTTAGACGTGATTTCTAACCATCTAATTGTAGAATGCCAAAGTTCTACACTAATTTTTTATTTTACGGGTTTTCTTTCTGTCATTCCTGAACGAAATCACAAGTTACAGTGGATGGGAATATTTCTGTATGAATAGACTAGAGTTCTTTTGGAAATCAGCAAAGCAATATGGGGGGGTGAGGGTGGTATGATTTTGTTTAGGAAAAAAAACTTCTAGTGCTCAAGAGTCTTGATTTTTCAGGTGATAGAAAAGTTGTTCCACATTCTTTAAACACAAGTGCATGGGAGCAGTTTCAAGTAGATGAATAGTACAGTTAAATTCATTGGGGTTTCTGTTTTGGATAAGGATCTGAAAAATGAGGTCTTGAGATCTCCACACAAATCAGCAGACCAGACAATGAACTCTTTCAAAACAGAAAAATACAAATTGGAGAATGAAAATAAAACCTTTATTTAGCGGAACTTTCTTCCATAAAGCATGTTTGGGAAATCAGCACTTCTCTGTTCCTCCTCATTTCCTGGAACTGTGTTTGCTTACAATTCTTAAAAAGATTTGTAATCCTGTCAGCATGGCCAAGCTAGAACAGCTCTGCTGAGACGCTTTCAATTTGTTTCAGTTTCATTTGTCAGGTGTCCCCTGTATGTGTTTTCTAGCTTGTGCCAGCATTGCAGGATCAGGACCAGTCCAAGCGCTGGGCAGTGGAGCATGTTTTGCCACGCCAAAGCAGGAGTGTCTGGCTGTTACCACTGACTGGTAGACTGACAAATTGTCAAACAACAATCACAGGGAACGAGGCTGTGACCTTGCAGCTCACTTCAAATTTCAGGTGCATGCTAAATGTGAGTGAAGGCTCATTACGAGTCTCCTCTTGCAGCTCATGTAGCAAAACAAGAGGAGGAGCTGTTAAAACGTCTTTTTCATGGGCATGAAGGAAACTGCAGGGCTGCTGGCTGGGGAGGGGACCCTCTGGAGAGAGTGGGTCAGTGCTCTTCTGCCTGTCCTTTGGCAGCGAATGCAGCCTGATGGTGGGGTCTTTGCTGAACTCCTCCTGAGGCTGCAATGAGGGATTTCTGCAGGGGCTTGCTGTAGTTGCAGTGGGAGTGAGGGATGCAGGCTGCAATGTCATGAAAAGTTGCAAGCCAGTCTGCTGTGACTTTTCTGTGCTTGGAACCCAGGGTAGGTTAAATCCTGTCCACAGATTTGGGAAATGGTCTGCTGAAATTACTTGTCTGTTCTTGGTTTGGCATTTTCCCTCTCCTGTACTGAACAAAATCTCTGATCGGGGAGTGTTTCAGGTTCTTTGCTCCGTGCATGCTTATACTTTTTGGAGTTCTGACACAGTAGTAACAAAACCAAACATCACGATGTTTTCCTCTCCGAAGAAGTCCGGTTGGCTGTGATGCTTTGTCTACCTCTCACATGGATACTGGACACAGGCCTTCTCTTTAATGATTTCCTTCAGTGGCTTCTCCTTTTGGAATATCTCAGCTCATGTAGGGGTTTTTTTGCATCCCACAAAGGTGTGTCTAAAAGCTTGTAGGTTTACAAGTGTCAGTGTCATTAACGGAGAGAAGAGTTCTCTCCTGCCCCCTCTGTCTCCTTTGAGTTTCTCTGTGGAGGGGACTGGAAGATAGTGTAAGCCCATTCTGACAGTTAACTGACTTTCTTCTGAAATAATCATATCTGTCTTACAACAGGTACAGTATACAGAAAGCATGAGCCCATCTTTTTCCAGTCCCTTGGCAATCCCTTTATTTTTAGGTGCATAGATGGCGTCCTTATTGATGGGAACGATAAAGGGCTATCGAAATCAGTGTACAGGTAAGTGGTCAAAAGAAATAGAGGATTGTCACTCAACTGATGTAAAACAGTGGTACTAACAGTCTCAGTTCCCTGTTACCTTACTTTGAGTTATATTTGAATATCATCTAACTCTGTATCTTGTGATGCAAATAACACAAGGGTAAGAGCTGCGAGGTTTGATCTGTTACGTACTTGTGTCTTCATCTGTAACACCAGTGAAATGTGTTTTGATGTACGGGGACTTGTTGCCTGTAAAGAAAATAGTTTTAATAGGAGCAGGATGTAGCATAAATTTTTTTAAATGCTTCTGAGCTGTTACTCAAATCTGATTAGTGGATTAAAAAAAAAAAAAAGCCTTGTATGTGGACTTGCTGATACCAAAAGGGTGAATCTGATAACTCTGTCTCTGGTCTGCAGATGAGCAGCACTTAGGAAGGGAGCAGTAACCCTTATAATAATACCATCTCATGTTGGAAGGGATCCATAAGGATCATCGAGTCCAACTCCCTGCTCCTTGCAGGGCTACCTAAAACTCACCTTATGACCAAGACCATTGTCCAGATGCTCCTTGAACTCAGACAGGGTTGGTGCCAGGGTGACCACTTCCCTGGGGAGCCTGTCCCAGTGACCGACCACCCTCTTGGTGAAGAACCTTTTCCTGATGTCCAACCTGAACTTCTCCTGACGCAGCTAGCCTGGACTGTGTAGCTTACCTTAAAATATAATTTGTAGCAATTTGTGTTTAAATCTGACATGAAAACAGAATCAGTAACGAGCAAAATCATCTAAAATAATGCCTAATTTGAATACTAATACTAATACCAGATTTTGATTCTGGGAATGAGTTTGAACTTGATTTTGTAATGACCCTTCACATCTTTAGAGATGAATGAGATGTGTTTACACCATTCTGTAATGGTAACGTTTCATTTTGATTTCTGGAATTGTACGTGGTGGTTTTGTGTGGGTTATTCCACCAGAGTCTGAAAGACACCACACACCAGTGGGAGGTTTAAATGTACTTTCTAAAGTATCATCAAGGTGTTGTCTGCATGCACACCCCCCACCCCAGGGCTGTCCTGTCTCCCAGGCGGGTTGGACAGCTGCTTTACCCAGTGGCTGGGGGCGGTTCTCCAGGAGGAAGCACAGATCAGCCGTTAAGTGAAGGAGCGATGATCTGCGTTAACACTGTCGGTCATTTCAGGTCTTGCAGCAGGAGAGATCAGCTTGGCCCATTTCAAATGAGCGATGAGAGCTGGCTCACAGCTGCCCTGCAAAACCCACTGGCGGTGGGACAGTATGTCAACAACTGCTCACACGGTAAGTTGCCAGGTAAATTTTCCAGGCTTGAGTTTGTCTTTATGGATGTAAATTATTTTTGAGGTGACACAAGAAAATCAGATAGTGATATTGGGGGACAATAGTGCTGTTTAAAACAAGATAAACAATGTGATAAAGAGTTTCTGAGGCCTTTTATGGTAGCTGGATGTTAGAACCCTCCAGCACAGCAGCGCTTCAGATATCCTTGTGCTTTTCTCACTGACTTCCCCAGATCCCCCAGTCTCCCTCCCGGTATGCAGAAAGAAAGGCACACATCCTGAAATGTGAGATGGTGGGAAAGGATATCTGGTAAAGGACCTCTGGCCTGAGGCAATACACAGAGTTGCAGCTCCAGTTCCCCAGTATGATTCCAGCAGGCTCCATGAGAAAACCATTTGCACAGTGGCATGTACAGTAAGAGTCTATCACTGCTCAGCTTGAACTATAGTACTTTTTTTTTTCACTTCCTTGCGTTCATGCGCAAAATCTAGGAAACTGTTGGTATGATCTAGCTGTTGGATGTGAGGAACTGAACTATTTATTCTGTCTCACTCAATATGTGTTGGTCTTAAGGTTTGGAGGGAATAAATAACTCGTGGGAACAGTTGTGAGATACAGAATGTTGCATTGCTACCATACCTAGCTTCTAAGTGGCTTTCAGAGCCTGCATTACACTAAAGATACCCTGCCTACTAGTAGTATCCAGAAAGGCCGCTGGAGTAGCAAACTGGATACTGACCAGCACACAAAGGGCTGTCCCATGAAACTGTTTCTTCCAGGTCCAGTGTCCATGTAAAGAAAATTCCTTTCTTCCTGCTGGACAGCTGGTGATTTTCTCCCTGGCTGTATTTATTGCATATTTTGCCACCAGGAAATTTTTTTTCAGTATTTTCTTTTTTCTTTTAACTAAAAGCAAATGCGTATTAACAGCATCTCTCAATGCTGTAATCTATACCTGATGCTATACAACTTGTCCTCCTTCATATACATACTGATAATTGTAGGATCACAGAATGGTTTGGGTTAGAAGGGACCTTTGAAGGTCATCTAGTCCAACCCCCCCTGCAATGAGCAGGGACATCTTCAACCAGATGAGGTTGCTAAGAGCCCCATCCAACCTGACCTTGAATGTTTCCAGTGGTGGGGTATCTACCACCTCTCTGGGCAACCTCTGCCAGTGTCTCACCACCCCCATCGTAAAAAAAATTCTTCCTTACATCTAGTCTGAATTGACCCTCTTTTAGTTTACCCCGTGTCCTATTTTAACAGGCCCTGCTGAAAAGATTGTCCCCAGCTTTCTTGTTAGGCACTGTTTAAGTACTGAAAGGCTGCAATCAGGTCTCCCTGCAGCCTTCTCTTCTCCAGGCTGAAGAAGCCCAACTCTCTCAGCCTGTCCTCGTAGGAGAGGTGCTCCAGCCCTCGGATCATTTTTGTAGCCCTCCTCTGGACCCACTCCAACAAGTCCATGTCTCTCCTGTGCTAAGGGCCCCAGAGCTGGACGTGGGACTGCAGGGGGGGTCTGACCAGAGTGGAGCAGAGGGGCAGAATCCCCTCCCTCAACCTGCTGGCCACGCTGCTTCTGATGCAGCCCAGGAGACAGTTGGCTTTCTCGGCTGCAAGCTCACATTGCTGGCTCATGTCCAGTTTTTCATCAGGTCATGCTGTTTAATGCAATAGGGATGAATTAAAGCTCCTATAGCTGGAGGTGTATATCTTTTGTAAATTCAAAATGGGAATTCACAGTGCAGTAGCTCTCAGCAGAGGCATGGTTTTCAGGCCTGATGAAGCATCTGGTCCTTCTGCAGCGGTACATTTGATATCTTTACACATCTCTAAACCGTATCTTAAGATTTTCTGAATATCATAGAGGCTTTTTTTTTTTTCTTCTTCTAGAAAAAGCGGCCAATGTGTGCTATCAAGAGTTTGATGTGCCAGGATATTTTCCAGTAGAACTGAAACAGTATCTTCCAAACATCGTCTACAGCCATGACATAGAGAGGTTAGCAGCAAATCAAAGAGCTCATAGATTTATATGATACAAGGCATACCGTATGTGTAAAAAAGGGAAATGTAGTTGACAAATAGTAGTATTCCATATGAAGATGAGTAACACAAAACTGTGATTTATAAGATCGTTTCTTTTTGATCCTCTTTCCATGTCTTTGCAAATGAGATCAGCATAGCTCTGAAGACACAGTTTTACAAGCAGTGGTTACACTAGAGTGTGTTTCTTCTGAATCCCATAAAGCGCTAGTTATATTTTGCTTGTATACAGTGCTGAGGTTTTTCAGTGTGTATTTCAAACGTAGCTAGCAACGCTTAACCAATCAAAGCCCTTCTAAGGTAGCTGAGATTTAGGTTTCTTACTCTCTAGTTCTCCACGTCTTATGCTTATATGAGGAATAGGCAGATGATTTTGCAAGAAGAAACCTAAAATTTGAATGAACGCATGTGACTTTTAGTTACAGTCGCAATTACAACATCCTCATTATGACCTGAAAATCCACCTCTTTTGGAAATTAAACTGCTTAGAAACCTTTCTCAGATTTTTGTTTGGAAATGTGAGAAAAGTGACAATTAGATGAATATGTACAAGGAGCAATATTGACAACAAGGACAGACAATATGTCTGGAAGTGAGTGTCCTGTACTGGGATGTAGTTGAGAATAACTTTGAAGCTGTGAGAAAGTAAGTTGTAATGTTGGTCCTGAATTTAACACAACAAAGAAATTGGACTTCTGGTTGTTCATGGTTTACCCCCAGCTGGCAACCAAGCACCATGCAGCTGCTTGCTCACCTTCCTCCCCCCCCCCCTCAGTGGGATGGGAGAGAGAATTGGAAGGGCAAAAGTAAGAAAACTCATGGGTTGAGATAAGAACAGTTTGATAATTAAAATAAAATATAATAATAATGATGACAATAAATTGTAGTGAAAAGGAAAATTACAACAAACAAAAGAACAAAACCTGGGAAAAACAAGTGATGCAACTGCTCACCACTCGCCAAACAGTATCCAGCCTGTCTGTGAGCAGTGATCGCTGCGCCCCAGCCAGCTCCCCCCATTTTATGTACTGAGCATGGCATCATATGGTATGGAACAGCCCTTTGGCCAGTTGGGGTCACCTGTCCTGGCTGTGCCCCCTCCCAGCTTCTTGTGCACCTGGCAGAGCAGGGAAGCTGAAAAATCCTTGACTACTGTAAGCCCTGCTCAGCAACAAGTAAAGCATCAGGGTGTTATAAGCTCCTTCTCCTCCTCCTAAATCCCAAGCACGGCACAATGCCAGCTACTAGGAAGAAAATTAACTCTGTCCCAGACGAAACCAGGACACTGGTTCCATTGCTCCCTTCAGGAACCAAATAATCCTCTTCATCTAGAGGATGTGTAAGGATTTTGGAGCAGGTCATCTAGACTTCTAATGTAATCCTGGAGCCATTTTAAAACTCGAAAATTTGGTTGAAGAAAAGTCACGGTGCATATTGGGGAAACGACTTTTCTGATTAAACTTAGACTTTGCTGAGGCAGCATTAAAGATGCAGTTGTAATCTGCAGATAAATAAATAAATACTAATAAAAGAAGTGGTCAGGCTGAACTTCTGGGAAGCCTGGATGTTGTACTTGAAGTGTGAAGGCGCAGTGAGCAGAGCTAAGCTATGGGACCATTTCAGGAAGGGGGAATTTACTCTTTTCCTTGGAATCTGTCCAAGAAGGTGACGGTTTTGCAGTCCTCAGTTCTCCCAGTGTGCAGCCACCTGACAGAAGATCCCATCTGCTTCTAGCTGCTTGTCTTGATATTGATAGTTACAGTGCTGGCAACATAGGTAATCTGGTTTCTAAATAGTTTTCTATTGTAAAAGAGTTCTTGGTACTTGTTTACCTTTTTGTTGTTTGATTTGTTTCAGAGTGGCCTCACATTAAATTTCTTAGTGGTGGGGTCTTGGGTGGATTCTGTTCTTCACTTTCGCGCTCATCAGCATCAGAAGAAAGAGCTCTCCTTCCTAGAACAGATACTTCAGTTTTAGGGCATGGTCATTTACTTGAAGGAGGTTAGAGGGGGGTGGGTTCCTAAATCTCTCTGCAAGAAAACTGTTTGCCAGCCACTGATTTCAGCTTGGGGTTTATGGAGAACTACCATCCTGTCACTGCAGGTTGCAGCGGGCTCTGGTGCAGCTCTGAGCTGCCGTTCTGGATGTTGTTTGCCTGGGAGCGGGTTTAGCCAGCTAGCACCAGTGGGCAGGCGTCTCTACAGGAATGACTTCTGCTCCGTGAAGCCTGCTGTAGCTTCTCCTGTCTGTTTAAGTGCCTTGTGCTCTGTCTGGAGTAATTCATTTCTGAATAACTGTGTGAGCGGAAACATTACCTGCATGCCCACATAGGCTCTGCTTTTTTTGGTAATTATATTGGGTTTGCTTGTATTTGCTATCTGTATTTCGGTGTTTTTCCAGGCTCCCTGGCCTTCGTTATGCATGCTACTCCCAAAAGTAATCTAGACAGAGCCATTGTTTTAGCTCCTTGCCATGAAGAATTTAAAAAATTCAAAGGGAAATTGTTCACATTCCCCACGTTTTGCTTTTCCTTTCTTTGCAGCCACCCGAGGTGTGTAGTGCTTGTCACTCTCAGAGACATCAAGCAAGGAGAAGAACTTTTTTCTAATTACTACACTGTTGTCAGCTGAGTTAATAGATCCAAGACTGAAGAAATCTGTGTCATTAAAATGCTTGCTGTGTCTGTACTTCAAGCTTCATGAGCATGTTTACCTAACGGAGGGCTGTAGCTTTACCATTTAGAAAGCAACCTGCCTGTATTCCCCTGGAAACACTCCACATCTGATGCAGAGGTGATGGTTTAACCCTTTACATCATTGGGTTCTCAGCTGCCTGCTGCTGCTGTTGATATTACTGCTTATTGGCGTTCAGCTGTCCATACCGTAGCTCATAAAATAAAAACCGAAGTTGTGGGGACGCCGTCTGATCTTCTGGTGGCACAGTTGTCTGTAACAGTGGCTCAGTTTTAATATTTTGCCATTTCGCGTCTCGTGCTTACCGTGGACACAGTTTGTAAAAATGAATTCCCTCTGGTGAGCTGTTCCTCGGATAATCCTCATAGCTCGCAGTAATTACTAGCTCTTGTCCTCGTTTTCCTGGAGTCGGTCCCTTTGGTACCTGCTTCCTTTTAGAAAGTGTTTTAAGTTGTCCAGATCTTTTAGGAAGCCAGTTTTGGAACAACGCTAACAGGCACTTTGGATGCGCCTGCTGCGGGGTGCGTGGTTGTCCAGAGGCCAGCCCGAGCCGCTGGCTGTA
>NW_009258629.1:1522894-1523395 GCF_000687185.1 Egretta garzetta
GGGCCGCGGCGGGGGCCGGGGGGTGACGCTGCGCCTGCCGTGGGGTAGGAGGAGAGGCGGGTTGTGCTTTGCAGCCCTGTCCAGTCCTGGTTTCAAGGGTTCAGTGAAAGTTTCATGGCACGTGGCAACTTTTGTAGCTTTTATTCTTGCAGAGAGAGAACTTCACGTTGCAGCGTAGCCGGAGGAAGTAACGCCAACCGAACGTGCTGTGTATTTTTTTTAATGAGTTACTGGCGTAAACAGAGCCAGCCATTCCCAGGTTAATTCTTGTTGCTGTCTGCAAACTGCCTTCGGAAAGTAAACAAGAGACAGCTTGTCAGTCTTTCGGTCTGGCTAAACAGCTTGGGAAAGAAAAATCATCCCAGCGTTTACTGCAGAAGTCTCAGCAAGCCTCCCAATGAATTTGTGGTTGGCATAAGCTCCTGGGAACGGCGGAGCCGGGAAGCAGAGCGCTCTGACCGGACTCGTAGCAGCCGGGGCCGCCCGGGGGGCCCCCCATAC
>NW_009258629.1:1523493-1523798 GCF_000687185.1 Egretta garzetta
CTCAGCCAGGGAAGGCTGGCGTCTTCAGGAGGTCTGAACAGCAGAGCTGTGAGACAGCAGCTTGTGGCGCAGCATGGGCCGTACAAGTTTTACGAAGCTGCAGGGACAACTTCTGGTGGCACTCCTTGAGTCTTCACTGCGCGGTGGCCGATCCAAGCAGGCAGTGATCTCCACCCTACTGAAGAGGACGCTCCTGCTCTGTCACTCTGAGCATCCCTTTCCTCTGGAGCTGGCCTTCCCCCGGCGGTCACCCAGCACCTCTTCATCTCTGAGGAGGAGGCTGGTGTGCAGGGCTCCTGCTGCTC
>NW_009258629.1:1523981-1524661 GCF_000687185.1 Egretta garzetta
GAGGGGAAGCAAGGCCTGGCCGGCCACGGGCAGCAGCAGTTGGTCTCTGTCTGCTGGTGGCTACAGGAAGGCGAAAGTGGCAGGAGGCGGGGGAGGCGCAGCCAGGTGGTACTGCTGAGGGGGCAGCAGCACCAGCAGGAAGGGCAGAAATAATGGTCCTGTGAAGTGCTACAGCCCACGAAAGGGCTTCGGCTCTGTCAGGCTGTTCCTTGTCGTCTTCAGATCCCTGTCACTTCCTTAAAGGTGAAAGCCATTCTAATTCCCTGCGTGCCCGCTCATTAGCACCAAACTGACGCCGCCGGTGCCTGGGAGGAGGGTGCGCTCCCACGTTACTGCAGATGCCACGTGCAATCTGATAATAACCCAGTGAAGTTCTCTATGCAATCTACTTGCGGTTCATTAATAAATTACTCATTACAGTACAACCTCACTCCTGACAGATGATTCGCCTGAATGGTTTTCACTGGAATTCCCTAAGAGTAGGGGCTGCCTTGGCTAACTGCCTCTACAGGCTTAGGGGTAGAGGAGGGAAAGGAAATGGAACTCAGCTTTAAGGTAGTTCCAGTTACCGGCAGGCCGGATCCGCCAAGTCGTTCCCCCGGATGCGGGCCCGTAGCATGTTAAAGCACGGCACGAATTCAGGAGAGAGAACCCCTGCGCTTGAGCCTGTTGCCAGCTGT
>NW_009258629.1:1533343-1535615 GCF_000687185.1 Egretta garzetta
AGAGAGCGGCTGCCCCAAGCTGACCAAAGGGATGCCCATGCCCTGTGACATCATGATCAGCAACAAAAGCTAGGGGAAAGGAGAAGGGGGCATTTGCTATGAGGGCGTCCATCTTTGGACCAGCCGCTACGCCTACCGAGGCCCTGCTGCCCGGGCAGCATCTCGTCATCACCTGCGGATGGGAAGTGGAGAATAAGTTTGGTGGGTTTGTTTTTCCCTTTGCTTCTGCTCAGCCGTTGCTTTTCCTTTATTAACCTGCCTTTATCTCGACCCCTGAGATCTCCTTCATCTGATTTTCTCCACCTGCCATCCTGCTGAGGAGGGGAGTGGACAGAGTGGCTTTTTGGCACCGGGCATCCAGCCAGGGTCAACCCAAACCAACAGAAGAGCAAAACCAGGAGCAGGCGGGGAAAACTGAAAGGTTCACCACTGCACGGAGAGTTTTAGGCTTCGTTTTTCCTGGATTCGTCTGAACTCCTTACCCTGGTAAATGTCCCGGTAGCCTTGGCGCTGCCGTGGGGGGTCCCTGACCGCGGGCAGCAGCAGGCAGCTTGCCAGCTTTGGGGTTGACGGGCTGCAGAGCTTTGCAGGTTGGGCTGATTCCACACGCCTCCCCAGTGGGAGCAGGAGGATGGAGCCCTTGACACTGCAGTATTGATTTGGAAATGCTGCGAGCCAGCTGCTGCCCTTCCGATGGTGGAATCAGCTGTTGGAATATACGGAATTGCATGGAGGGACACCCATCTGGTCTCACCAGGCTCGTCTGAAGAAAACTGGTTCTGGTTTTTGAATTCTTAGCTCAAAAGGTGAAGTTGGTAGTAACAGCTGACTGTAATTCTCCAGGAGGTTGAGCTGTTAACTGGAATGCCTGTTGATTTGGCGTGTCAGGAGAACAGAGGTGCTTGACAGATCGAGAGATGAGCTAACAAACTTTGCAGGGTGCTGCAGACTCCCAGGAAGAACAGAGAGGTGGCTCGTGGCGGGAGAGGGATGTGTCTGCGGGGAGAAGGAGCTGCGAGGAGTCAGCACAGGAACTGGAAGCTCACTTTAAAAAAGCAATTCTCAGTCAAGCTGCTGAAGTCCTCACTGCTCAAGATTCTGAAGTAGCACCAGTAGGATTTAGAGCAGGCGGGCATCAGCTAGCCCGTGCCAGCTTTCCACGTTAGCACACTCGGGTTTGAAAGGCCTGGCCACCTGGGGAGGCCACCCCAAGGGGCTGGGGGGGCGACTGCTGGCAGCTCAGAGGCCACCGTTCCTGCAGGGCCCCATCCTCGGAGCCATTTCATCCATTGCCACAGCACGTGGCCACGGAGAGCGCGATCAAGGCAAACCGCATCTCCCTGCTGCAGCACTTCGATGTGGAAGGACTGAGAATGAGTTTGTCAGGCACTGAAAAAACCATGATCTGCTGAACTCCTGAAGGGCATGTATGATATATATGCATATACCTCTGTGTGTGTGTCCATACCTGTACACAGGTGTGTTTCTATACAAGCATACCCATATCCAGGTGGGACGGGTGTAGGGGCTACCATTCCCTGGGCAACTCCCATGCCACTCTGGTAGGAGGAGAGGGGTGATTGCTGCTGCCCACCCATCCTTCCTCCCTTAGAATCATAGAATCACTTTGGTTGGAAAAGACCTTTAAGATCATCGAGTCCAACCTTTAACCTAACCCTGCCATCCCACCACTAAACCATATCCCTAAGCACCTCATCTAGCCTTCTTTTAAATACCTCCAGGGATGGGGACTCTACCACCTCCCTGGGCAGCCCATTCCAGAGCCTGACAACCCTTTCAGTGAAGAAGTTTTTCCTAATATCTAACCTAAACCTGCCCTGGCGCAGCTTCAAACCATTCCCCCTCATCCTATCATCTGTTACCAGGGAGAAGAGGCCGACCCCCACCTCCCTACAGCCTCCTTTCAGGTAGCTGTAGAGGGCGATCAGGTCTGCCCTCAGCCTCCTCTTCTCCAGACTAAACAACCCCAGTTCCCTCAGCCGTTCCTCGTATGACTTGTGCTCCAGACCCCTCACCAGCTTGGTTGCTCTCCTCTGGACATGCTCCAGCAATGCAACATCCTTCTTGTAGTGAGGGGCCCAAAACTGAACACAGTGTTCGAGGTGTGGCCTCACCAGCACCGAGTACAGGGGCACGATGACTTCCCTTGTCCTGCTGGTCACACTATTCCTGATACAGGCCAGGATGCCATTGGCCTTCTTGGCCACCTGGGCACACTGCTGGCTCATATTCAGCCGGCTGTCAACCAGTA
>NW_009258629.1:1535712-1536238 GCF_000687185.1 Egretta garzetta
GCCGCCAACTGGATTTAGTTCCATTCACCACCACTCTCTGGGCTCGGCCACCCAGCCAGTTTTTAACCCAGCGAAGAGTATATCCATCTAGGCCATGAGCCGCCAGCTTCTCCAGGAGAATGCTATGGGAGACTGTGTCGAAGGCTTTGCTGAAGTCCAGGTATACAACATCCACAGCCTTTCCCTCATCTACCATGCGCGTCACCTGGTCGTAGAAGGAAATCAGGTTGGTTAGGCAAGACCTTCCCTTCATGAACCCATGCTGACTGGGCCTGATCCCCTGATTGTCCTCCATGTGCCTGGTGAGCACACTCAAGATGAACCTCTCCATAACCTTCCCCGGTACTGAGGTCAGGCTGACTGGTCTGTAGTTCCCCGTATCCTCCTTCCGGCCCTTCTTGAAGATAGGTGTCACATTTGCCAATCTCCAGTCATCTGGGACCTCCCCTGTCACCCAGACCTGCTGATAGATGATAGAGAGTGGCTTGGTAAGCTCCTCTGCCAGCTCCTTCAGCACTCTTGGGTG
>NW_009258629.1:1536357-1560897 GCF_000687185.1 Egretta garzetta
GGATAACTCATCGGGCCATTAAAGACTGAGGCAAAGAAGGCATTGAGTATCTCTGCCTTTTCCTTGTCTTTAGTGGCAATGTCCCCCCTTGCATCCACTAGAGGATGGAGGTTCTCCCTGGTTCTCTTTTTGCTGTTCACGTATTTAAAAAAGCTTTTCTTATTCCTTACAACAGTGGCCAGGTTAAGTTCTAATTCGGCTTTTGCCTTTCTAATTTCCTCTCTGCATGACCTGACAAGATCCTTGTACTCTTCTTGGGTTGCCTGCCCCTTCTTCCACAGCTGGTAAGCTCTCCTTTTTTTCCTGAGTTGCTCTCCTTTTTTTCCTGAGTTACTCTCAAAGCCACCGTTCCTTCCTGCCCACTGCACATCAGGCCCTGCCGTGGTCTGACCTGACTTGCTAAGCACGGTAGCACCACCACCAACCACCACCCCGGGGCCTTCTCGCTCACTCTGTTGTCTGCTGTTGCAGTGAGCTGAATCGCCTCGTAGAGGGGCCAGAGCGAGCCAGCAGGCAGGAAGCCCGTAGGTGGTGGCTACGAGTTGCTGATTTGGCTCACTGGGCCTTACAAAGCCATGCTTTAAGACACTTTGGCGTATAAAGGTGATGCTGCGCTTACCCAGCAGCTCCTCGTTGCCTGCCAGTCTGCTCCGCTCCCTGGCTGCGCGCTCCTTCCCCGTGCCAGTTCTGGAGCTCCCCAGGTGACCGAGAAAGGCGCCTCGGTTGCTGCAGCGAAAGGGAGGGATGCTCTCCCGCCGAGTTAATGAGCGGTGTCAAGTCCGCTTGCGCAGCGGGCAGACGTAAGGCCAAGGAGCCGCGCTGCAGGGCGGGGGAGGCGGCGAGGTCAGCGCAGCGCGAAGGCAGCCGGGGAGCGGGAACATGGAGGCATCCCGGCTGCCTCCCACATCCCAGGGACACCATCTGCCGGGAGCTCTGAATTTGTTTTAGCAAACTGATGGCTGGGGTTTACACTTCTGCTCGTCGCTGCCTTGCCCCCGTGGACAAAACAAGGACTTGGGCGCCACAAAGCCAAGCACCCTGAGGACTTCAGCAGCCGCTTCTCTTTTCAGTGGCAGAAGTGGATGTCTCCCGAGATTACTTTAGTGGAAATGTAAGCAGTTAAAGCAACTACTGAGGTGGGGAGCAGAGGTTTACATGATATATAAATACACTAATTAAGACCATTTCTAAGACTACAGCATCGCAAGGCTAACAATTAGTTGCTCAAAACAAGAGAGGACAAGGTGGGGTCAGTCCTTATGGTTTGTTCTGACCACACTGATCTTCATGCTAAACAACTAGAAAAAGGGAGGCACAGCTTCTCCCCAAAGTTTTGCACCTCGTGTCAACCACTGTGCCACTTACCCTGCATCTCTTCAATCAGGGGAAGCAAAGCTCATTAGGCTACTTGGCAAATGACAACTTTTGCTGTTCAGCATTGTATCAGCTTGCTCTCCTATCCAATTAAAAAATAATGATTTCTTTACCCGAAGCTGTATGGTGCTAGCCGATGCAAAACCAAGCACAGTGGGCGGAGGAAAGCACGGCAGTAATCCCAGCCTTCGGCAGAACTGGTATGTAAGATCTTGGAGGGAGTAACTCTGCTTTTCAGGGCCCAAGTGTTCATTTTCTGGAGGGAAAGGAAAACCAGGACAAAAATAATTTCAAATCATTTAACTTCAGTATTATTGCCTAGGCCAAGTAAAATTTTCCTGTTCACACCTGAAATCTAGCTTGACACGGATTTACAGCTTTGGGCGAGTTTTCTTGCACCAGGGGACAGGAAGGCGTTCCCCGCAGCATGCCCCGAGTACCGGGCCGTACGGCTGCGGTCGTCGTTCTGCAGCTACGTGTAAGCCCCAGCTAAGATTTTGCTATACTTCAGCCATAATGTTTTGATGTTCGAAGGAAATCCCTTCTTACTATTTCACCTGCATCGCTGTGTTTTTCGCTCTCCTCTATGCAGCGTTAGGTAGCGTGGCAGCGCACACCCGGAGTTCGCGACACGCGTTCAGAGTTACTGCTAAGTACTTCTGAAAATGCAGCAGCCAGCACAGTGCAGATGCATGAAAAGCTTTACAAGTAAAGAAAGGTTTCCAGACATTTATTTCTGGAACTGTACACCAGGTATTAAAGTACAACAAATACAAAATAATGCTCAAAAAAATCAGTGTTTATGTACAAATATTAAAACCAATGCAACAATAGCGACTTCCTCTTGAACATCCGATACTAAAACATGTTCCGATTGTCACCAGGTTTGTTGTTACGCACAGGGTACTTACTCTGAACTGAGAATAACTGGAGTCTCTGTTTTATTTAGGAGGACTATAACCATGCCTACTGTATTTTACAATTGATAGTATCTTCCTTCTTCTTTCAGTGAAAAATAGGAATAAAAAAAATAGTAACCTTGTCATTATAAATTACGGTATTTAGTTTCCCCGTCTGTAGACAATGTGCTTGTAACGCTGGGCAAATAGTGTCCCTGTTGGTCAGTTTATCCGTTAGTTTACATTCAAAGTTGAAATACCCACTAGAGACTTTGGTTAAATTAAGTAGTATCACTATGTCCTACCCGATCTGAAGTTTTCCTATATTTCTGACCCTCAGTTTTAAAAATTAAAAACAGGAAACAATTGCACAATTCATTGACCTAATTGTACACGATTTAGTATTCTTCAAACAGTATTGTACATCCTTCAAGTAAATTCAGCAGTTTGACCATGACAAGAGGAAAACTAAACATTTAAAAACCTAGCGTGAGAAGGTGACGTATGACTAACCAAAGTAAAAGTATTGCTATCATCACAGCACCAGTTACACTTCTAAATGAATCGGCTACCCTCTTCAGGTTCCCTGTACATAAAAAAGATACATTTACCAACACTGCAATTGCCCATTATGTATTTTTTTTGGTTTGTTTGTATGAAGAAAAAGTGTGGCAAAGGACAAAGAATTCATCACAGTTTGTTACAAGAATTGTGCTTCACCATCTGAGAACCAAGGCAATGTAATTTCTTCATATGGTTGCAATTCAGTTATCTTCATGCTGACTTTCAAAACGCAATTCTTTTAATAAACAGTAACAAGTTCTCCATTTAAATGTTTAAACTGAGAGAAAAATAAGTAAGTCCAGCTTTTAAAAGAAAAAGTTCAATAAATAGCTATTTTACATGGATAAAGTCATAGTGGTACAAATTTATGAATGTCACATCAAGCATGCACAAAAATGTTACTATACACAGAAGTAGTCAGAAAATATTGAAATAGATATCTAAAAAGATATGAAGAATTTACATATTTACAAAATCTTGCAAATTATTGCCTCATTTTAACAAGGAATTAAAAGTAAACGATTACCAGCTAGCTAGCCAACAGGCTAAATAAGATCAGCATTTAAAAATCTATTAGACTAGCCGGAATTCATTTTTCTCTCATATCATTTTCTGAATTTTGGTCAAAAGTCTTTATTAAATAACTAAAGTGTCCATTCAACCTGCTGACAACCCAAACCTTAGACAAGTCTCTGTCTACATTAAGAGCCCAGCAATGCATAGATAAACTGAATATATTACTGCATCAGCTAATGAGAATGGGCATGTTCATTTAAGTGCAACTGGTATAAGCATTCAGTCATCTTTGTATAATGATTTTTATACAGACCAGCCACTCGCTGTAAACCCATAGATAAGCTTGAATGTATAACAATGGAGGATTATGGCCAGTATTTTACAAAATTACATAAAATGTGTTGATTCATAAACAAAAGAAACAAGGTACAAAGTTCAGCACAAAACACAGCAACAAGAAGCTGACAACTTGGCTAAAAATGTCAAGAGTACAACACGGGGCCAAGGCTACCTGTTACTTACTGTGTACTTAATGAAGCCGCATGCTTCAGACGTTTAAGTTACAACATCATCTCTACTTTTGTCCACTGTGCTAAACTAATTTGTTTTTAATGTGGCAAATGTGCTACCATGTAAACACTTCAAAGCAATCTTCATTACAATGCTGTAAAGAAAACTCCACTCGTTGCATCCGAAACTCAGGATGTCGATGCAGTTCACAGTATGCGTAATAAATACCCTCTTCCCTTTCAAATATTAAAGTCACTACTTTCTAATTACTTAGCATAACCTTGAAGCAACTATTACAAATATCAACAATGCAAACTTAATCACTTGAGTAATGAAAACAAATTAGTGGCAATTAAATTTGTAATACAAACAGTGCAAAGAAGAAGTATGGAGGGAAAGGGGAAATCCTATTGAAGCAAGGTTCAGATTCTCATTAAAAAAACCCTGAAAGCTGTACGCTACAACAACATGTTATGAGCCAATACTATGTTTGGTCTGACTCTCCTGCAAGAATTAGAACAAACGTTTGCAAGACAAACTTCCTGGATGGCTAAATTGCACTCAGTATTCAAAATAAAACATTTACTGAAGTTAAACAGTTGCTTTTATGGGGGACATTTTTACTCATCCTCTCCTACGTGACCAAGGTAGTGAAGTGCCATTTTTGAGCTAATGACTTGCCAAAACAAATAAATGCAATCCACGCTAAAGAAAAACTTTCAAATGCATACTTCAAGGTTCTACTATTATTCCTATCTAAACTATATAGTCCCTCAAAACTCTAACACTTTGAACTGCAGCGCTCCAAACCATTTAAGGTGTCTTCCAAATGCAGACTGTTTGCTTAGTGGTAAATCCTAAGCTGTGCAGACTGTAGCTTTATGCAACATCAGCTGCCTTAGGAAAGTTATGGTACATGATTACATTACTCTTCAAAGCCGTGGACAAACCCCATCTGAATACATTATAGCCTAAAAAGCCTCTGTTTAAGCCAGTAAGTTTGAAGTACACAGACACCTATGGCAGCGTAATTACTTCTGTGTAAGGTAGCCATGGCCTATAATTTTGCAACAGCATCAAAGTGTTGGTCTTCACACTTTACTCATGTTATAAGTCCCTTGTGCTAGCTTCCACCAAGATGAACTTGCTGTTTTGTAAACTGAAGTGCTCTAGTTTAGTATCACATGAGAGAAGGTTCCGTTTAAAAAACATCCTTGTATGTTTGTGCAGTTTAAATTAAAGAAACCCATCCCTGCCTTTATAAGAAAAAAAAAAAATGCTACATTGAGCAGGGATCAGGATTGGTACCTGTAAACATTGTTATTCCACTGCATCCGTTACGGCAAAAGTAACTTAGACTAAAAAGCCACTCCAATCCATTCAGAACTTCTGTGCTGGTTTTGAAATGGTGGCCTCCGTCTACAGGCTTTAAAAAAAATTGAAGCAGAGCTTAAAGCTGCACCACAGAGTTCTCTTAGTCCCAAACTCTGCCAAACATCCTATGACATTTCCACATTTATGGACTGAAAAAAGAAATTACTCTTGATAAATCAAGATATAGTTCTATACATACAAAGACATCACTGATGTCATAAAGTTCAAACTTCCAGTGAAAGACTAAGCAAACCTGATAGCTCCCATCAAGTTTACTACTACTGCATAAAGTACCCACTGTTTGTTTAGTTTTCCACAGTCATTCTGAGTGTAGGGCAGCATGTTGGTGAAGAGTGTGGGTATTGATAAAACCATTTGTCTCATTTGCAGATAGACTGCTGAAGTCAGCCACCGAAACGGCCATTTTGGCACTGGTAATATGGTGTGTGTGGTTCTCAAAGTCCACACCAAGGTTATTTACAGAGACATCATTCATGAAGGATTCTGGGACAGCAATTCCCATTTTCAATCTCTTCGCGGGTCTTTCTGTCTCCTCGCTGCACATGTTCATCGGGTTTAGCTCTGAATGATAGAAGCCAGTCTCAAATAAATTAAAACAATCACTTTCACCATTGCTAGGCAAGTTAAGCAATTCTTCTGTTCCAACAGGCACGTGATTAACTGGTGCTCGGGGTAAGCTGTCCATTGGAGGGAAGGCGTCATCCAGGCAGTTCACATCTGAAGTGTGGCAGACTGTAGCTACGCTATTTGTCAATGCTGGAAAAAAGATGAACACAAATGCAAATGAAATAGTTGTTTGCACAGTCACAACAAAAAGATTTTATTTTTCTTGATTTACCTGTCAACTCATTGGCAGTGATAGAGTTCAGAATGCTTAGCTGTTGATCAGGAATGGTTTCTGTTCGGCTGTTAGATGTTAAGGCTGAAGAATGCACTGCTCCACCAAGGGCTTCTGCTTCATCTACCAAACGATCCATGTAGTCCCTAAAAGAAGATTGCATCCATAATTTATTATTTAACTGGAAAAGGTTAAATGGCCTAAAAATTATGATGGATTTAATTTCAGCTGCCACAGGCACTGCAGCATTACACTGCAATGACAGAAGGAAAAAGAAAAAAAAAGAAATCTTCTGTATTTACTATTTGCAACAGAAAACATACTCCAATAATGTTTTACTTACGTAACTCCTGGATGATGGTTGTATCTCTTCTTCCCAAATCTTGTTTGCTGAGCGAAGTAATCATAACGTTCTGACTTTTTCCACATGTAATAGAAAGCTACACACTCAGCAACTGTTCTGGTTCTTACCTAAAAGAAGGCAAGAATAATTGACAAGATTAAAGCAAAGACTTATGTTTTGACATCCCTCTGATTCCCATATTCCTGCCATATTGTTAAGTTTTATTGTTGTAGTATCTGGAACAAACCAATTAAATTAGGAGACTTCAAAGAGATCTACAGTTTCAAGTAAATATTACACTTGTTCTACTGTATGCATTATTGGCTTTTTTAAAACTAAACTGAAACGGTGTCTACATCTGATGCATTTACATATGTAAATACATATAACAATTTTTTAAACTATAGGATAGACTCTCTCTTAAGATGGAAAAAGCTGAGCAAATCAATGATGTAAGAGAAGTGAAGCAGAGAAGGCTGTGGGTACTTACTCCGTTTGGGAAAGTCCAGAACTGTGGAGGCTTTGACAACAGGTAACCACAAGAGTAAATGCTTAAACAAGAAAATCAAACTGTAGGCTTGTTGGGAAGGTATAAAGAACTCAAAAGACTCATTTTGATCTATGTTAACTGCTTGACTCTCTCCCCACAATGGAGGTTGCTATGTGAAGTCAGATTCTGGAGAAGAAGTCATCACTTCTACCTATACTCCTATAAACTACATCCTTTTTTAGATGCAGAACCATTTCACATCGTCATCAGCCCGCAGTTCCAGTTTAAGTTTTACAACGAGAATATATAACTCTATCGAGATACAATCTGGGAGTAAATTATACTTGAGCTTAATCAAACTCGTAGAAACATCAGAGGCAAATCCAAAATGCCTTGGGTGTAGTAGTAAGCCTTGCTAGTTTAGACACAAACATACCAGGCAGGGGAGGAAATGAAAAGATGTCCACATGCTAGTATACAGAGTCCCAGTTAACAAAGCTCTGCAATACGGTGGTAAGGAAACATCTCTCATTAAATGTCTCCACGTGCTAAATCTTGTCTATCTGGTACTTCCCATATACAAGGGACATCAGCTTATGCTGGGTCCCAGAACTTGCCCTAAACTTTCTGGCATTTTACCTGCTTGGAAAAAAACCCAGCGGATTTCTTAGACAAATTCTGGTTCGTAGTGACAGATACATCAAGCCACATACTTTGCTGCATGTTGGAAAAAAACCTTTTAAATTAGTTCTTTGCATCTCTGATGAATCACTGTTTATTGGTAAGGTCCACTTAAAATCTGAACCACCCAAACATTATTTAGGACAGCCCTATAAAGTTTACCTGAAATACAGCAAAACCACCAGACTCCTAAAGAAAAAAGAACCTCAAGGTGGCATCAAAGCATAAAGGAGATATACAGAAAATTTGGAAACATCCATATTGCCAACTGTTGCTTTTTGATTAAAAAAAAAAAAAAAAATAAAGAAGCCTATTCTTCAGGCACAGAGGAATCAATCAGAAACAATCCAGATCAAGATTAGAACTCCTTCACTGGCCAGAAAACAAGAGTACTGACTGAAAACACAAAGAGCTAAGCCTGTTTCTGTAAAATTACACCTTCCCGGTGGCAAAAAAAAGTTAATTAAAGATGCATTTTCCACTCCCACAGCCATGGTATGGAAATACTGTACTTCTAGGAGAGGCATACATTTAAACTAAATTATAATATAAATGCATAAATGGAAGTAATGTCAATGTAAGCCGATTTCAGAGATAATACATTGACCCATCTTGCAATGCCTAGCTTTTCCCATGACATCTGAGGAACAATTAGCACAAAAATGCCAAACTGGTTTTACTATGTTGGTTCTTATTTCACCTTTCTGCATGGCTTCTGACAAATGTATTGCTTTTTCAGATTTTCATCATTGTATCATCTACCAGTTCTTCGATTTAACTGTAAAATACTAACCTTGTTTTTCTGTATGAGATGAAAGTCTTTTCCATAAATCAGAAGTGCATGTTCAAAGCTTCTGCATTCTTCTTCTGTCCATGCTGTCATCTCTTCTAGACAATTACAAAAGTAGCATGATAAACTTGTTTTCACTCACTAACCTTTTACAAAGAATAAAACAGTTGTTGCTAATGAATGAGTATCCAAATGCATTCAAAAAACCCCAACAGTTCAGTTTTTTAGATCTGTGTTCTTTACCGTCCAGATATCCCACCTGAAATCTAACATTCTTCTTTACAAAGACTCATAAAGAGTTTGATTTCTGAAATCTTTTATCCTTGAGGGCAAAGGACATTCAAAAAATGTATTATTTCTTAATGTTTGTCATCAAAAAACCAAGATTAGGTAACATCACCAAGGTATCTGTGAGATTATTTTTCTGACTATTTCTTCTCACATAGGATACAAAGAACAGCAGTTGTTGGAAAAAGAGAGTGAAGGGACAACCTGTTGTGATGGACGCCCCCACTCTGAGTGAGCAGTACTTTGTTTCAGGCATGGCAGGCAAGTGGTCCTGACTGCAATCAGCCCCGTTGTGCAAGCCCTAGGAACTGCGCTAGGCTGTATCTTCTCAGAACGAAGGAGTCTAGGCCATGTCTTACAGGGAGCTAGCAGTACCAGCCCGCGCTGGGAGTAGCCAAACTAAAATGGCTACAGCTGCGCACATGCACACACAACAAAGGGGGGCTGACTACGAGTAGTCACCTCACACTATAGGTATCTGTAGCCCTCCCTGAGCCCACTGAGCTTTCCCATACGGCAGCAGGCTGCACAGACAGGGGTGGTCTCCCCTTGGGCAGGGAAGGGACGCCTCTGAAGGTTACCCTTCAGGGTTGAAACACCCCTTACCCAGTGCCTGATGGCTGTGACAAGGTAAGTGACATCTTACATCAAGCCTAAAAGTATATTGTAGGCTAGTGACATGTATATATATATATATCTATATATATCTCAAGCTGTATCTTAAGTATTAGAAGCATGGTAAGTAGTACAGTGTTTGACTGCCACCTAATTATTAATTGTTAAATCATTGTTAAATCACTGTGTAATTACTATTCAATTATTGCTTAATTAAATTTAATTACCAATCATCAGTCATAATTTTATTATTTAATCATTAATAAAACCTTTTAGTTAACCCCATAATGATGATTTTTCTTAAAAATTTACCTGTGACAAAAAAGATGGCAGATTCAATCACTGACTATTTGTGGAGGCAGAGAGTCAACCCTTCACTGAAATCTTGAGATGACTGGGTGCGTGAAAAGCAGGATAATTGGAATAAGATAAAAGAACAGTGGAACCTTGTAAGAGGGAAACCGAAGGATGGTAAAGAGACGGTAATAATAGTACAGAAGACGCTGAAGAGGTATTTAGGAGCTGCACATCAGTATAAGGAATGTGAAGAACAAGAACTGATAATGTTACGAGGTGAGTTTGAACAAAGAAAAGCAACAAGAAATGCTGCTACCTCTGTGAATAGACCAATTGCTTAAACAACCGAGGGAGGAGAATAAACTAGAACTCATAATAATTTGGGCCTCCAGTCCCCCCAGATCCTGTAAAAATTCTTAAGCTAGTCATTTCCCCAGAAGACTTGGATGGAGATATTTGGGAAGAGCCCAGTGAAGAACTTAACGATGAGAGTGAATTAGATGAATCGGAATTTAAGGTAGCCCCTAATATTAAAACTGAGGTATGTGCCAGACCTCAAATGGGCAATGAGAGAAATACCATAAAGACCATTCCATGGGACCCCCAACTGGCGAATCTGCACAAAAAATACAGGCAGAAGCCTGTGAAAGCAAGACTGAGTATCTCTAGCATGTCTCCTTAACCGGAGGAGATCATACTAAGTTAGATCAGGATGGCTTTTGGGGACCAGAAGCGTTCTTGAACGAGGGACCATGCCCTAACACTGAACCACACTCTGTTACCCACCAAGTAGCATGCTGGGCAGGAGGTACAGACCCTCAGGACAGAGGGGAGCCCACTGCTATACCAATAAGATCGTAAGGTGAACTTTTTACTGCCGTTAGAAAAGCAGCCTGCCTTCAGGCTACAAACGGCAGAGGTGCACATGGTGATTAACCTTCCTCTGCTCCTGTAGACCGCCAAAGCCATGAAACCACTAATACGGAGAGCCCCGACTGTTTTAAAGTTGTACCTCACTGCAAAAAGGGATGAAATAAGACAATGCATAGAACATAATGCTCAGGAAGGTCAGGATGGCCAACCCTGCCTCCGACCCATTCCAACCTGGGCAGACTTGATGCATGGCACTGTAAGTCATAGTTGAGAAATGGGGTAGGATATGGCAAGTAAGACAGACTGCCCAGAACCTCTGACACTTTCCCTGATCTCATAAACCCCCTGGTGAGGTAGTAGATGCCTGGAAAAGGCAAAATGAACCATGGAGGAAAGCTTTAGCACTAGGAATACCGCAGGCAGCCATAAAGGGCCAACCGACTGGGACTATACTTAGACTGATCCAGGCTTTTGAAAAACAAGGGATAGAAGACAATTTGGAACAAACCAACCAACCAACCATCTGCTCCTGAAGATCCCACAAACAACCCTTTCAGACTTCTTAAGGAGGAACTGCAAATCTCTCTTTTTTTTAAGATAAAACCTGCAGTTTTTAAAACTGAGTTTTAGTTTTACAAACAACAACAACAAAAAATCACTAAAAAAGTAGAAAGACTTTTAAAACAAAGTAGCGCAAACTATTTGAATAGGTCAGTTTTTTCTCAAGCCCTGTTGCTTTCCTATCTTGACTATGGCTTTGCATCTATACATAATTAAGAAAGGATATTTCAGGCACCTTACATTCATAATGGTGATCCAAAAAGTTTCTGTTCGGCTGACATTTAAAACCAATGGGGGAAAAAAAAAAAATACATTTCAAAACATTTCTGGAAGCAGACACTGGAACTAAGACCTTTGTGCTCCCAGATGAAGGTGATAATCATTCCACTGCAAGGCCATTTTCTTTCTTTCTCACCCCATTAATTTTGCACTCCTTACTACAGAGTTCTCAAGCTTCAAAGAGAAGGAGAGATTCCCATGTAAAGTCTCACTGTTGAGAAATTATCTTGGGAGTGGTGGATTTTTAATTCTCATCTTGAGAATAGCAGTGAACTTCAGTCGGTAGAATAGATCATAGCATAATGGTTACTCTAAGGGACAGGCAGTGACAGCATTATCATCCTTTGCCATTTTTAATGAGGGTATAAGTTGCTCCACAGGACTTGGGGCAGAGGGTGAGTGTGAGTACTAGTCGTTAGAAGAGAATTTTGGGCTCTGAACCATAAATGGGCAGAGGTATTTATCAATCCCGAAACAGGAATCTAAATCCTAGAGACATGTGGGATTTAGGATACAATCCTGCAACTGATACTTCCTTATTGTTTAGGCCTACACAATCTCTTCTTGTACATGACCTTTCTGAAGGACTGCTCTGATAGACTTATTGTCCCCATCAGCTTTATCTTAGACACTTAGCTTTCACAGCACCTAACTTGTAAACCGTCAAGTTACCTTTGGATGCAGTTCCGAATAGGGAATATCTGCCAGAATATTAACTTATACCAGGGCTCATACTGCATTTCTGCTTTATGCAACACATATGTTAGAATACAGGACAAAGAACTGTCCTTGATAAATTATAAACTCTGATTTTCATTTAAAGAAGTAATGAAGTTAGTGACAAACAAAATGGAAGCTCATTTTTCACTGTAACCTCGAGCAAAGCTCTCCATGCTCTACCAAAGACTTATAGAACTATACAGTAGAACCAGTTTAGGGTTGGCTCAGCACAATGTTAGCACAGTGAGGAAGAGAGCGGGACTTATTTATATAGCCAGCTATGTTCTCCTGATTCTGGTATAAATGTCATGGGATTGTATTATGATCTTACAAGATACTGTACTGTGGGTGAGAACCACCTTATGGGAGCATAATCACCGCTCTCCCTCTCCCAAGTCTGTGCCATTCTTAAAACAGCAATGAGAGAAGGGAAGGTGAAAAGGTGATACTGCAACCTTCATACAAGTTGTAAGCTTCTTCTCTAGCAGGAATTTCCAACTGGCCAACAGTCAGATTATATCTAATCTGTGCTAAAGACACCATGGAAAGGAATGTGCTCATTCTTAGTCAAGGTTTTTCTACACAATTTTTTTTATTCTTTTTTTTCAAACACACATTTCTGAAAAACCAGGTACATTTCCTTACCCTGAGATGCCTTTCCATTTGAGCAGTATCTCTCAATTGCTTCTTTAACATTATGGCTACTCTTGAGAAGTTCATACAGTGCCTACAAAACAGAAAAAAATCTTTAGAAAGAGTCAAAGTTTGCAAATATCCAATCTAGACTTCTAAAACCAGTCTTTCAGTGAGCATATCTAATGTAAAAGAAGAGGATTTATTTTTATACATGATGAAAATTTTAAAATAACAACCAAAACCATTCAAAAGTTGATGCAAGGTTTAATTAAGAAAATGTAAAACATTATATGCAATTATTAAAAGGGCTGCATTTGTCAACAGCATGGCAATCAGAAACATCACAGATCACAACAACGCCAACATTCAAATACTCGTAATTTTAAGCATGTGCTTAAAACTACAAATAAGATCCTGACCTCAATAACATCTAATTAAAAAAAAAAAAAGAACTTGAGTATTGCTGCCTTTATAATACACGGCAAAGAAAGAGAACACGTTAATTACAAAGCAATGTGTCACAAACGGAACAGGGTATAAAACATACTTGTTCATTGTCCCGTGTATGTAGTCCTTCGGGAATTCTGCCAATCATTTTTTCATTTCCTGTTCTTAGGGAGGTTTCAAAAAGGTATTCTTTAACTTTACTTTCTGAGATCACATCAGGTTTCCAAAGTAAATGGTCTTCATTTTCATAGGCTGTTAAAACAGAAATCCATTAACACCAGGTGTGACAATTTTAAGCCTGTAACATTAAAAGCTATTTCACAAAGACAAAGAACAGGAACACAGAAGTAATCAAATCAAGCACCAACATGCCACTTTTAAATTGCAGCTCACTTTTTCCCCAAAAGCCTCAGTTAAGAGACAGACTCTGCAGTGTGACATGGAGGGGAGATTCAGGTTCCATGAGGATAAGGGACTGAACTCTTGAGACCAAGAGTCTTTACAGAGGAGCAGCTTGTTGACAGCCAGGTGATTCAAGTCAAATTAGGCATATGCATTCATCATCTTCATAGAAACAAACTAGCAAAACCTTTCACACTTTTATTCAGCTGTTTTCAAAAAATAAACTCTAGTTCACAGTAAAAGAGTGTAGGCTATTACGTAAATATTTCAAATATTAAAGATTTAAAAAAAAAAAAAAAAAGAGGAGGTGACAAATTGGTCATTTTCAACTAAAATTTGCCAAAAACTAATTAACAGAATGGAAATCCAGGTCTCAGTGTGGTGATTTGGTTTTCCATTCACTAACAACTGAATGCTGCTAAGAACTTGTAGGTTGCATACTTTACAAGCAATCAGGATGTATAGTTCTCCTCCACAGTACACTGAAATCATGTCTGCACCTCTTTAAGTAGCTTATTTGAAAGACAACATATTGGAAATACATAAGAGTTAGCCTGAATCTTTGTCAGCTTGTACTCGTTTCAATTCTAGATAAAACTACAAATCTGCTACTCTGATCAATAGATGTGATTAACATTGCACAAAGTTTCATGTACTCTCTTGGAGATACAAAGTTAGAGAGTTACTAAATTCAAACACACCATCATAATGGCTGTTCCAGTAGAAGAGACAAAGAGTCTCAAACCTCTCATAAAGCTGCAAGAAACAGTTAAGCTAAGGTGAGGAATAAAATTACATCTCCTCTGAAAGTTCTGTTACAGCTTAAAAACATGGAAAGCTTTCAGACAGACATATTACAAGTGTAAAGTTCATAGAAGAGCAGAACTGCCTTCTAGAACAATTCTGGTAGCTGAGACTACATAGGAGAAATACAAGCCCCTCTTTGCCACCACAAGGTCTTCAGGGAGTACAGAAGAGGCTTTTATAGAATCCTCCAACCCTACAGCCAGGTCTAACCTCTCTGAGCACTGCTGACACTCAGCTTCAACCTCCTTTACCAACGAAGAAAAGCCAGCACTTCTTGCTGGAGTCCATGACTGATAATGCCAAGGGGAGCTCCTCTGGCTCTCCGATCTGGGAGCTACCTCTTGGCTCTTAGCCATGCAAGCAGACAAGATTCTCACTAGTTCTCTCTGGCACCAGCTCACTCAGAGAAAGTTGTCAGATTAACCCCTTCATCCTCTGGCTATTGGCCCTTCTCTAGTACTTGGCTAAGGAGAAGTTGCGATGTGTAAACAGCAAAAGGACTATCCAGATAAAACTGGTTCTTACTCCTCCATTTCTTACAACCCATAAGCATCATGCTTGAATCTTATAAACCAGGAGTCTTCCCTAGGTCTCTTAAGCAACCCAGGAGATCTGCACATGTTAACGCTTCCAGCTCCATCCATACTGAACATTCTTCTTCTCTACTGTAAAAGATCATTCTTTAAAAAAGCAGTCAGTAAGGGTGAAAAGACTTGCTATACTTCACTAGAATATTCCCATAAATGTTACAGTTTGAACACAAGTAACTCAGAGAACCTTGAAAATTTACAGAAAAAAAAAAATAATGCCTTTCATTTATTAATATATGCCCCAAACTGTTCCTTAATTTCACAGCTATTCCACCCATGAGCAAATTTCTTTCATTATTTGCTTTTTGAATTCCACAGCTATACGTGCTACACTTTTCTCACAGTGAAGGTTTCTAAAGATACTGAATAAAACTCTATTAAGTAAGTCCTTTTTTCTACTCTAGCACAACTGCAGTTTTTAGCCTAAATTTACACTGGAATAACATCATACTTAAAACATCATTATTTTTTAAAAGACAGTGTATCAGGACCTACATCTTCTACTCCTGATAGATAAATTTAAAATAGCTTATTGCTTTGTTTTCCATATCCATTTTGTAACCCACACTTGTGCTTGCCAAAAAACAAGCAAAGAAAAATACTGGTTTGAAGATCTTCTATGTAAATTAAGTTACAGGCTCATAGCCCAGTTATGATACTCTGGTGAAAATATTTCCTTCTTGACCCGCATTTTGTTGCCTCCTAATACTACTAGATGCTTCAGAATTAACACTGTAATCCAGCCTCCGATGCTTTCTTGACAATGTCCTCCCAAAGTTGGAGAATTACGTTTCTGACACATAATCACGTGGTTGCGTTACTTGTTTTCTAGTGCCCCTTTTTTTTTTTAAGGTCCCTGAGACTTTAACTAAGCCACTGAATTTACCTTATAAACTGAAATAACATTTTCCCATCAACTGCTGTGTATAAACATAAAATAAAAACAGTCAGAAGAACTTACCCTTTTCGTCATCATTGTATCTGCCAAGGTAAGGTGGAATTTCAGCCTGGTACTGTGAACCAACCATTATTTCCTGAAGATGTAAAAAAAATGAAAAGAAAAAATGTATTAACTTAAGATTTGTGCATGAAAGCATTAAAAATGCCATTAACCTGGCATTTGGCAGAGAATTCCAGAAATAAGGTACTATTTTAGATACATACTATAAATTCTAATGCATGTTTTCTTAACAATAAAGCTTATTTAACTTTTTTTTTTTTAAGACCTAATCATTACCTTTCTCAAATCTTCAGATGAATTACCATTGTCGGCCTCTACATCTTCACCATCTGATTCCTTATCTCCATCACATGTAGTGTTTGCTTCAGACACAAAGAAATTTGGGTTTAGCTAGGAATAATTTTCAGTTCAAACACAGAACTACAAGATATCCTTTACTTTTGAAAGGAGCCCCTGCTTTTATTCTGGGAGACACCTCCAAGTGTCTATTGATCTACATTTCTATCAGAAGCCTGTTAATCTGCATTTCTATCAAACTAGCATGAAGTCAGAAGGCACTGGTACTTGTATACTGCAGAATTGAAACATTTATCATCACTGCAACTAAGACAAACAACTATATTTCTGAAGAGCCAAAAGGAAATGAGATAATTTTTCTCCATGAATTTTCTCCAATAAAGGCCTATACCTTACAGAAATGGTATGAGAAAAACAGAAAACTTGCAGGGCTACGACAGAACTTCAGTTTAATCACAAAGAAAGTAAAGTTGAAGGCATGTCTTTATTACCTACTAAAACCTTCCATCAGAAGCTTTAATGGGCATTCAAAACATTCCTTTAAACAAGGCTGCCTCAGCGTGAAGATACAGAAGAGATATACAAAACGGAATAAGCAAAAGACAGCGAAGATTGCTTATTCCTCTTTTTGTTTGGTTTTTTTTTTGTTTGGAAGAAAGACGGCAGAGCACTTCAAACAATTCAAATACAGTACTCCACAGAAGAACTCATATTTTAGAATCCGGAACACTGGTAATGGGTTCTGAAGTAATTCTATTTTTATAGCTGTACAATCCCCAGCAGAATGGAATCTACAGTTCCAATACGATTAAAGCTATTTTGTATTCCCAAACTTCAGAAACAACATGCTCATAAATAGCGTTGCAATTTTAGCTTCATCACAACTGAACAGAATTGTCAACATCAGACACAATATCCAAGACTGTGAGAACTGAGGGTCGTCTTCTGTAGTCATTGTTATAATCACCAGTCTCTCTCTTTTTGTAGTTAAGAATTAGCAAGCAAGAAGCCAACCTTGAATGTTCGGAGTAACAATATGCTTGCATAATCACAGGTAATTATTTTTTCCAGTTTATGCAAATTTAGTAGAATAGGCTATATTATGTATTAGACATGTTTATCTTAAAACTTAACATTATCTTAGTATCTGAGAAATTGACAGAGATCAGAAAAAAAGATGAAACTGGCAACAGCACAGAGAACTGACATGTCCCTCCCTGAAATGGTGGATATTCAATTTTAAGATGCCCAGCCAAAAGTTCTAACAAAGAAAGTAACATTCTGATAGATAACCATGATAGCTGAAAACAAAGATGACTATTTCTTAATCCTCAGTAAGATGAGGGGCTAATCTTTTTTTCTATAAAGTTGCCGTGCTTTCAGTGTCATATTTATTAACAGTTCACAAGCAACATTTAAGTGCCAGCAAGTTTGGGGTTTGCTTAACTGAAAAAAGGGCATTAAAATTTATTTAAAGGTTTTGTACCTCTCTTGCAATACCAACGTCTTGCATTTATTACACAATCAGCAGCATGCAAAGGGCTACAATTGCTGATGACTGAGGCAGCCCATCCTCTTTATCATCCCCCTCCTCTAGAGGAATGAAATCCCCCAGGAATAGCTTAAGATAGCTGCCAGATTAAAACTGTGATACAAATCCTCCACATTGCTCTAACTGTAGTACACCGATGAACAAATGAGCTGCAACAGGCAACAAGGAGTATCTCGTCCAGGTTGGATAACTGAACCACTGGTTCTCAGATCTTTCCCATAAAAGCTCTGTGGGTAGTGAAATTTTGGTGGTCATGGGTTCATAGGCCCCATCCCATAGAAAATCACTTTGGCTCACCCCATGAAGTCCTATGGAAAAATGTTGAATGTGTTGAAGGGAAATATTCACAAAGAAACCGCTTCCCAGTTCACGTGCACAGACTGCACGGAGGAGTCACTGGCTTAGAAGCAGCAGCAGCAAAAATTTTAGCAGAGAAACACTAATTTAAAGGAATGGGTTACAGATTCATGTAATCCACTAACATACTGAAAATCATGAAGGGTGTTCCTCAATACCACATTAACTATTATGAAGTTATTGTATTTGTAGAGAAATTAATATTACTTGTGCTTTGAGCACATTACCAAATATAAGTCTTTTAGGTAATCAGTAACACCAACCAAAGAAAACATTCATGTATGACATCCTGCAAAGCACTGTTCCTCAGTTCCCAGTAAAGTCAGAACTGCTTTGCAATTTTGATATTTTAAGCTAGGAAGCTATATATAATGCTAAGACTTTTTCAGTACTATTACAAAATTAGGCTTCCTACATCTTAGTGGCCGAGGAAAGAAGTCAGTAGCCTCATGTGAAGTAACTGATGGTGTCAAGTCATCAGCAGAGGACTGTGTTTCTTCATCATCACCCGACAAGAGGTCTTTAGCGATTTCCTCCTGTATCATTAAAATAAAAAAGTAAAACCTCAGACTGACTATCAAATATAGACTGGTGAGCATTTTGATTCAGCAATTGGTAAGTCTCATTAATTAAAATCAATTATTTTCCATAAGTAAACTTAGCAGACCATACTCCCTTAATTAAAAAGTTGGTTTGCTCCTCCTAAATCTAAGAACAAACGTAACCATTCATTTCCCAGATGAACACAGGGGTTCATTGCCACTTTGTCTTCTATTAAAATAAACACACAAGAAGTAACTTCTGCATGCATCAATCTCAGATGTTCTTCCAACTGCTTCCAATGAAAAATGACAGTGGAAACTGCCTCAAATCTTTAGAATTCTGTGATTCTTTGCATCACAGATACACTGAAGCTTTAAAAGGCTGTCACCCCTTAAACTCTGGGGGAAAAAAAAAAAACCCAAACAAACCAGCCAGGCGCTTTTGTAGGCTTTTGCTGAGAGGACAGTTACAGATAATAGACAACCTGCTATCTTCCCAAAACACACAAAAAATGATGTTTCTGTAGGTAAAAAAATAAGATATTAAGAAAGAAAAAGCACACTTCCTCCACTAGCAGACATGTTTGAACCCCACTGTATAGAGGTTTGGAAGGGAAAGAACTGTATTAGACAACAAGCCGACTACATTTTTGTAGCCTCAACACAATCGTGAATCCTAATGAGAATCAGATGTGCAGAGCCATCATTATACCCTACTTTCTGTGGAGTATACCATTACATCATACTCACAGAAAGAAAAAAAAAAAACCCAAACCAAAAAACCAAAGACATATACTTACTACCTACATACTTTATAATCCAAACTACTAGCTGCATATGCTTTACAGCCAAAAATCAGATTAAAATCATGGAATTCAAAGTTAGCTTGCAAATCACAGAAACTAAGTTTCAGGTTTTTACATCAGCAATGCAGCACATCTAGTCACTACACATGAAACAATCTCTTTCTCACTCCACAAAGTTGCGACCTTTCCAAATTATATGCATTTGAAACCAACATTCCAAAGCATTCAGGAGTGCATTTTCAAGTTATCACAAACGTTTTGATACTTGACAGGTGTGTTGGAAGCCAGAATTATCCAGAATTATTATTCCTGGACATGGCATACATTATCAAAAAATCCCACTTCCATTAAAAAAACTCCACCTATTTAAAGTTCTTTGGACATGTTCTAGAAGAACTGTTAACTTATTGATTTTTCATTTGTAGTCATACAGTGCCACTAAAGTTGCTACACATTTGTGTGACAGTTGTAACTACAATCAGATCCTCAATATTGTTGAAAAAGAATGAACTCGGAGTAATATTGTATATTAAAATTAACAAAGATACTTATTTTGTAACATGAAGAGATAGTGAAATATAATTTAAGGTCACAGGAATTTCTGCTTTTAAACCATAAAATGGGGGAAAACGGTTCTGACTTACTTTATCTAGAGTCATATCTGGAAGTTCATCTGCAAGTTCACTTGGAGAGCTATCCGCACTAGAACCTGCCATAACTGGAATCGTGGGTTCATAGCCATAGAATGCCAGCAAATCTTCCAATGGCATGTTTCCTTCCTAACACAAGAAGATTTACAAACATTTCAACATATTGCCAAACACTTGTAAACAGTTCAGGCCTAGAAGGATAAGACATATTTTGAAGAACAAAAGTAAAAACAAAGAAAAACTTAATTGAAAGCAAGAATCTTGATTAAAGATTTAAATATTTTCAAGCACAGGACTGAAATAACTCATAACCATGTCACTTGGCATATAGTGAAGCCCCATCAAGCTACTCATGAACACTGTTTACTGGATGAAACTAAAGAGTAATTATTGAAAATTTGCTCCTTAGTTGATTCATACTGTAGAGAATTATTTGCCTGTACTTCTTCACGACAGAAGAAATCCTAGAAACACTAACAACACCCCTAGAAGGGAGAAATGCAGAAAAAGCTGCAAGTGTGCAAAACCCCACAAAAGTCAATTAATACAGCAACCTTTAAGCCCTCCTTTCTACCACCCACATAATGTATTTTATGACTGTTGAGAAGGTAATAGGAGAAAGCTAGCTAATGATACAGAAAGCAAAAAACAAGCAAAAGTCTTGATTTATAACTTGTTTTTTTCCAACAGTTTTTGATCAAATTATTTTAGTATCACCATACTTGCATCCTGTTTAATACAATTAATAAAACAATAAACAGTGATATTTTTAGTTACCCAATTCACGTCATGACAATACTAAAAATATTTTCCAATATTTACACCTTTAGAAGTTATATTACCTTTAACAATTTCTTGTTGAACTCATATACTGATTAAATTGTTTTCTTTAGTCAGCTAAGGTCTTAGTCCTGCAAAGACTTTTAACAATGGGTAAACATAAACTGATGTCCAAGTCCTTCCAGGACTTAATAAAGTAGTAAAGAGTTTAAGATGAGTAGCTCTCAGTTCTTCTTCCTTCCATTATAGAAGCAATACGATACTTTTGTGGGGTAACAACCCCATTTTCAACACCAGACTTGGCAAGCTGCTTCGCTATTATAATTGCAAGTTCATAATCAGCAAAAATGTAATTGTAAAGGTAGCACTATGAAAGAAAAAAAACCCCAGGAGTATAAACACTGTCAACTCCACATTTAGAAAATTTTTTTACGTGGACTAAAAAAACACAGCCTCATGTTTGATGCTAAAAATTACACTTTCCTGGAACTCTGTTGACCAAAATCTGCAGTTATGCTGAGTGGTGCAAGTGGGTCACTGAACAGTAATGCAAGCAGCATCAATTTGTGGGTGTTCAGCATTCAGCAGGTGTTTAAAATGGGTGGTGCTCTGCCACAGATGAACAACAGGTGTAAAGAGGAAAAAAATGTAATTAAAGAGTGTAAAGTGGAATAGAAAAAGCCAGGGAGCACACTGGTCATTTTTGTACACCCACTGAATGCCAAACTGACTGAAACTAAGATATCAGAACTACCATTTACATAGCAAATGAAGGTGATCTGTCATGCCTTGGAAAAGCAAAACCTGACCAACAGAATGAGATACAGCTAGCTGTCATCTAACAGTACGCAAAATGTAGAGCTTTAACCTGTACCCAACTTACAAAACTTAAGAGTCCTATCATCAATATCACCACTTCCAAAACCTGCTTCAGTGATGCCTTTAACAAAGCGAAAGGACTACTAAATGAAAAAGAAGAATGTGAACTTAACATTAATTAATCTTTGAGAAGCTAAGTTCAGCCTTTTTGTGAGGATGCACTGCTATCTCCTAACCAAACCTTCTTTCCTTTTTTTAAACAAGCTGCAAGGCATGTTGCAGGAAACTGCATTATACAATAGAAACTGAAGAATAGGTTGAGTGTTGTTTCCACTAGAAAAGTTACAACACGTATAGATATTTATGAGAGAGCGAGCCACTCTTACCTTTTCTAAATCTTCAATTTCAGAGCTGAAATTTTTGCTTTCTTCCATCATTTCCTCTTCTTCGAGAGTTCGCTCATCATCATAATCATGTACCAGCATTTCAGCAGATGGGTCAAAGTCATGATCCTCAGACGATAAAGAGCCAACTATCAAAAAAACCTAATTTGAGTAATTTTTTTCCTATAGCAACATACACAATTACATCACAGAAAAAAAGACGGTTGCATGAGTTCTTTTACATACAGGGTCAGAGCTCTCAGTGGAATAACTGGAACAACTTCCTAACTACTTGACAAATTCAGCTGTTACAGCCGGCCTTCCTTTTTCATATTTGTAAGTAACAGGTGCAGTTTTCTCTCTTGCAGTACAGAGTACCTGGGAGAAGTACCTAAACTACTAAAACAAAGTTTCAGAAAGTACAATCCCAAATTAATATTTTACTGAATAGAAGATTTTTCAAAACATCCTTGAAATCATCATTAAGGTACAAAGCACACATATCGCAAGACTTCAGATGCTGCAGGACTGTGATTTATAGGCTCAATTTGTTATTTATATGATAACAAGCATAGTTTTTGACTAGTAAACAGCTAACTTAGGTTATGAATCAGCTTCCTACTAACAGCAAAATAAAGTGGGACTTGTTTCAGATTAGTTTAGCCCCACAGATGGATCTTCTATTAAAACTAATTTTTTTCTTAGCACTTGATCTAGAAAGAAAGAATAGACATAGCAAAGTTTCAAGAAATACTGAGGAAAGTATACCGGAAATAACAAAATACTTCTCATGGACCAAATTAATTAACAAGCTATTGTGACAGCTCTGTGGTCCAACAGACACTTTTTCATTACTCAAGAGGATACTCATAAGTCATCAAAAAAGTAGTTATTATTTTAAGTGCATTTTGTCAACTGTTGGAAAGGTTATAATTAGATTCAACAAGTTTTAAAGATGCAAATATTCTGCACTGCAAAGTCAGTGTTCTACAATGAAAATCACTGAATTACAGGGTGGCTTTGCTCCTTAATGTTCGCTTTCTTATGGCTTTCAGGATGGAGAAAAGAAAACAGATTAGGATATTTCCCTTTCACTTCTGGTTTCCCTTTCTAGTTCTTACATACTTGCACTCTGTTGCAATCCTTGGCTTACAAGCAGCAAATAAAAGCTTTATTGAGAATTATTTCCATGTAAGAACTTCTTCAGAAGTTTTGAAGGAAGTAGCTACAAATTTTCAATCCTCTCCAGAAAAATAAATCAGTATCCCTCTTTGCACCACTTCCAGCCTTGAAAGAGACAGTTGTATAAACTAACACTTCTGAGTCTTTAAGCACCTAACTAATTTTTCAGCAATTATGGTGTGTTCATTCCTCATATGCAGGTAATTAAAGTAACCTTTGTTTAGCTCGCTTAAGACAATACTGTAAAAGTTTGTAATATCACACTGTGGAGAAACATTCGGGCTAGTAATACTTTTTAATCACATGCTGTTCACACTACGGTCTCACAGAACTTTCAGAATAGCCGGTAACGCTACTCCAATTACAATAATGACATTACGTGTTCAATCTTCCTGCTGTTGGCCATCGCATCCTGATCCAGTTTTAAAGAAGTGTCAACTGCCTTCATCTAATACTTATACCTATGTGTGCTCAAGACTATTGCTTCTAGTAGCTGTCCTAACTCATTTTATGTTTGAGTAACTCAAGTGGAAGTTCTATTCCACCCACAGACTCTACATAAAAAGCCCCACTTCTAAATGCTCAAATGTCCCAGCTCTGAATGCTCAATATCCTGTTTAGAATGTTAAAAACATATTCAAAAATACAAGCTTGAGAAATTTCATAAAGTAGTTAAAAAAGATGACAAACAGCCAACACAGAAGGCAGTTACACAGAAGCAAATACATCCCCCCAAAAATTCTTCTAGTAGCCCTGCTGATGTTAACTATGCTTGCTTGTGTAAGGTTTTCCAAAGAACCTTAACAGCAGTTAAAAGCTTAAAAATTACTTATCATTACAATTTTAAACATTTTCTGTCATTACCAAGAAGTCAAAAATTTACACAAGCCTGTAGTTATCAGCAACAAGAGAAACAGTCTCTCTCCAGGCTACACAGCTTTACTGAGATGCTGACTTAAAAAGCGCTACAAAACTTTGTTTTCATTTTGTGTTCCGAGCAGCCAATTACTAACTGCAGCCGGAGTTAAGGGAAGGACTCCACAGCGCACATCTCCTTCTCTTAAAAATCTGGCAGGCGGTTAATTGCGTGCACATGAAGCGTTAGGAAAGCTACGAGGGGATAAAATTGGGAAAGAGCAGGAAGGAGAGAGCAGCGTGCGGGCGGCAGGCCGGGTGCCGGAGCAGAGGTGGGCGAGGACGAACCTGGGCTCGAACTCCCAAAGGAAGCCTGCGGGGAGAACAGAGAGCGAGGTGAGAGCCGGCTCCCTCCGGCCCGGCAGCAGGCGGGGGGTCTTC
>NW_009258629.1:1562212-1564908 GCF_000687185.1 Egretta garzetta
AACCTGCAAAAGCCTCCAAACCTTCCTGTTGCTGGTTGCCTGCTCTGGCTCAGAGAGTGACATTTACTTTGCGGTGGGATTTTCTATCTAAAAGTTGAGGCATTTTGCACGCAAGTAATACCTACTCCATTTTTTAGTGGTATTTTTTTGTCCTGATACTCATGAAGTGGGAATACGGCCATTTTCAGCTTGATTTCTTCCTCCCGGGCTATAAAGACTCATGCTTTTAATTTTCGAGTCCCATGTTTCTGTTTGTGGCCAAAACAGCGTCTGCCATTCTCGCTGTATTGAATATTGCTCTGCCGGAGGGGTGGTGTGCGTCACAGCCATGCTCGGGTGCTGCAGTGCCCCAGACTGCATCCCACATGGGTAATTTGGGAGGCTCAAGTCTGTATCCCAGAGTGAACGGCTTTTTCGGATGCGTCCTAAGTTGGGTTTGCAGATAGTACAAAGACCCCAAGCTAGTCTAGGTACTTAAGCAGTGGAGCTCTATGCTGTTTAATTTATTCTGCTGGGACCTGTCGCTCTGAGAAACAGAGTAAATTAACTCGTGTCACGTGCTGCACTGCGGAGTCTAGTCCAATGCCAGTATATAAACTGCGTGCCTCCAAACTATGGAGCAGCCCAACATATAGCTGTACCAACTCTTGATGTACCTGGGGTAGGATGTTGACAATATAAAAATCCCAAGACTTTGCAGAAATGCATTTTTTTTTTTTTTTTTAGGAAAGCTGTCACAGTCACAAGCAGCTCCAGCAGTACCTCATCCTCTGATCACTGATCAATCTTTGCCTTTTTCCAAAGTTGTATACACAGATTAAGGAGTTACCTGGTAAAAACAATCAGCGACAGAGAGATAGGCTCTGACTACACTGCATGTACTCAAAAATTAGGAAGGAAGGTTTAATCCTTTCCACCTTTGACTGGTCTAGAACGCCATTAGATCCCCACCAATGCTCCTTAGCCTTTTCCAGTTTCATTCCTTCCAGATAGACCAGACCCAATTCCTATCCCTGTTCCCTTGAAGCCTCAGCTCGGGTAAAGCTAAATTGCTTCTCACAAGCGCTGAGTGTGTCACGCAGACCAGATCATCTTATCAACAAAATGGCACAGAAAGCACAGCAGGAAGAATACTCAATTTAGGGAAGCATGTATTTGCTCCTATATATATATTTTCTTTATAGGAATTCTCCCTGATTTGGTTGCAATTAGCTATTTCCTAACTTTTGAAGTAGGACTTCAGTCTTTTGAACTGTTTAATATGATTAAGTTTTTCAATTGTGTGCAATTTTACAGAAAAATCTGTTGTTAATTTGCCACTTAAAATCTTTTCTCAGATTTAGAACAGGTTTAGAACTGAGTTATTTTATTGTAATTCAGGCCACTTTGATAAAATAGTATGAACACATAGCTCTATCACAGTGGGTCAGGAGGTGTGTTCCAAAGCCGTCGCATAAATTGCAGTAAGAATTATGGAAAAACTGGTGCTCAGAGTTGTGGACAGGATTAAAAAAGGAAAAAAAGGTAAACCTTACTGGATTGTAAAGCATAACAATGGAAAATATCCAAGCATTTTTCTGTGTTTCCATGAGATTCACTTTTGCACATATAAATTGCAGCTATACAGAAAAGCTTACAAATATTTGCAGATTCCAATGCCTACAAAAAATGGTGGTGAAAATCTGGATCCCCAAGATTTGAAAAGGGCTACTATGATCCTGTATGTGAGCGGGGGCTGGATTTTGATAGCAGTATCTGTAGTGCAATTAAGTTCTATGCTGTTACAACATGTTTTACCTCCCAGTGGTTTTCACTGAGGGCAGATGAAGATCAAGAGGTGAGGATGGTAAAGCTACTCTGGCGTAAGCTTGTTTGAAGGGGATGGAAAGCAACGAGGATGTGATTGCACCACCCCTTTCTCAATTAGGATTTTTCTCCAGAAACAGGGATGAGAGCATGGATGCTCTTAAAGTGTAGCTTGGAAACAAAACTACATTGTGCTTTCATGGAGTCTGGTATGGTGTTGGTATGGAGCTTCCACCGGAGCCCAGTACTTTCACCGGTGTGCTTCTGCTCCCTGCCTTGCCTCCCTGAGCAGAAAGGCAATAAGAGATTGCTTTTTCTATTTTACAGGGACTTGGAATTAGAGATGGCTGAACAAAATCTGTATGCATATATACGGTGAATCAAATAGTTACATCAATGCAAATGCAGTTTTCCGTAGCTGCTGGACATATAAGACCGTGAAGAGTTCTGTATTTCAAGATGCCTTTTCCCTTGTATTGGCATCAAGAAGATGGGACAGAAATCTGTCTTTCTGAAGTAATGGAGGAAGATACATTTTGTGTCCATATTTTGACCATATTTTATCATGCAAGTTAACCTTGGATAAAGAAAAGGAAAAAAAAAATTTGAGTTTACTTTTTTGTTTCAACTGATTGAAACAGTTGAAAAATGGAAAGAACTAACATGAATTAGAGGAGAAGAATCCAGTCTTTTTGAAAAAAACCCTAAACCAATAATGCAATGAATCTGACAGTTATAGATCACAGAATCACACAGAATGGCGAGGGTTGGAAGGGACCTCGGGAGATTGTCTAGTCCAACTCCCTTGCTAAAGCAGGGTCACCTAGAGCAGGTTGCACAGGACATTGTCCAGGTGGGCCTTGAATATCTCCAGAGAAGGAGACTCCACA
>NW_009258629.1:1564919-1574416 GCF_000687185.1 Egretta garzetta
TCCTGTCACTGGGCACCACTGCAAAGAGTCTGGCTCTGTCCTCGTGACACCCACCCTTAAGATATTTGTACGTGTTGATGAGGTCCCCTCTCAGTCTTCTCTTCAGGCTGAACAAGCCCAGCTCCCTCAGCCTCTCCTTGTAGGGGAGATGCTTCGGTCCCCTCATCATCTTTGTTGCCCTTCTCTAGACTCTCTCTAGGAGTTCCTCATCTTTCCTGAACCAGGGAGCCCAGAACTGCACACAGTACTCCAGGTGAGGTCTCACCAGGGCAGAGTAGAGGGGGAGGATAACCTCCCTCGCCCTGCTGGCCATGTTCCTCTTAATGCACCCCAGGATGCCGTTGGCCTTCTTGGCAACAAGGGCACACTGCTGGCTCATGGTCAGCTTGTCGACCACCAGGACTCCCAGGTCCCTCTTGGCAGAGCTGCTTTCCAGCAGGTCAGCCCCCAGCTTGTACTGGTGCATGGGGTTTGACCTCCCCAGGTGCAGCACTCGACACTTGCCCTTGTTGAATGAGGCCTTGTAGATGAGGAGTTGTAAGATAGACTGCAGAAGCTCTAGAAGAAAATCTCTTGATCTGTAGCATTTTTTTTTCTCTTTACCCTTACAGAATCATAAAATTAAGAATTAAGTCTTTCACCTTCTGCATGCTTAGGTGTATGCTATCCTGGATACATACAACAGACATATGGTGATTTGAGAATTCTATAACCAAGTCTGAAGTCTTGGTCTGTGTCTGGATGGTGTGAATGTTGTGATAATTTTTCCCTTCAGCCCACACTCTTCCAGCAAACCTGTTGCTCAAAGCCTTGGAGTAATGGCCTCAAATAGCCCTTTCTGTAGGCATAATGACAAAAAGTAAAGCCTGCTTGTTCAGGAAATGGAGCTGGTCTTAGACCCTTTGGCTGTATCTCTGCTAGTAAATTATATATGCTCAGGGATGTTTCCTAGGCATTAAAACCATCAAAAAGCATGGAACTGTCCCCATCTCTGCTAGCAAAACCTCTGCTTCCTTTGGAGGCCACTTGTTGCAGATGGACCGTTCAACACAATCACTCCTGAAGGATACTGAGGAGGCAGGCCGGTGGGAGCAGGGCACGAAGCGTGTGGTGACCAGCCTAATAGTTTGATGTTATGAATGGCCGTCTGCCAGTGCTACTTCACTTACTGGAAAAGATAAAATTGTAAAGATAAAGTTGTAAAAATACAAGTCACCGTCTCCTGCAAATCTGTATTTGAGCTTTAAGGTGGGAGGAAGGAACCCTATCTGTGTATTGCTACTCCTAATCATGTTGCTCGTTGTGCGGATACGATGGCTTTGAGGATTGTATTTGCAATAGAGGATAGATACGTAAAGTAAGTTTGTTGAGTCCCTGTGTTGTCTGTCTCCCAGTGCTTTAATTTTCATGACTGCAAGCAACACAGCTTTCTGCAGTACTAACTGGACTCCAGTGTAATGTAAGGAAGTCTGACTCTTTAAAATAGTGTTGCTCTTACCTCTTATACCAAATTTTCAAATTGAATGGTTTTCCTTACCTCCTTCACAAGCTCTTAGTATTCTGCTATTTTAAAAAAAAAAAAGGAAGTTTAATTTCTCCCAAAAGAACATGGATCAAAAGTTTTAATGATTTACTTTTAAAACTACTACTACTAATATTTTAATTTTAGTAATAGGCAAACCAGCTTATTTTCAGTGAAGCTTGCCAGCAGATTTACAGCAAGGAGATATTTTACCCACACTTGCAGGCAGATACAGCACATGCATGTAATGGCATCACTGGTAATTGCATAAGATGTGAGCATAATAAATATTTCAATTTAGTGGATTTTTTTTATCATTCCTTTTGTGAATTTAAATAATTTAATTTGCATATCATGATAAATTGTTGTAAACAAATGGTTAGTTGTTATAGCAGGAACTTAGGCAGCCTGACTCTCCTGGCCAAGTCATTCCTTCATTTCCCTTCTACCAGGAGAAGCAGCTTTTCAGTGAACACTTCCTTCCAAATCACCCTTAACTGCAATCACTGTTCTGTTTTTGGTTTTTTTTTGGGGGGTGTGTGTGGTGTGTGTTATTTGTCAATCAGTTTAAAGTGCCAAGGGGTTTCTAGCTACCCAGTATCTTGGTCAGTTTGCCTTCCAGCCTCTCTTAGATGTTGTTTGCATAGCCTGTGTTGAGTTTCTTCCTCTTTCTAAAAGACTCCAGAGCCTTCCCCACCTTTTCCAAGCACCTGTAATGCATCCTCTCACTTCCCAGGTGGCATCTTGCTGCCTGCTCCTTAGCAGGCACTCACCCCCACAAAGTTCCTGCCCACTGCAGCTCCCTTGGGCATTTTACAGGGATGCCCTAAGGAAGGCTTGTTATCAGGGACCCGTGTAGGCTGCACCCTACAGCCCTCCTGGTTTTACCACTGAAGGGATGGGATAATCCTGGTGCGAAGGGGATGAGCCCCATGCTCCCTTGAAGGCCCAGATTTCCCAGGAAGAGCTTCTTGCTTAGCGAAAGCGGCTTTCTCATTGTCTTCATGCTGGAATGTGACTTCACTTGCAGTATAACTGAAAACAACTGCGCATCAGCTACGCATAGAAAAACAGATGACTGAGTACCTCCTCTGTATGCTGTACTGTTGGGCAAGGAGGGGTGTAGGAGTTTTAATGAAAGGGTGGGTGTGCAATTAAATTGTAAACAATTAAAATAATTATGAGAAACAATTTCTCCTAAGTATAGTATTACACGTTGCTAATTTTCATTTTATAGTGTCGGCAGATGTGTCACATTGTATGAAGGAAAAGAACATGCTGCTTTTTGGTGTGTCTCAAAGTATTTTAGATGCATACACAATAGCCATCATAATTTGAAAAATATTTACAGGAAACTTGCTTTTACTTAGTAAAGAAGTGCTATTAGACATTTTGGCAAAGTTAGTACAGTGTAATAGGATATCATTGTTTTGGAAGGACTGAGAGGGAAGTTTCCTAAACAGGAAGCCACGTACATGTGTTTTGAGGGTCTTTTGCCTATTTCTTTTAAGCCAATTCGTAATAATTTGCAAGTTTAGAAGAAGTAAAATTGTTGTCTTAAAAAAAAATCACAAAGATAAATAAGCATTTATATTCTGCAGATGTGAAAACTAAGGCACAGAAAAGTTAAAAAAAAAAAAAACAAAAAAAAAAAAACAAAAAAAAACCCCAAACTAAAAACAAAGAAACCCAAAACTCAGCCAAGACTAATGCAGGATCTCTGGCAGAAGTGAAAATCAAAACAAGACAATGCTGATTTGAAGCTATTGCATCATCTTTACAGATTAAAGGTTGTATTTCAGGGACTTCAAATTTAGAGTTATTTTCTACTTATTTACAAATACAACATATAAAAATGCCACTATATGAGAGTCTAAATATCACTTATGTTGGGTGGGTGTCTAGTACGAAGGAGCCATATCTCTAAATTGCCAATTCTGAACGAATAAAAGTGTCTGAAATTTATTCAAAGGGATCTGGAAAAGTGTAACATAGCTCCAGGAAGGTAAGTCTGCGAAAGTATTTCATTTGCCTTTGACCTTATTCATAGCCTTTCATACCATTAATTTCCTTGCGTTGCTTTGTTGTTGTTGTTGGGGTTTTTTGGGTTGGTGGTTTTTTTTTTTTTTTTTGTTTTGGCAAAGTTTCGGGTAACAGAACCACACGACAGACAGTAGAAACCTCTGCTCCCTGTTTTTGTCCAGGAAGGGAAAAATAAAGAGAATCAGCTGAGAAAGAGGCAGATTTCCCTCTCAGCCTTTTGCATTTAACCTTCTTAGGTTACTGAAGTTCTGCTGGGGCATTTCAGCCTGCTTTAAAGATGGTATATATGAAAAAGTTAGGCTTCTAGTGGTTCTAACTAAAAGGCAGTATAAGTTTATCTTTTTTTTTTTTTTTTGGTGGGGGGTAGAGAGAGATTATTTTATTAATTAAATCAGTTAATATAGCTGGGAAGACACTGGCAGACTTTTCTACATGCAATTCCTTCATCAGGTCTGTCTGTGTAGAGAAACAACACGTCTCTTGGGCCAGTTTCCTAAGGTGAGTTTCTGTAGTAACTACACATACTTTCAAAAACCCATGGTAATACATACATTGATGGTGGGCAAAACTTGTAGAAAATCCTTACAAATATGGTTTTCTCCACTTTACTTGGATGTGACAAGTTTCTAAATTAATCTGATCATTAAAAAATGGGAGAAATAAAATGTCAAGTTGGTGTTAATACAGATTTTTTTTTTTTAAGAAAAAGGGATAAAGCAAATAGATTTGGCTATGAAATGAACATGGCATTCAAATGAGATCTGCTCATATGTAAGTATGTGCAAGATTCTGTCATCATACTGGTCATCTGGTCTCTTTATTTCAAAATTAACATATTCTAAGTTCACAAGTTAGCTAGGTTAATTTTAGGGAAAATACAGGAATTTCATTTTATAAAGAATAGGGTAGGGTAAAGACAACCATCTTAGGAAAAATGAGTCACTTGGTATTGTATATTCAGTACATCATTCCTTTGACTTGTTCCTTTTCATCTAAACTGCTTCTTGTGATTAACAGTTGTGAGTTCTTTGTGAAATTTAGAACAGTGGGTATTCATTTGCTGTTATTTCACTTTCCTTGGCAGGACAGGGCAGAAGTTGAGTACATTTAGGATTTACTTGATTATTATTTTAGAGAGGATGTATAGCATGACTTTATCCTTCAATGGAATAAATACCATGTAGACAGCATTCATCCGGGACACATTTGAAGAACAGTTACACTCTTTTAACCTCAATTCATTAGCCAGATAACTTACATGAAAGGAATACTACTCAGTGGAGATAAATAATTAAAATAGTTTCAAATAACCCGTGGTTTAATACTGTCCAATGTTTCTGAAATGCCTTCTTGGACATGGATGCTTTTACTGTTAAAGGGGAAAAAGCTACTAGTCAGGCTATTTTCAGCTACAGTACAGATGAAACACTTGCAATGGAAAAGCTGCTCTTTTAAAAGCTTGATTTTTAATAATCCTTTTACCTCTGATTAATATAAACAAAAAAATTCTTATCCTGGCTTTTCACTAGTGTCACCAAGATACTGATTCTTTCAGGTAGAAACAGTCATTATCTTGAGACATAAAATGACCAACTAATTTCAATAGTATAGCTCAAATGTATACTTACATGTCATTTAAAGTTAATACCTAGGTATAGCTTCAAAATATGAACTCTTACCTACAGCTTTATTGAGGTCTTTGCCCAGAATGCTGCTCCCATCAAAATCAGTGGTAATTTTAATATTAGGGTTCTTCAGAAAAGAATGATCCAACAAGCACTTATGTTTTAATTTTCAGACCTGTTTAGTACTTCCTAATTGTATTAAAGTGCATTGGACACAGAGATGCTCAGAACTCTTGAAAAATCAAATAACTCAAGGTTACGCATCCTATGATGCAAATAATAATGGTCAGTTCTTTAATACAGTCAAATCCCATTGTCTTATTTGTGTAGGTAGACCCACTGAAATCCTGAAGCAACTGGAAAAGTCATCTTGCCTTCCTTTCCTGGAAGGGATAATACATATAAACAGACAAGCCCAAATACTTTATACTAGTGTTTATCATGTTACTGCAAATGATAATGACTAGATGTTGCTATGCACTTTTGTATAACGCTTCCATTCTTCTGATTTCATTACTTAAAATGTTTCATATTGTGACCATGCTGCTGGAAAATATTTAAAACTGTGCAATAAGGGCTGTTTATTGGAACGGTGTTTGTACTGAGCAATTCTCACTGCATTTGGGATCTGACTGTACAAATACTCTGTTGAGAAGAACATACATTAGAATTGGGTTTTTATTATTAATATTACGTAGCCATTTTCTTTCTACTTTTTAAATAATGGGCTCACTGCATGAGAAGCTTTCTGGATCAAATCTGTATTAATCAGATTTTAAGCCTGTTATATGAAAATTTTGGTTTTGGCCTTCTGCCTGTTTCTTTGGTTCAGATTGATTGTGCATTGGGCACACTGGGTTTTTAGTACAAGGTCAAGAGTTTTGTTCATCTTCATGGATTGACATAAAAAGTAAGGAATTAAGTATGTTTCCATATTTGTCTTTAATATTTTCTTAATTAACAATCTGAGTGTGTAATACACTTGCATAAGTATCTTGTGCTCCACTTGTAGAACAAATGAAAGTCAGTACGTTTCAAATGCCTGCCAAAATACATTTTTAACCTTTGGTCTCGTACTTCATCCCGTCATCCAAGTTTGTGCAGTAAATAATTTTAAATTCATTATACATTTTTTTTTGTATTAAAATGAGTTCTAAGACTTGTATTTAAATATGGATGGTTAGTATTTAGTGGGAGTTAAAATGCTTCTGGTTTCATTTCTTATACTTCAGCACTTCCTGCACATTTTTTGTTTTGTGGTATTTATTCAATGCTTTTATATACTGATGTAGACAGTTTCTGAATGTGGAAAGAGCTATCTTTCTCCAGTTATCTTGCAGCCTGTGGTCTGATCTACATCAAACAGAACCTTTATTACATATGGTGTTCAGAATAGTAAATTTGGATGGAAGTGCTAAATGTGCTTTTCTTCACTCTTCGTCAAACTACCCAGAGGTACCTCACTCATTCAAAACCAGCAATTCTTAGCTTGTTCTTAAATCTCAACTGCTGCCTAAATTCCACATGAGTTACCCTTTGCTTATATCATGGTTCATTGAAAGGACTTTTGAAAACACATGTGAGCATCTGCGGCAAAAATCCTGGCCTACTTTTCCAAGTTTGCTTAACAAAAGAGAACTGTTCATATGGGTATGCCCCCCTGCCCTGGCTTTTAATTTCCAGTGTAAATGTCATCATAACCTCCTATAGTAGTTTTCCAAAACAGACACGTTCTGCTCAGCCTTCCTAGTTTCAGAAGCTGTTTCTGTTAAATACTGATCTCTTCCACGCTCTCACCCTCTTCTGTGCTCTACATACTTCTGAAGATCCAGGTACAGTTTGGGTTCATAAGATCAAATAACATGATCTACAACAAAAAAAAGTGCTATAAATATCGCTTCACAATTTGCCATTCTGGCAATCTTCTGTCTTTCCTCTTGTTTTTCATGACACTGTGGCTGTTTATGCTAGGATTTCTTCTTCAGTAACGGAATACATATGGTTTTATCAGTGTAGTTTAATTATTCCCCACACAAGCAAAACAATCTGTATTAGTAGAAGCATTGTTTTGCTGGTATAAAGTCTTTGTATACCAGGAGAACCAGCTGGTAGAGTTAGGCTATGCATGGCAGGAACCTCTTCACAAACCAAATTCACGTGCCAGCAGGCTTGCAAATTAATTCCTTCAAACTAATGCTTGCACGCTAAGAATGTCCTGTTGACTTTGCTGGAACTGCTTGAATGCCTGTGACACATAAAGTGGATTAAAAGAGGAGAGCTCTTGATTTGAGCTGAGTGTGAGGTTTGCCACTGATCTCGGTAAGGTAAGGACGTCGCCTCAGATGTTTGCCAGGTGAAAGCCTTGCTTTTCATGAAGTGGAAATGGTGTGGAATTGGAATTGGAAACAATTAGAGATATAAATCAAACTCATTTCCCATTATAACTTTAAAGTAGTTTCCCCAATGACTATCACAGCTTTTCCTATGGTTACTAAAATTGATGTGGTTATTTGTCACCGGAAGGAAACAGAAGGATGGCGTATGAAGCAACACAAACAGAAACCTATTAGGAGGACGGGCACGCATAAATCGATCTCCTGCTACTTACTGTGTTCCTCTTTTGATACCCATGGTATCAAAAGATAAAAAAAAGGTATCAAAAAATGCATTGCAAAGCTCAGAACAGCTGTGCAGCGTGGAGGCTTTAGCCGTAACTCACTCAAGTGAATTGAAAGGTCATTTCAGATCATTAATACAGCTTTAAGTGTATCTTCTCAAGGTGGCCTGGAGATGCATTATTGACTCCCTATGCTTTGTTTTCACATTGCTCTGGGTTCATCTCTTATCTTGTTTTCCTAGATACTGTTACCCATTGTATTTTGGGATTGTATGAGTTGCTTTGGGACTTTTATATGATCCCCTTGGCCAGTGCCTTCTTGGTATTACATGTGTTTGAACCATGCAGCATAGTGAGTCCTGGAGTCCTGAGATGTTTTTGGTGACTTTACCCAATTAAATCGTTACTTGCCAGCTACTGCTGCGGCATGTGTCTGTTACGGGTTACACTGATCAACATGTAGCTTACAAATTACTATTTTGAAAAAGATTTTGATAATGGAACTTGACAGCATAGACAGTTTTGGTAGCGTGTGGGCAGTTTTGGTCCTAGTGACCACAGGTAGGATGGATCAGATGCGGCTCCTTGGCTAGCAGCATGGTTCACAGCCGGGCCAGGTTGTGGCACTGGCAAAGCGCTGCCCTGCCTCTCCTGTTTGTGGTTTCAGGCTTGGCAGCAGACCGTGGCAACAACCGAGGGCTACGGGGTATGCCCCATCACCCCGCCTGGGAAGCCCAGCTCCTGCAGTGCAGGCCAAGGTAAACGAAAGGACAAACAGTTTCCAAGATGAGGTAGAGAAAGGAGATGGTGCAGTGCAGTCAGGGTGGTGTTGGGAACCTGGAAAAACACCATTGCTGCTAGAAACTGGAACTGGGATTGGCTGCTTGGAGTGGAGCTCAAGGTAAATGTGACCATAGCAGTTTCAGAGCTACTTCTTTTTTTTTTTTTCCAGAGTCAGTTTTTTTAAAGATTAAACTCTCACGTACTTTCCTACTTTCTAACCTTCTCAGTTGTTGATTTAATTCTTAAGTAATTTTCCCAGTAGTTGTTGCTTTCTAGTGACTTTTAATAATTTTATCAAAGGATGAAAATGGGTTATATGCCTGCAAAATTCATTAAAAAATCCTACTGTTTGTCAGGGCTCCAATACATTTTTGTAAAAAAAAAAAAAAAAAAAAAAAAAACAAGAGTACAGTGCATAATTTCAGTTTCTACACTAGTTTAAATCTCATAGACGAAACTGCCCTTGAAATAAAATCCAGAATCAAACGCAGGCTCAGAAAACACTTGTCGGTACACTTGATTATAAACATAATTTTGTATATGTACTCTTTCACCCAATTAACTGCAAAATAATTCGACTGGCCTTGGAAATGTGACTTCAAAATTGCAAAACGGTAATTCGGACCGTTAGTTCTCAGGCTGCAAAAAATCCATTGCCTTTCAAGAAGGCAGGCGCCGGGCGGCTACGTGTACCGCAAGCTTACAGCCGCTCGCAAATGGGAGCGATTTCTGTCGATTCGGTGAAGGTGCTGGTTTGGGTTTTTTTTTTTTTTTTTCCCTTTCCTTTCTGTAGCTTGTTCCAATGGCGGCTATCGGCCCTTTTGCTCGCCTCACGCCGCGCGATTTAACCCCCGGGTCCCCGCTCGGCCTGCAGCCGCCCGCTCTCCCCGCCGCGGGGCTCTCCCTG
>NW_009258629.1:1575359-1598144 GCF_000687185.1 Egretta garzetta
CCCTTTTTTTTCTTTTTTTTTTTTTTTTTTTCCCTCTTCCTTTTTTTTTTATTTCCCCGCTGGGGAGCGAGCGGCAGGAGAACGCCTTCGCTGGTAGGCTGCGCTCTCCCATAGACGTGCCCGCTGCGTTCTCAGGGATGCGAGCGAAGCTTTCACCGAGGGTCCTGCTCCCCGGTTGCATGTGCGTCCGCCTTGTAAGACGCAGGGTTATGCGTTTGCCTGTCGCCGGTTCAGATTTCAAACGGGAAGAAACTGATTGTTCTGGTTCTTTTTACCCTAGGCGGTTTGGATTACACAGAGAGTCCTGGATGTTTGCAGCCTTTTGCTTCAGCTGGTAAGGGAGGACGAAAGGTGGAAACCGAGCTGTGGCCGCTGCTTCTTGTGAAAGGGGAGAAATACCGGACACTGGTCTGGGATTGTTCGTCCACGTGCTGTGTCCCGGAAAGGCTTCTGAAACAATCAGTAGGCACCTGAGAAGTGAACGGGAAGTCTGAAGTCGTGAGCTTTTTCTTCCCAGCCGTGCTGAGCCGCCTCACCCTTGGATGCTTTTGTCCTCATGGCACGGATACGTGGCTGAATTTTATCAAGTTCTGAGTACTTCAGCTGCCAAAATAAAGTGCTGTCTTGCTTTTAGCTACTGTTTTCTTCTGGGCAACGTTCTGCCTGAGTCACAGGCATAACCAGTGTTGTTAACTGGCTCCAGGTTAAATGCAGCCTGAGTCACTGGGTAGACATTGCTGAAAAGTTTCATGGCAGATATTTTTCCCCTTGTCTTATTTTTTAGGTTTTCTGACATAGCCTTCTGTCATTTTACAGTGAGACCTATTTTCTAAATGAAGAATCTAATAGACATTTGTTTATCTTTTTTTCTTTTATATTTTATTTAATATTTTTGTTGAAAAATGTTGCCAATAAGCAATATGGAGGTATCCAGATAGCCGTTGTTTACAAATGCCTCTGTTACCCGAAGCTAGGAAACGTTCCACGGTTCAGATGTGAAATTTGGATTTTTGATTTCACAGCGTGTGGTGTAAAAAGTGTATTTACTTCACCTGGGGCTGATGCTTCTTACAGTGATATGTAAATGGAATAGACAAGAGAAGGAGCTGTCAAAGCAAAACCAAGCTTTTTAAGACAGAGAATTGGCAAATTTTGGAAATAGCCTTGCAGAGTCTGTAAGCAAGAAGGATGGGTAGCTGATTTCTGTGAGGTCGAATCTATGTCAAACAGCTACGAATGTAGTATCAACAAGAACTCGGGATATTATCTCAAAGAAAACAAACTGGAAAAACATAAATCACGCAGTACTAACACCTTGTGCGGTCCTCTTGGATTAGGTAAGTGTTGTAGTGTTCATAAATAAATTTGCTTTTGAATAAATGTTTTATCAGTAGAGTGGTTAAACCAGTAATGTTTACTGCCTAGAGGTTGTTGGTTTTTTTGAGAAATGAGCTTGCAGAATCTGATTTTTACTTGCTGTTTTTAATACTTAATGGAGTAATTCTTTAAGAATTTAAAGAATACATCTACAGGGAGAAATGTGTAGGTAGGAATGTGATTTTTTTTCTGGGATATTAAAAAATAGGTTCATCTAGACTGAATCCGTAGGTAACTTAGCCTTCATGTTAATGTTGTAATCACAACAATGAGCTATTATAGAACAAGTCTGCTGGACGGCTTACATGTCTCAATCTTTCCATTTGTATTAGGTGTTTTTGCAGCATGAAGGTACTAATAATGTAGTGTGGGTGGGTTTTCCTTCCACTGTTCTTTGTCACTAATGGAGGCTCGATATTTTTTACCAAAAATTAGTTTATGACCTATGCAGACTAGCCTTTTAATGTGTTGATATTTTAAGGTTGGGTTCAGAGTAATTTCCTATTCTGTAATGGGAATGAATGAGTCTGACTGGTCTGCAATAAAACATTACAAAGAACCTTCACCTTTTTGGAAGGAGTCAAAACAAAATCTAGTGGTGAAATAACTAATTTTGTTATTTTTAGATGTATTGCTGTCCCCTTCCTCCCATAGTGGTTAAATGTTTCTGAAGATAGGTACAGTTTGAATGTTGAAATTAATATGTTTACAATAATTTTTTGTAGGTTTGCATTCAGCTGAATTGCTACTGCCTCAAAGAAAATTAAGATGGACAGAACAACTTAATTCAAAAGTCAGTGGTAATTTTACTTCTCTCCTCCCCTACCCCACATTGATTATTTGTAAAGCTTTAAATAATTAAAGCATAATTGGGTAGACTGTAAACTGAGTGCCTGGTAAAGGTGGCACATTTACCTTAGTCTCCATGTTTTAAAAAATTTTTTAGAGCTTCTGCAATACTAAGTATTAGTAGTGGCAAGCTAATGAGTAGTTTTCTCTAAGGGCAGTGGAAGGATGTTTGGGAAGATGGCTCGTGTTAAAGCCTTGTAGAAAAAGTCAGTTTAATCCTGTGAAACTAAGACTATTACAGTGGTTTTTTTCCCCCCATAACTTGCGTCTAAACAAGTTTTTTAAATTCTCAGGCTCACTGAAATAGTTCTGTTCCGTGTGTTGTCTTGCCAGTACCTAAAAGTTGAGCTAGCTTCAGTATTTTGCTTTCTTTGGATGGCCTTGCTGTTTTGTTATTTTACCTTTTTTTTCAGTTTTGTTGTTTTGAAAACATGGAAACTGTGGAACATGAATAGGAGGCTGTTCCTGTGATCTCTCCTTGCTGTGGCTTGTGGCTCTTCTAGGTTGAGTCTCAGTGTGGCTGGGGATTGGTTGAATGAACTGAACCACATGTAAAGAAACCAAACCAACAAAGAATGATCTTCCTCATTCCTTTAGTTAGATTAATCTGTGTTTTGTTTGAAAGCATTTGGTAAATGGGAAGAGTTATGTGCAAGTGGCCATTTAATTTGATTTTTGTCTACTGTATGGTCATGAACAATAGTAATACAGGTACTTGCATCTTAAGTCATAGAAAGAGTGATGTGACTCTTTTTTTTCAAACTTTCAGTGCTGTGAGATACTTTTACCTCTTGACAAGGTGCTCACACTGAGATCAAGGAGCTGTGTCCCCCACTTACTATTTTGGGTGACATCTTTATCCGAAGAGTTTGCTTTTTAGCTTCATTAAGCTAAGTCTGTCTTTACATCTCTATGTTTGCTGGTAGGATAATTCTTTTTTTCTTTTCACCATTGTTGGACTTGGGAAGTGCAGTTGTTCTTATTTGTATGCATATGTATTAGACAAAGATTCAGGTGTGTTTTACAGCTGTACTTTTGTACCCTAAGCAAAATTCATGCTTGGGTGAGGCCCACTGAGGAGAAAATGCCTAGTGTGCTGGTCCACTTTAATTCCTTCTTCAGGTTTTTATTTGTATAGTGCTGACAGTCTGTTAAGTGGTTTGCAGACAACTATGAAGATAAGGTCCTTGCTCCCAAGGGCTTATACTTTAAGCCTTGATGTAAACATAGCTTTTGTGCTGGAATAACTGTCAGCAGCTTGGCTCTTTTACTGATGTGTTTATTCTGGTAGAATCCTAAAATGAGTACATTTGTATTGAGAAATTGTCTTGAACGTTGTAGGCTGTGGTGCTATGTGAAAACAACCTGTTGGTGCAAGCTTTTAAGAGTAAGCAGAATTTAAACTCGCAGCAAAGCTTAAGTGGAATTACATCTGTAAAGTAATGTATGGAAATTTTGTAGATATTTAGCTTTGTTAGTACTTCACAAGTTAATGTACTTTACGCTCCTTTTTTTTTCCTCCATTCTAATGAGATTCTTCTCTTTGAAATGTTTGGATAAAACAGTGTGACAGTGGTAGTTCACCAGTAACTTCTGGGTAAGTTACTTTTATTTATTTGTTAGTACTAGAAATAAATTCTGTCCTGCAAGGGGGAGAAATATTTGCAGACCTGATTATAAATGAACTTGAATGAGACTTGGCATGCTTTTTGTTTTGTTTTTTGCTACTCTGTGTTTGAGCAGTAGTATTAGAGTAGCTGATGATAATGCCCTGTGTGGTGCTATCAACTCTTCCACAGTTGTCTCCTTTCATATTTTGGATAAACATAGTCAGGGAACAGCTGAAATACATAGAATTGTTTTTCTGCTGTATATGCTCAGGAAATGTCAAACCTGCTACCTTTTTCAACTGCTTTTTCTTCAGATCCTTGTGAAGACTCCAAAGTGCAAAAGAATTCCTTGTGGTTTTGTTACATAATGTATGCTGAATGGGGTGGTGATGTTATTGCGCTAACGCTTCAGCTTTTCGACTTTGAACCTTGTAAAGGGCAAGAGATCAGCATTTATCTAGCTTTCTGCTAAATGGTACTGCAAGCATGTAAGGTTTCAAGCAGAAGGAACCTGGTTGTAGTGTACCTTCAAATATGAAGTTTTTCTGTGTTACAAAATGTTTTTTTTTAATTTACGTTTTGGTACACTGCAAGAAGGAAAAGCTTTTTTTTGATAAAAGTGATGATTAAATTATTTGAAGCTCTCTCATTAACTTTGGCTGTTTCTAAAACATTTCCTAAAAGATGTTTTGCATTGTTGTGGCATTAATACCTGACTCACAGAAGTGATGTAAACCCTGTTGCTTGTGACCCTTATCTATATATAGAAAGGGGACCATAAGATAAAGAGCAATGGTTGGGATTTTTAGAATACCGGTGTCCCCCAAGTCTGCTGACATTCTAGATCATAGAATCATAGAGTGCTTTGGGTTGGAAGGGACCTTTAAAGGTCATTTAGTCCAACTCCCTTGCAGTAAGCTGGGACATCTTCGACCAGATCAAGTTGGTCAGAGCCCTGTGCAACCTGACCTTAAATGTTTCTAGAGATGGGACATCCACCACCTCTCTGGGAAACCTGTTTCAGTGTTTCACCACCCTCATTGTAAAAAATTTCTTCCTTATATCCCATCTAAATCTACCCTCCTTTAAGTTTAAAACCATTACCCCGTGTCCTGTCACAGCAGGCCTTGCTAAAAAGATTTTCCCCATCTTTCTTGTAGGACCCCTTTAAGTACTGAAAGACCACAATCAGGTCTCCCCGCAGCCTTCTCTTCTCCAGGCTGAAAAACCCCAACTCTCTCAGCCTTTCCTCACAGGAGAGGTGCTCCAGCTCTCCAATCATTTTTGTGGACTCCTCTGGATCTGTGCCAACAGGTCCACGTCTCTCCTGTGCTGAGGGCCCCAGAGCTGGATGCAGAACTGCAGGTGGGGTCTCACAAGCACGGAGCAGAGGGACAGAATTCCCTCCCTCAACCTGCTGGCCAGGCTGCTTTTGATGCAGCCCAGGAGATGGTTGGCTTTCTGGGCTGCAAGCACATGTTGCCAGGTCATGTCCAGCTTTTCATCCACGAGTACCCCCAGGAACTTCTCCACAGGGCTGCTCTTCATCCCTGTGAATCCCTTCATCCCCCAGCCTGTATGGATACCAGGGATTGCTCTGACCCAGGTGCAGGACCTTGCTCTTGGCCTTGTTGAACCTCCTGGGGTTCACACCAGGCCCACCTCTCCAGCTTGTCCAGGTCTCTTTGGATGACATCCTGTCCTTCTGATGTGTCAACTGCACCACTCAGCTTGGTGTTACTTGCAAACATGCTGAGGATACACTCAATCTCACTGTGTCATTGATGAAAATATTAGGCAGCACCGGTCTCAGTACGGACCCCTGAGGGACACTATTTGTCTCCAGTCTCCATCTGGACGTTGACCACTACTGTCTGGATGCGACCATCCAACCAATTCCTTATCCACCAAACAGTCCATCCATGAAATCCATATCTCTGCAATTATAGAGAAAAGGATGTTGTGGGGGACAGTGTTGAAGTCCAGATAGATGACATCTGTAGCTCTTTCCTTGTGCACTGATGTAGTCACTCGATCATAGAAAGCCACTAGGTTGCTCAGGCAGGATTTGCCCTTGGTGAAGCCACACTGGCTGTCCTGAATCATCTTCATGGTGATCCTTATGCAAAACAAAGCGTGTTTTAGTTGATTCATCCTCACATAAGGAACTTGAGCCCTAAGTAGAAATGAAAGTGGGTTTTCCTTAGATTTTTGTTTGATTTTTGCTAAGTAACTGTAAAGGTAGGTTTTAGGACCATGGCTGTACTATAGAATGTGTTGGCTTTAAAAGGTGAAAAAACTGACAGTTTCAGTTTGACTCCATACAATTCTTGTACCTAGGCATGCCATAAGACTTGAAATTGTTCAGGTTTGACAGAGGACCTCGGTCCTTCCTCAGTGTTCTGCAGGAAGCCTTGGTTCTCATACTTCCATTTAAAAGAGAGGCAGGAAGGTAAATTAAAAAAAGTATGGATATTTTCTTTTATTCTTCTTTATTGGCCAGTGGCATTAGAACAGTTCTGTATTGGATGGTGGGGACAGCGAAACTAAATCCGCAGATTTTACTTGCTCTGCAGTAGCACAGTTGAGAAAGAAGAGGCTTCACCTGAGTTGTTTAGAACTTTTTAATGTCTGTTGAACCAGTGGGAGAGAAGATCTTCAAAAAGTTCAGCTCCCTCTCCTTTTCTTGCAGATGTGAGTCTTTGAAAATAAATTTTAGAGAACCAAAGAACTTGAGAGAGTTACCATACCTAAACTTCATCTTGTTTGTAAATTATATGTCCGTGAACAGTCTTCTACACTGAAATGTAGGGCGAGAGGGGTGACATGCATGCTTTCCCTTCAGAGTCTTAAAAGGTTGGTTGTAAAGATTTAAGCTTATTCTGTTGTTGTGGCTGTGCATTTACATGGAGAGAAAAGAAGGGAAATAATCTTTAGTTCAAGTATTTGCCATGCTTTTGCAGCTATTTGTGATCAGTGGAAATGCCTCCATTTTCAAAAACTCTGTAAAGCTTGTGTTAGGGTTTGAATATTATTTTCTGGTTTATTAACATGTGGATTTTGGATAGCAAAATAACTTGAAATTAGCTCATTTTGCTTTGTTCAAATTAAATGAATCACAAAGTAAAGAAGATGTCTAATCTGTATCTTTAAAAGGAGAATGAAAATTTATATGTATAGACTTTAAACAAAAGTATTGTTTAAAGCTTATACTCACCAACTTCAAATTAGTGCTACTCTTGACTAAAGGTAACAGGGAAGGATCTGTTCTCACAAGAATTTTTTTGTTTAAAAGCAAATGTGTGTTGTGGCAGAAGGAAAAACTTTTGATGGAACAGGTTCTTTTGAAGCCCTGCTTAGTTTGAGCAAAGTCCCGAACATTTCTGTTCACGAAGAAAGACCGTGTAGTCTGTTGGCTAGGACTTCTGCATATAGTTTCTGTGCATAATTCAAAGCAAAACTTTGCAGTTTTTCTATGGCTGATGCTAAGTAGGTGAAATAAACATTTGAAGTTGGCCTGAGATGGAAGATCTGAAGGGTCAATTCACTTATTCCAGGGTTGCTCTGTTTTGGTGAGAACTTTGCCTGCTGCTGATGCTTCTTCAGGAAAAAAAAAAAAGTCAACCTTGGCAAATAGCTTTCTCTTTTTGTTGTCATGAAATGCAGTACAATAGGTGTTTGGCAGATCTTTGATAGTAAACATTCATTTTTAATTCCCTCCTAGAAAACTCTGTGCCTCCTTTCCCTTCTTGTTAGAGGGTCTTTTTTTTTCTAAGATGTCATGTAGACTTGTTTATTGGACCTCTCTGAAATTCATAAATATGTTTCATTTCTCTTCCTGACTTAGTAAGGATTTGATACACTTGCTGTAGCTCATTACCAAGGAAGCAGAGCAGCAGCAGTAGCAACAAACTTGAGACACTGAATAGTATTTAACCTTTTTTTTTTTTCCTGCTGTCATAACAACACTGTAGTATACTTTAACTCTGATGGCTTACAACCTTCTTTTATGCCACTATGTAAATATTAGACTAAAAATTATGCGGACAAGATGAGGGTGGGTTGTCAAAAAAGTGTGTAGCTGAGGGGTGGAATTAAGGTTCCCACATGTAGTATGTGGTGTGCTGTACTTAGGGTAGTAATAATCTGTGAGGCATTAGGTAAAAGATCATAGGTATGTGCCACTTAGATAGGCACACATCCTAATTTTAGACTTTCATAAATACTATGAATGTGCATATATCCACGTGCTTTTAACATTGATTCTGTTCATGGGTTTCTCTCTGCAAATCAATAGACTGAATTTCTAAACTGGTCTTCAGGGAGCATCAAGAAATTTGAATTTGTATCTCCCTTCTAACTTTGGGAATTCATGGCTTGAAGCTTCCTTTTCTTTTTTTTTTCCCCTGTTTATAACTTTGCTACTCCACTCACGAGCTTCAGGTATTCCTAGCTATTAGAGTTTATGTTGCCTTTTGTTTTAATAGTCTCCTGACAATCTCTGAAATACTGAGTATAACAGAAACTGCTTCCTGTAAAATAGTACAGGCTATCCACAGAGCATGAGAAATACAGAAGCTGAAAATGCAAAACTATTTTTCCTTGTCACTAGCTTCTGGTGAGATGGGTTCAGCTGTCAGGGTTTTTTTTTCCTAATTTTTAGCATTATTGTAAAATTCCTTTTTCGTATAAAATTTTGGTCAGCTCTGTTTAAATTGGATGTATTTATTCATATGGTAAATCCACAAGATGGCCAAAAGCATACAATGTTTTAGTAAATTAAGTTTTTAGATTGTAGGTGTTTTGGCTGTTTTACTATTATACTGACCAGCCTTTTCCATATTGCAGTGATGTCACCATTTTTAGCTGTCTCGTCATGCTAGGACAGTATGAGAAGGCAAAGCTGTTTTTATTTGTTCTGGTAGTTCAGACAAATAGTTTTAGCAAATGAATCTCACTAACAGTAGTGAAACCTGTCTTAAATATTGAAGACAGCTTTCTGGGCTAAGGAGTATTTTTGTTTAGTACACTTGAAGAGACCTCCTTGAAGTTGGATCTCTTCAGTACCAGTGGGACTGTCTTTCCTTTGCCAGCTAAATACTGGTTAGACAAGTTAAACAACATGCCCTTAAAATTGGGTGGGGACAGCCTCTGATCTCATGTCCTTGTGATCTTAAAGTTCTGCTGTGCTTTTTTCTCCACCCTTGGTGGAGAAAGGATCAGGTTAGGGAACACTTAAGTAAGACATACGTAAATCCATGGGGCTTGACAGGATGCTCCCATGAGTACAGAGGTAGCTGGCTGATGTCATTGCAAGGCCATTCCTTATTATCTTTGAGGTCTTATGGTCACTGGGAGAGGCTCTTGAGTACTAGAAGAGAGCAAATATCAATCCTGTCATCAGGAAGGGTAAGAAGGAGGATCCAGGGAACTACAGGCTGGTCAGCCTCACGTCAGTCCATGGGAAGGTGGTACAGCAACTGATCCTGGAAACGTATGAAGAACAGGAAGGTGAGTGGGAGCAGTCAGAATGGCTCTGTGAAGGGGAAATTATGCTTAACCAAGCTAATAACCCTCTATGAGGTGACTAGCTTGGTAGATGAATGGAGAGCAGTGGATGATGTTTATCTTGACTTCAGTAAGGCTTTTGACATTATCTTCCATGACATCCTTATAGAGAAGCTGGCAAAGCATGTGTAGAGAAGTGAATGATGAGGTATGTCAAAAACTGGCTGAATGGCCAGGCCCAGCTCATCAGGGTTGCGATCAGTGGCACAAAGGCCATTTGGAGGAAGCTGTTACTGTCGTACCCCAGGGTTCAGTACTGGAGCCCATACTGTTTAACATCTTCATTAAAGTGCTGGACAATGGGGGCAGTTTACCCTCAGCAGGTTTGCAGGTGATGCAAAAAGGGGAGGAGTGGCTGATAGACTAGATGTTTGTGCTGCCATTCAGAGGAATCTGGATGGGATGCAGAACTGGACAGAGGATCCTCATGAAGTTCAGCAAAGGGAAAATGTGAAGTCCTGCCTCTGGGTAGTAGTAGCTGCATATATGCCAGTACATGCTGGGGACTGACTAGCTGGTAATTAGCTAGGCAGAGAAGGACCTGGAGGTCCTGTTGGTCAACAAGCCCCTATACGCCAGTAACACATCCTCATAATAAATGAGGACAACATCTCCCTGGAATGGTGTTGCTGGCAGGTCAAGGGGAATTAATCTTTCTCCTCTGCTGAGCCCTGGTGAGCCCACATGTGGGGCACTGTGTCCCTGATAGGCTCCCTGATACAAGAAAGATACAGGCTTAGTGGAGCGAGTTCAGCAAAGGACCACAGAGATGATTAAGGGACTGGACCATCTTTCCTACAGGGAGAGGCTGATACTCTTTTTGATCTTCTAAGTATGAGTTGGTCCTCAGTCTTTCAGAACACTCTCTGGATGTTATATTTTAATTTTTCAGAAGATAACTTCCAGATTTAAAATTAGTAAGCTGTCAAACTCATATTTTTCTGATGTAAAATTCTGTGATGGTGAAAATGATGAGGGAGCCTTTGTTAATGCTGTTGATGCGACTGCAGACTGTTGGGACAAGAATAGACAGTATGCCCTCAGAAGGATGTTACAAGGTAGCAATGCTTTGTTACAAGGTGATGCTTAAAGTTCATAACCTCATCTGTGATAAATTGAAGAGTTGTCATGTTGAGACATTCCTCCTACAATCTGCAAAGGGTGTGGACCTGGGAAAATAAAAGGTAGGATTAGATATTTTTACATTTGATTCTTATGAGTTGCCTAATTGTTATGGTGTTTATAGTTAAATATATTAAAAGTGTGATACTAAATTAATTTCCTCTAGTTGTAGCTACTTAAACCAAATAATGAAAATAGTCTCAAAAAATCACAGCAGTTAAACATGAATGCATGTTACCTTGTATGCTATAGTCCTTTCAGGATTCTGTACTTTAATAATTAGGGTCATTTTTTCTAATTTGACGTGGAACTAAAATTGGGAGTGCTTTAACTACACGTGCTTGCTCTGCACTCTGCCCTTGCAATATCCCAGAAGATCATTTCTTCTCCTTGCCCCCCCTTCTGCAGGCTTTCATGTCCACTTATGCAGCCAGTGCAGAGATTCCCTTGAGATGAATTCTTGTGGGAGTCACTTTTCCAACTCCTGAAGAGTATTATGCACTTCCAGAGTTGCTATATGGCTATTTTTAGTGTTGTGTAAGTAGACAAATATAGAGAGAGGGTTTCTAAATGCTGGGAAGATTTGATGAAGGAAGCGAAGCAGGAAGAAATTCTGGATAACAGATCACTGTTATAAAGGAGCGGGAGTGATCACTTAAATTATTTTTTATGTAACCAGTTTATTCCAGACCTTTCCAGACCTATTCTTTGTTTTCTTGATGATGTTTAAGGCCAGGTTGAGACCTTTGTAAGGGAAATTACTATTCTTTCACTCTGTTAGCAGGAGCAGCGCAGGAGACATTACATGAATATCTAGTGTTTGAAGGCAGTCGGGTTAGATCATAAGTGTTCCAATGTTTGAGCTGGGGACTTTTTTTTTTTTTTTTAAATTTTATTTTAAAGATTTGACAGGTCTAGTTGTTTCCAGTGTTTTATAGATGCCTGGCATGGGGGGAAAAAAAAGTCTATGTCTGTCTTCTTGCCTTATCCTTTTGCTCCATAACTTTTGGCAGCACAGCTGCTTCCTGGTTTAGTGCTGCAGCTAAGTGAATTAATAAATGCACCCAATTCTGTCTGCAGTGACTCTACAGTTACCTCATCTGTAATGAGTCTGATATTTGACTGCATTATATACCCATTTTTTATATGCTAAGCAGAGATACAAGCTGGACTAACAGATGCTTGCTAGGGTTCTGCACTGTGCTTAGCATGTAATTCTCTCATGCTTCACCGGTGGTTAGAAACTTTTGCCACGTGGCGCCAGTCTGCTTATTTGGTGAAATAGTTTAGGAGTGAAGGAGGGTAAAATCTGTAACTGACATAGTTGTGGTGGCAGGATTCCCTAATTTAGGACAAACGGTATGAGAATGAGGAACCATTTCTCCCCCCCGCCCAGGTAAAGATGAAGGGAGGGAGAAGAGATCTTTAAAAAAACTACTTTTACTTCAAAAAATTACACAAATTTTATTAAAATGTGAGAAATTGTATTTGTTAAACCTGAGATGTAGTCCGTAACACTGTTCTGGGTAGTTTGTTCAACGGGATCTCCTTGATCTATGTATATTGTGCCCCTGTTTTATGAGCTAACCACATGGAGGTTTTTAGCTTACAAAAAAGCTTTGCAAACAAAAATGTTAGTGATTTTAGCTGTTCCATATTTTGTCCCAGTAATAGTGAATTAAAGGTTGCAGATATGGTGAAAATTGTAATATAAGATGAAGCTTGAAGGAGCACTTTGTGAAAGTAATCCGAACATAAGTTAATCCAAAAGCTCATGAATACAGGGTGTTTTCTGCTTTTGTACCATGTTGAATTCAGTCTGTGTTATTGCAGGTAAAAAAATAAAGTAATTTGATTTATACTTTGGTTGTAGCAGGTGGTCTTCATGCTTAAAAAGTTTGGGTTTTAAACACTATTGATTTCAAGTAGCTGGGGAGAGAGGAGGAAAAACTTGCTGGGGAAACAATACAGTTATCACCCAAGATGGGAAAAAGTGGATTAATTATTACAACGTTATCCTTTTGTACATGCATTGTGCTACATATTAAACTCCAAAAAGGAATTGAGAGGTTCAAATACTTGTCTTAAGTCTTAAAGTTGTTCCCAAATCTTGTTCTTCTGATCTTCGGAACTGTGCCTCCAGCCAGAATCTGCTATGGTTGGTATCTTCTTGTGAGCTTACATTATTTGGGTTAAGATATCTCTTTTCTTGGTAGAATTTACTCCTACAGATGTTTATAACCACTGTTTAATACATCTCAGGTCCTCATTTTGTGAGGCAAAGCAAGCCCAGTAGTTTTCTTAGACTTTTCTTGTCCCTCATCACTGAAATACTCATTATTGCATCAAGTAAAATCTTAAATTTCTGTGGTGTTATTCTAAGTGTGATTTTAACTTATGTCTTTTTCTGTGATGATTTAAAAAAGAAAAATGTAGTAGTGCAGGGGAAATTGACTGTACTGTTGAATATTTGATTTTTTCGTTTAATTTGATAAACACAAGCTAAACTAATGATAGTAGTTTTACTACCTTTTTTTTTATTGTTTTTGCAGAATTTTGAGATTTGACTCGATGTTTTTTCTTAGCCTTTTGCAGAAGTCTTGACATCTAATTCATGCAGTGGCTTTCCGCTTCCCTCTTCTCAGCATGTTACTTCTTTTTCTAAAACAGAGGCAATATATTAAATGTTCTCAGATGCTCTTCAGATGACACAAATAGTTTTGTTTAAAAAGTAGTGTTTCCAGCTGCTTTAAAACTGATGAAAAATAGTTTCTATCACAAAAGGACGTTATTGACTCCACTATAAAAAAAACCCAGCCCAGCCTTTTTTGGATGTAGGTTAAGCATGCTTTGTGCAGTGTTCTTACTTCAGCTGCTAATGTGTCTCAAAGTGGATGGCTGAGTTGTATTTATGACAAATCTCTTCAGTGTACATCATCTGGAACTAGCTGCTCATTATTCCTTGGCATTCACGGCCTTATTACTGAAGATCATACTTCACAAAACTACAGAATTAAATTTCATATAATGGAATATTGGAATAATGATTGCATGTTACCTGAAACAAAACGCTTTACAGACTTCTCTCAAATCCCCCCCAAGAAGTAAAATTTAAGACGACATTTTTTTCTTTGCTGTAAAGAAAGAAAAAAAACCCTATTCCACTGTCCACAACACAGTAAAACATAAATTTTCTCTAAATTGATAGGCTGTGGAAGTCACTACACAGTACTTTAATCAGATGGCCAAGGCGATTACTGAGATGAGACTTGAATACTTTGACCAGTCTGATTAAAGGAATTTAAATGCATTTGAGTATGAGGATAGCAGTATTTCAGTGCCTTTTTCTTACCTTTCTAGCATTGTGCACCTCTGCTTCTAATGGACAACCTGGGCCAAGTCAGCTTTTATGGCACTTTGGTTAAAGAATGGCAGATACACTTTGAGTTTGTGCTGCTGGGGAATGCTGACTTAAACATTCAGCACTAAATTTTGCACCTACTTTTTTGTTACAAAGTGAGTTTCTGAAAGCAGTGGAATTGTGTTTGGATTTGCGGTGTATGCCTCAATAAGCTTACTTCCGAAAGCTGTGTTAATGCTGGGAGTGCAGCAGCTGTTTTATCAGTGTGAACGAGCAGCGGTTGATCTGCTGTGTGGTGTGTACGTCAGAGAAGGCTTGCTAGCAGACAAAAGGGTTCTTTATGTCTGTCAGTATAATTGAAGCAGTTCCTTGTAAATGCTTGTATGGGTGCATACTACTTTTCATTCTAGTAAATTTCTAAAGTCTCTTCAGTATTTTTATTAATAACTTCAATCATGAAATAGTGTGTGTGCTTATTAAATTTGTAGATAGTATGAATCTGAATAGAGGTGGCAAGTGCTTTGGGGGACACAGAATGCAGAAATTTCTCTGACTGCTGGGGATAGCTTAGGTAATGGACCTGAATAGCAGGAAAAAGGACTTAGGTCAGACCTGGTAGAAGGAACCTTTCTAGTGATGGGATGTATTGTGGAATAACGTGGTGGTCTAACTTAAGTTGGAAAGCAAGCAAGGAACAAAATGGTGTTTGGCAACCAAGCTGATCATGAAGGGTTTAAGCATAGTAAATCCTGCCTGTGGCAGTGGAGTGGTCTTGCTGACATCCCGTTCTCACTTTGTGATCTGTTTTCAGTTTACCAAAAATATGTTCCTGTGAATGAAGAGTATACTAGAGCTATTGAATACTTGCCAGATCATCAAAACAGAGCTCATGCTTGTAATGAAAATGTTTTTATATTAAAATACGCTCTAGGACAAAATTGTTGGCAACATCAGAAAGCTAGCATCTGTAAGAGTATTTAGGAAGCCTGGTGAAATATGTAATTGGCAACTTAAAGCTGGGTGGGCTGTGTACTGTAAAATACAGTTTTAAAAAAAGTTGTTAATATTTGTCCTTTCCTAATCAGCTGTTTGTTTCCCAATTTAAGTATGGCTAGGGTGTTTGTGCCCTATAAGTTAGTTTAGAAGTGAGTAAGGTTTAATAATGAAAATAGTACATTTTCCCATGTCTAATTGCCAGACCAATAATACATACAATCAGATGAGAGAAAGCATTTTCTTTACTTTGGTGGTGTGGGGGTCAGTATCCTCAACAGTTGCTTTTCTCGGTAGTCTTTAACTGTAAACCTGTGGTTAGGTACTGTTCTAAAAATACATCTGTGCTTTCGTTACTAGTGTTCTTTTACCAAAACTAGCTGGAATTAGGTCTAAAAGGGTTTTTCTTTTATGGGCTTACTGAAATTTACAGATATTCTGCTGCTGACTTTGCACCCTGAGTATTGTGTGGTTTTGGCCCAGGCCTCTGTCTTCACCACCCCATGATACTGCTTTATAGGAAAGGGATTGAATAATTTGACAGAGCAGTACCCTCAAAAACCTCTTTGGGGATTTTGGTTGTAGAACTGAGACCGTGAGGAAGACCTGAATCTGCTTCTAGAGTGATTTTTTGGGGAGGAAATATACACCCAGTATCAGTGAGCTGTGGACAAAGCTCTGTTAAAACCAGCTTTCCAGTCCTCGGATACTTGGTGATCACCAGATCTCGCCGAGTCCTTGATGTCTGTGAGAAAGGTAAAAGGTAGGGAAGTTAGTGAGTTAAGGAAACTCTTTCCATGGCAATTGGGTAAACAGTAGTAAGCTTAACTAGTTTTCTAAAAACAGTAAGATGAATTAATTAAGAAGTCACATCATTAGTTCCTTTGTCCCATACCTAATAGCTGATTCACCAAAAACTTGGTAATACTTCTTGGATCCTTTGTTTTGTTCATATTTGGTATAAACCTAGTCTCTCTCTTGTTTTTTCAGATTGTAAGTTTCTAGGTCAGAAGATTTTGTTGTTGTGCTGATTTTCCAGTATTGATACCTGTCTTGATCGTTTCTAAAGATTTCATGATTCTCCTGCTTGGAGATGAGAACTGTACCTGAGGGAAGGAGACAAAAAAAAATTTCTTGCTGCAGCCTGCTCACATTTGATTTGCTGTTTCTTAATTTAGGATCTCTTGTGTTGGTTCATCTGTAAACATGTAACCTTTTCTGTTCCCATACCATTGCTGAACATGATTAGTCAGTGAAAGTGAAGTTGATTCCTGTTAGAGAAGCCATTTTTGTGATGCTTCTGTGACTCCAGAACTTCCTTTACTTGTTTTTTACTAGTCTGACATAACTGGATTCTTTAGAGAATTCTCTGGAATTTCTGTTGAGGTTAATTTAGAACAGAGTGTTGGATGACTTCAGCAGAGCAATTTATAACAAGTTATTTGGGTAAGACACACCTTTAAACTTGCCTGGATTTAATAATAGTATATTGTGTGCATCTTGCCTTACAGTTTAACTCTGGTATCGGAGTTACCTAAAAAATGAAGTATGAGCTCAGGGCATAAAAAAGAACCGGCAGCTCAACTAAGTGTGGTTTAATGCTTACAAAGCTGTTAAGACTTCCTTTTAGAAGCTGGAACATTCTTGTCTGTCACTGGAAATCTGCAATAGCCTGGTTCAGGCCAGAATAGAACAATAATTACCAGTTATCAGCTTCAGATGCCACAGTTGTTACTAATGCTTACTCATGTTACAGCAGTCTTAGATTAAGGTGAACTGCACCTATGCTCACAAACAGCTCTGCAGTCTGTTGTGCAGAGATGTGGAATACATGTTTATTTGGGTCCCTTATGAAATGCATGTGGGTGTTTATTATGTTTTCACTAGCTGAATTTCTAATAGTGTTTATATCATACTTAAAATATTTTGAATCATTGACAGTTTTGCAGTGTCTAGCTGCAGAGCATGATTCAGGTACCCATATAATTCAGGCAGTGTTTCATCCATTTCTTTCCTTTCTGTGCTATAGTTCAGCTTCAGGTAATATAGTTCACATTACCTTGCATTCTCCTGCTCGTTGAGAGATGCTTTCCTACCTGTGGGGATAGCGTGGGGTAGAAAAAGTATTCTTGGGATTTAATCTTAAGCCATTACTTTCCCTTGCCTGTTTTCAAACCAGAGAATTTTACTGGATTTTGGCACTGTTTCTGGACATGTAGACTCTGTTTCCATTGAATCTAGAGATAATATGGGGTTTGTGGTGGCCCTGAGCATCTAGTTTTTTCATAAGGAACCTTAATATGGCCTCCCTCCCATCTTTTAGGGACTAATTAAAAAAAATCAGTTTCTTCTCAGAAGCAAATGAAATAGCTCCAGATAGTACCAGAAAGTATTTCGACAAGCTAATTTTGCCACAGCTTTGTGGATCAGACCTCACACAAGATGTTTCATCCCATTTGTAATGTGAAATAAACGAACGAATGTTACAGTTGTATTTTCATGATCCCTGCCATATATTTGATTAGTGTTACACTTTGGTAAAAAAAGCACAAATGTGATACTATAAACAAGATGAGGATAGTTAGATTCTGAACCAGATCTTCATGAGAAAATAATACCAGAAAACAGAAGGGAAATAATGATCAAAACATCACAAGTGTAATCCTTTTGTAACATAAGCATCTGAAAAGTACGCATTTCTTTTTTTTCCAATTACAGGGGCTTGCCATGAGGTGCTGAAGCCTTGTTTCATTGATTCGGAGAGACTGGACCTAAATGGCGCAGCATGACTTTGCTCCAGCCTGGCTTAATTTTCCTACTCCACCATCATCAACAAAGGTATGTTCTTCTTGTTATTTTGGTCTGGCACTCTCCTAGAGAAGTCTAAATATCGTAACCTCAATGTAAAAATGCAAAGCTCTTTGTGGATAGGGTGATAACAGATGATACCTAGCAGGTCTTGGCGTGATTTCAGTAGTTGTACCGTGGCTGTCAAAACTCCAGTGGAGTTCTTTTGCTTGAGTAGCAGAGTTCATGGGAAGAAGCGCGTGCCTGGCTGCATTATCAGAGCTGTTGTTGGATTAAGTTTGCCTTAATCATGAGTTTAAAAAGAATTACTGTATTTCGTGCTAGAAGTACCAAGACAGAGGCATGTGCTTGATGTTCTTCCTTCTCATTTTGCTCTGTCCCCTATAAATTTTACAGAACTGTTATTCTATCATCCAAGTGATTAAAAAAAAATGCTGTTGAAATAGACTTTCTAAAATGGTTCTTCAGTTGCTGGTGGGATGCTTGTTACTACTGGTGGAGTGTGGTGCTTTCAAATAGTTGTGCATCTTCACTCTGGTCGTTTCATCTAGATTATTGTTACTCAGTTTATACAATGGGACAGTTAGCTTGGAAAGAGGAAATAGCAATCTCTGAATTGTTAGGATTTGTAAATATTGTAGGAAGTCGTGAGCATGTCCATCTTAAACTCTTCTTTTTTTTTCTGGCCTGTCCTTCTTCTCTTTTTTAATTTGTGCAAATGCAGAAGCAGAGGCAGCCCTGGATATTCAAACTCCTGTCATCTGTTGCCCTGTTTATAGACCTGTCATCTTCATTATAATCTTTCAAATGCAATATCTATGTCTGCAGCTATGAGAGTGGCATTGCCTTACCTGAATGTATTTATGTATGTTTCTTGCTGTCTTTCATGTCCACGGAAAATGTTTATAGCCTTTATAAACTTCCAGAAATAGTCTTGTGCTATTGTTAGTGCTGATGGCTAACTGTGCCTTTAGTTGTGTTCTCACTGCTTTGCTTATATATGTCTACATATACACGCATGCCTTTTTTTTTAGTCAGATTGAATGTCTTTATTCATATTGCTCTACCTATTTTTCTTCTACACTCACCTAGCTGGATTCTTTGTTTAGTATAGTCTACCAGCAACTCTCAGTTGCAGTTCTGGGAACATCAGACCTGTCTGTTCCAGAATGATTCCTGCCTTCTGTTTGTTTTCATTCTACTTGATTTATTTATTTTACTTGATATATTAAACTATTTTGATCTGTTTTTTCCATTTTAATACATTTGCATTGGAGAAGTAGTCAGATCTTAGTTTAATATGATGTAACAAATACAAAACCAATCTTTACCATGTATTTAAAGAATCTGCTAGAAGAGCTTTACCTGCATGCTAACAATGTCAGTATAGCAGGATAAAACCAAATTCCAGAACTCCAGTACTACTTGAATATATCTGAGGTATGGGTTGTATTTGTTACCTCATTCCTGAATTGTGGGAAATTTCATTTGCAAGCGTATGTTGTGGATCCTGTTCTCTTCCATAACTCTTCACCTCAAGGAGTTTAGATAGACTTCCTTTCACCTCTTCCAAAAATTCCATAGTTGTATGCTTTCTCCATTGTCATCTTTGTGCTTCCATTGTGTAAAATGCAGCTTATTTCTGTGAGTTATCTCCTCCCTCAATGATCAGTATTCTGTGATATACAGCACATTTGGATATTAAACACTTGCAAAGTCTTTTTGGTCCTACCTGATGTGTAGTAATTCTTAGTTTACAGAATAAGGCTTGTCCTGTCATTCCTCTACAAGATAGGTCTCAAATGTTGTGGCCCCCTGTCCCCTCCATTTCCTAGAATAGATTTTTATTTCTGCTTCCTATATGTCAACAAACCAGCTGAAGAGAAGAGCAGAAAGAGGGATGGAGATGAAGAGGAAGGATGGTGTGAGAAAGGCAAGGTGTCTCAGGTTTCATGCAGAATGGAGCTGGGGTGGGGCTCGGGGGTATCAACAACATTTAGACTTGAGAAGAAAAAACTGAACCCTGCCTGGTCAGTTTCTATTTCCCTGAAGAGGCACTTCTAGGAGTTGCATCTTCAGAAGCTTGGTTTCCCCCTTTGATCCTGGGTAGCTGAGGCTTTTCCTGATATAAGTAAAGGCTAGCGTTAGAAAAACCTGATGCCAGGAAGCTGGGATTGTAGATGAGCTTTCTTAATGTGACTGGTACAGCTTGACAGCTTGACTGAAATCCATCTCACTTATTGCTGAGGATTTCCTCTTAGGGATAAGAATTTTATATCATCTCCCTGTCACTTAGCAAAGTCTACCTAAATAGCTGGCTATCTATTGCTCAATAGCTTTTGCTCAGGTCTGGAACTACTATACTTGCATCAGTGCGGTATTGCAGTTAGGCAGACAGAAATGGGAAGGTGTTGTGAATAGTGAAGCCATCTTGAGAAATGGATGAAACTTTTCAGAAAGGATTGCTGTAACACTTGTATGGAGAGATTGCAGGCAGACTGGTAGACTCAGGTTTTGCAAGCTTACTTTTACTTCATGGTAGGCAGTAAGACTACTTCTTATACTTCAGAAATCTGTGTTGCTTTCTTTCTTGGCTAGTTAAACCTAGTCAGATAATTTCTTAACTTCCAGAAATTGCCAACAGATTTCCTCTTGATTACAAAGTTTACTGCCATCTCTGCCACAAGAGGCTTGATAGACTGATACCTCCATCATGTGGGGAAAATGCTAACTGCATGATCTTTGCACACAGTTTAGAGACTAGATTCATTATATCGTGTACAACTCAAACACCATGTATAAAATACTGTCAGTTATACTTTGCGAAAATGTGGTTCTTCTTCAAAGTTCATACAAAAAAATAAAAGTTAAACTCCAAAAGCAATACTAGAAGGCTGTTGTATGTAAATGAACACATGAAGCTCTCTTCTAAAATTTCATCTTACGATCAACAGATCTGGAGCTTTCTGAAACTTTTGGCAGGTTATTCAAAATTTGTTATATTTATTTTTTTTACTTAAATATTGAGATTCATTATGATAATTTTTTACCTACTTAGGTCTTTTGATGGTTTTTGTGGTTTTTCTCTTTTTTTTTTTTCTCTTTTTTTTCTCTCTGCAAGTTTGTCAAGGAACTAATTCCCTTCCCAGGTCCCAAATTGAGAGGGCAATCCCTTTTCATTTGAATTCTGCATGGTTTGGAAATACATGCTTTGTATTTTAAATGTATCTGTTGCTTACTTGAGTTTGAATTTTAAGCAGTGAATTTTGAACAGCACCTTAAGCTGTGCTGGGGCATTGTTAGTAGAACTGGGGTAACATTTTTTTTTTGTGTGATTGCCTCTTGCAGGGGTGGGGGAGGTGAGAAGGAAAAATACTTTTCTTCAACATGTTTTCCAAAGTAGTTAAACCTATTACTGTGATTCCCCCCCACCCCTCGGGCTTTGATCAGTGGAGTACTTTAAATATTAATATAGCTTGATTAGATGTTAGTGGATAATAACTGTTGAAATAAGCTTGGGGCTTTCATTTTCAGACATATACCATTACTGCTGTACTTTTTTTCTTGAGTGTTACTTAGTCTGGAGAGGGAGTGAGCTTCAGGCAGCGAAGCTGGTACTTTGGATGCAGTAAAGTTGATACTCCCTGGAATCATTAAGCTTAGTTTGCTGACACAGAACATTTCCACACAGCTGTGTGCACTTATGCATTTGTAGCTCTTACGGCCCTGGGACGTGTAGGATCTCTTGTAGACGTGCAATGGACATAAATGCGCGCAGTAAGCCTGCTGGGAGGGAAGGGGGCTTTGCTTCGCCTGCATCAAAGGCTTTCTGCGCGGCAGGGAGGTTCAGCCCTCTGCTGTCACTCACCGGGAGACAACAGCACGGCTGAGCGCGCCTTTTGCAGAACAACAATTTGTTCTTGAATTTTTAAGATGTAACAGCAAAAGAAATGTTACAATATTAAAATAGCAAAGCCAGATAGAAGTAATAGGGGAAGATAGCTTAATCCCCTTAGGTATGAGTTCTAGTCAGGGTGTATTTTGATTTCTGAGTCCTATTCTCAGTATGTTTTAGTTTATAAAGTACTTCCTACTGATATATTGAAGACTTACTTAAAATTTCTACAATGCCTACATATAAGATGGTAGTTCGAAGTATATTTGTGAATCTCTACACTTTTGACTCTAAGTTTTACTTGTATTTCATAACTAGTTGCATTTGCCTTATTAAGTTACAATGACAAGACTAATAAATTGGGCCTCTTTTGCGTACAGCTGCCTCTGGTGGAAGTGACTCCTTGCTTTCTGTGGAATGCACATGTGTGGTCTCTGACCATCCAAATTAAGATCACAGACTACTTTTCTGCCTTCCAAACTATGAACTCCTGTCCTTTCTTATCTTTTTTTATTTTTCTCCACTGCAGCACATGTCACTTGTGCTCTGTGCTGCTGCCAAAACAAAATAGACTTGGTTTTTTTTACCTTGTCGCAGGCATGGTCCTCGGTGCTGTTTCAGTGTCCTGGAGCAGAAGGTAACAGCTTCCACTTTGCTAGCATGAGAGATAGTGACATAGCTCCGAACTTATGCATATTTGAGGACTGCTGCATTGTCTGTCATTCAAAGTCCTTTTAAAAATTAATTGTATAAACCAGGAGTAGTGTGCATGTTGTAGTTCTGATAATTCAGTTTTGTGATTAATCAGATATCTCAGGTCTACTACTTGTGCTCCCTTGCAGTCATCACTGAACTTTGAGAAACATTCTGAAAATTTTTCGTGGACCGAGAATCGTTATGAAACAAACCGCAGAAGACACAACTCTTCAGAGGGATTTGATTCTAACATTGGACGGCCTAATGGAGGTATAATTAGCTTGGCACATAATTTAGCATGGCACATTTTGAATACATTTACGTCATTGCTTTGTAGCACTCTAGCTAGAAAGAAAATCTGATGATAATAGCTCTCCTATGCTAAATTCTTATTCTGTAGTAAAGTAGAGGTAATGGAAAGACAGATCTTCTGGGAGAGGATGTGATGACTAGGGGTTAAAGTAGTGTGATTCCAGGTCCGTTTCTCTTGTAAGAAGAGTAAGAGC
>NW_009258629.1:1598204-1621026 GCF_000687185.1 Egretta garzetta
CGTCGAGTTAATATTCTAGCAAACAACATATAAATGAGCAGCAAGAAAAGGAGGTTGATTTGTCTTAATGTCAGACTACAATCCTCTTTCTCGGGAACTGCTTTGTAAGATTCTTTCATACTGCTTACATGATTGAAAACTTAAGTTTACTATGCTATCACATCCCAGAGTATAAAGCTGCTGACTTAACTTCTCTAATAATTTTGCAAAATCAGATTATTCTTTTGAAATAGTTTGTAATTACATTTCTTTAAAATTTAAAAATCTAAGGGCATTTTGGGAGAAAAGAGAAGAATGGTTGGCGTTCACAAGGCAGAAATGGTACAGAAAACGTAAACCATCGTGGGGGATACCATGGTGGAAGTTCCCGCGCTCGTACCAGCACTTTCCACTGTGGAAAAGGCCAAGGACTGCATGAAAACAATGTACCTGATAATGAATCTGGGAAAAGGGAAGACAAAGAAGTACCCAAACAGTTTGAGGCTGAGGATTTTGTAAGTTAATTGTAATTATAATAAACAAGGTTTCATTGTTTCTGCAAGTGCCATTTTGTCCATTACAAGCTACTTCATGAGATTTCACCATTTTCAGATCATCATATAAGGGATCACCCTTCCCATAGGTAAGAGGGTGTTAGTCATTTGTCCACTAACTTGTTGCTCCTTTTATATCCAGTTTTTATCATTATGTGTTTATTATTGTCACTTAAGCATTTAAGTGAAACTATGATTTGGTTCCAGTTTAGTGTGATATGTATACGTATTAAATTCTACTGTTACCTTACTGGAAATCTGAAGTACTAACAAAGTGATCTTTCTGCGAGTGGCCCTTTGAGATCCTATTCTTCAACCTAGAACTGTAGGATGTAATAGGCAGGGTGAGCTTCCTTTCTGAAGAACCATACTTCATACTGGGTTTTTTTGTTGGTGTTTTGTTTTGTTTTTTGTTTTTATTTTTATTTCTCTGGACAGTTCACGTAATGGTATTGACTGCTGCCTGAGATGTTTTATTGGAGAATAGAAACAAGTGAGCGTTGCCCTATTTCGGTCGCAGAGGAAATTGTCTAGTTTGTCTCCATATAAAAATCTTTGACAGCAGAGGTTGCACTGTTGATGATATTGTGATTCTTTATTTCATTGGTCCCAGAATTCAAGACTTATTTTTTTTAATAATGATAAAACTTTTTTTCAGCCATCTTTGAACCCTGAATATGAGAGGGAACCAAACCAGAATAAATCTTTAGCGGCAGGTGTGTGGGGTGAGTATTTTTGATGTTTTTAAATATAAAAATGTAGCAGAGACCTGAAGTTGTTTTATTTGAAACACAGGAATTTTTTTTAGAATTATAAAGGTATAGATTGAAATTGAGGAAACTTCAGTATAATTATAATGTAAGTATTTTTTTGTAAGAGAAGTAACACTTCTATTTGAATGTCAGTCTGTTGGTCTGTAGAGGCAGCCACAACTAGGATTCTTTCCCACACAAGTATATATCTTTCCTTGTAAAGATATCAAGAACTTATCTTCACCTTTATTTTCAAGAGGAAATGCAGTGAAGGTGGATCACCTAAACTAGTGATGTGATTTGCTACCTGAAGACTTTGTAAAAGAATGCTTCTGACTGATTAGAGCTGTTGGAAGAGTTCGGAGAGAAACCTAGGAGGGCTGAGAAGAGCAGGTTAGCTTGCAGAGGTTTAAGGTCTCTTCCTGGAAGCAAATGTCTTAAACTGTTGGTGTGTTTATGAATTACTTGTAACAAATCCAATCCTGTGAGTGGTCTTGAACTGAACTGTAGTCTGAGATTGTTTTCTCACCTCTACCTGATTAAATTTGGCTGCCACTTCACAGTTCTGTGGGCTTGATGTAGTTAGTTGTTCACCTTTAAGAAGGTGGCAGCTTTAGACTGCACAGGTCTATTCCCTGTTATTCCCTTTTAAAGAAAACAATATTCAGGACAGGAGGAATGCTGCCATCCCCTTCTGATGTCTGTTAAAAATGTGTGCTTCTGTTAGATTCCATTTTCCCTTGTCTATATGTGATGAGAGCACGAGAGTATTATGAAAAGTCTTTTTGTAAAGTTTGAGAGTTAAGTATACAGTTATCACAAATGTTTTGTAACATCTACCTGCTAAACAAAGCTAAAGTCACCTAGGCTTTTAGGATAGGTTTTTTTAACCTCATGAGGTTCAACAAGGCCAAGTGCAAGGTCATGCACCTGGGTCGGGGTAACTCCCAGTATCAATACAGGCTGGGGGAAGAAAGGATCGAGAGCAGCCCTGCCAAGAGGGACTTGGGGGTGCTGGTGGATGAAAAGCTGGACATGAGCCAGCAATGTGCACTGGCAGCCCAGAAGGCCAACCATACTCTGGGCTGCATCAGGAGAAGCGTGGCCAGCAGGTCGAGGGAGGTGATTCTGCCCCTCTACTCTGCTCTGGTGAGGCCTCACCTAGAGTACTGCGTCCAGCTCTGGAGCCCTCAGCACAAGAAGGACATGGAACTGTTGGAGCGGGTCCAGAGGAGGGCTACAAAAATGATCCGAGGGCTGGAGCACCTCTGCTATGAGGACAGGCTGAGAGAGTTGGGGTTGTTCAGCCTGGAGAAAAGAAGGCTGCGGGGAGACCTGATTGCGGCCTTTCAGTACCTAAAGGGGGCCTATAGGAAAAGATGAGGAAAATCTTTTTAGTAGAGCCAGCTGTGACAGGACAAGGGGTAATGGTTTTAAACTAAACCAGGGTAGGTTTAGACTGGATATAAGGAAGAAATTTTTTACAATGAGGGTGGTGAAACACTGGAACAGGTTGCCCAGAGAGGTAGTGGAGGCCCCATCCCTGGAAGCATTCAAGGCCAGGTTGGATGGGGCTCTGAGCAAACTGATCTAGTTAGCGGTGTCCCTGCTCATTGCAGAGGGGTTGGACTAGATGACCTCTAGGGGTCCCTTCCAACCCAAAACATTCTGTGATTCCAAGATTCTATGAAATGTAGGATATGGTGACTCTGCCCATGAAGTAGAAATGCCTGCAGGGAGAGGAGATAATCTTGGAAAAGGCTGTTTATGCACCATTGGAACGCATGTGCAAAAAAAAAAAAAATTAAAGGTTTTTTTCACTTTTTGAAAATTTTGCAACTGTTTTAATAGGTGTTCTTTAAAAGAGTTAAATGTCAGTTACTTGGTATGACAGCTGACTGTGTCTCTTAATTAGTGCTCTCTTGAACATGGAAATGTTGTAAGCTTCAAATGTTCTGTTATGCCCATCCGAGGTATGGAGATAGAGAAACTGGTTGTTGCCATGGTCTAGAGTAGTGCACATCTCTGGTCTCATGTTTATAGAGCCTTGGCATGGAGCATTTGGCTGCAAACTGACCTGTTAATATATAAGTAATTATCCTTTTAGTAACCTTAACGAGAAATATGAAAACCATAACATCTTTTGAAGATTAGGTAACTATCAACAATTAATAGTATGTAGATTTTAGATTTCCAAATAAGAACTGTGTAGCTGGCTTCTTTGAAGAATATCTTTACTTTCTGAAAGTAAAATCCCTGCTTTGCCAAGTGAAATATTTTACAAATGATGGTTGTGAAACATGGAACAGAACCTGTGCTTATTCAGCTTTGTACAGTGTGTTATTGTGGAACTCATGCTGAACTAAGTTCCCAGTTTTTGCCTGTTTGTTCTGGACCATAAGGCTATCCATTACCTTATGAACTAGAAACTTAAGATTGTATACACATGCATATATATATATATATATACACGCACACACATGCACACACACACTCTTCTTTTCATTAAGAGTACCCTTTGAATCCTAAATCTAGATCTCCGAGAATGCTGGTCATTAAAAAGGGCAGTACAAAAGAACTGCAGATATCTGGATTCCCAGTAGTAGGAAGTCTTCATTCACAGCCAGTAAGGAATGGAACTGGCACAAATGTTTATAAAGGATTAGTCCCTAAACCTGTGACTCCGCCCGCAAAGGTGAGTCTTGGATACCAGTGGCATGAACAACATGCTGACAAAAATCATGCTGTAATTCTGAATGTGCTCATTTCACCCCTGAGAGTACTGTTCCTAGAGTACTCTCAGGTGTGAAATAAGCACATTGAACTCTTGCTAAGTGCAGCATACCCCAAAAGTGAATGGAAACAGCTTTTTCTCATTTTTCTTTTTAAACTATACTGTAATTGGATCTCTCTTTGTTTCTCATTTACCTTTTTTGAGAAGTGCAAGAGCTGTCCAAGTGAGAGTGAAAAGTATGTTTATAACTTACGGAATAGCACTGCCCTTTTGTCTGTATGATTTGGACAGAAAAATAGATACCTAGTGGAGAGAGATATTATCCCCATTATTGATAAAGATCATGTTGTCATTCTGGCCCCTTTCCAAATGCAACTTCCCATGGTCATCTCTTGATTTTTGTTTCAGGAATTTTTCTTTGCTCCTGAAAGAATATGATGGAGTAGTTCTTAACTGTCTAATATTCTACATTAAAAACAATACTTTCAGCTGTTGAAGACTTGTATTTTGATTCTTAATACCTCAAACATGAGGGTCTTAATTGTTTTGAAATTTTAGTCTTTATATAACAAGTCTAAACAGTATTTGTGAGTGGATGAATTGCTCATAAACAGTCTCTTGTCCACAAGAAAACAGATATGTTTGCACTGAATTATGGTTGTAGTTATGATTCGTGTTTGCTTAATATTTTTCTGAAGATTCCTGAAAATTATCATATTGTAGTTAATAACTTTTAAAATCTCTGTTCAAATTTTTATTTAGCCTACACAGTGGAAAAGCCAAGCAAAAGAAAATAAACTTGGGAATCCATTTCCTCATGAATCTGCATACAGTGTTGGCAATTTCAGTCTTTTCAAATCAACTGCCAAGGCATTTACTGTATCACAAAATTCAGTGAAAGAGGTAAAGCAATGTCTGTAGTTTTTATCAAATCTATAAAATGTTTAATTTGGTTAGATAAGGGGGGTCAGTAAATTTTATGCAGAATTGTATTAAATAAGGGGTTTTTGGAAATTAATGTATGAGAAATATGGAAGGCACATCGCTGGTTTTCAAGTACTGCACAATTTGCTTTGTAGGGTTGATTTGGAGAAAAACAGTGCATTAGGAAGTGTAACCTGACAGGTTTAAGCTTCAAAACCGCTAATGGTGCGATACACTTCAGAAAGTCCACTGCTCATTAACAGTGCTCCATAAGCCTGTATCTCTGGGTTTACATGCAAGAACTATATATACTGAAATACAAATACCTTCCCTCTGCTTTTGACTGTGGATGTTTGTGAAACCTGAAACTACAGGTGCCAGGGAGTCTTTTTGTATTTCATTTAAAGTTTTCTAAATGCATAAACTTCTAATATTCTTTCTTTTTCTGTCTCCCTGCATTAGTGCAATCGGTCAAATTCTTCATCCCCTGTTGACAAAGTTGGTCAGCCTCGTTTAACAAAATTGACAAGAATGAGGACTGATAAGAAGAGTGAATTTTTGAAAGCATTGAAACGAGATAGAGTGGAAGAGGAACATGAAGACGAGAATCATGCTGGGCAAGAGAAGGTAGCTTTGTTCATACCTATTGCAGATCTAGCAGTAGCAGTTTTCAGACAGACCATAAACTACTTTTTATTTTGCTGTAAACAGCTGTTAAGTCGTGGTCTTGTATCTCTAAATGAAGGAAAGGAATTATATTTTGATGAATTTTAAAAAATTGTTCCAAGTACTACTCTTCCTCCTGTGCTTCTTAGTAGTTTCTTTTTTTCTTTCTGCCGTATCTGTTCATACATGTTAATAACTCAGGTACATCTGTGTCTTTAGTAACAATAAAAAGAATAAATTAAGCTTAGTACACTAACCTAATCATAGAATTGTTTAGGTTGGAAAAGACCATTAAGATCATAAAGTCCAACCATTAACGTAGCACTGCTGAGTCCACCACTAAACCTAAGCACCATATCTACCCGTCTTTTAAATACCTCCAGGGATGGGGGCTCAACCACTTCCCTGGGCAGCCTGTTCCCATGCTTGACAACTCTTTTGGTGAAGAAATTTTTCCTGATGTCCAATCTAAACCTCTCCTGGTGCAACCTGATGTCATTTCCTCCTGCCCTATCACTTGCTACCTGGGAAAAGAGACCGACACCCACCTCACTATCTGTACCTTTCATGTAGCTGTAGAGAGCGATAAGGTCTCCCCTCAGCCTCCTTTTCTCTAGACTTAACAACCCCAGCTCCCTCAGCTGCTCCTCACAGTACTTGTGCTCCAGACCCTTCACCAGCTTTGTGGATCCCGTCCACCCCACGGACTTGTGAAGGGCAGTATTTCATATCTTGGCTGTTAGTTATGCTACAAAACAATTGGATTGGTTTGTGCAGTGCTTGGCTGGCAGCAGAGGATATTTGTGTCAGCGCTACCAGCCACCAACAAGCCATGAGCATAGTTATCATATGTAGTCAAAGTGAAGATAAGTATTGTATCATTCAGGATGAGGTGATTACAAGCATGCTTGCTGTAAATGAGTGGCTTGAAGTGTTTTAGCAAAACAAAAAAGCATCATTCATTAAAAATCAGACAGATAAATGAATGGTTTTGTGGAATGTTTATTTGGATTCAGAGATGTGAAAACAGGAGTGCCAGCGTGCATTGTTTATAAAAGTAAGATTGACTTTTCTGACCCTGCTCCTATTTCGGGCAAAATAAAATTTGCTGTAATGAGACTGTACAACTTAGCTGTATGTGTGAGTTAAGAAAGGTCTGCATCTTTCCATTAGGCATTCTGTGGCTGAGCACCTTGAGATGGGTGTTGGGGATAATGATGTTCACATGTGTTTAAGAAATACACAAAGATTTTGATGTAAAATTAAAAAGATAGCAGGAAAGACTATCTTGAGCTTCAGAATTCTGAAACTTGGTGGGGTTTTCTGTTCCTGAAATTGTCTTGAGTTCATAATATCTTTATGATACATATGTCAAATGCATTTGGTTGTCCCATCGTACACAGCTGATTTTCAGAAGCAAGTGTATTTAAAAAAAAAAAAAGGCTTTTAGTAGTGGAAGTTGTAGTGTCCTTGAACGTGTAGCCTGGAGTAGTTGTTGGTAAGTGCATGCTTCCCTTTCCCTGCTGTTGCTGTTTCACTAGCAGGTGTGAAAAGATGTTAAACAAATCACATAACTAATAGTTGTCCTACTTCCAATGTTCATTTTAATGATCATCAGTAGAAGACATGGTGTGCAACTCAGTGAATGGGGAGATAACTGCACAAAACAGTCTTCTATAACATGATCTTGTTGATGGAATTTTAAGGCCTGCAGTTTCACCTCTGGAACAAGGCAAATCATAATCTGCAGCTGAATCATGCTTGGAAGAAGCTATTTTTCCCTATATGTATATTAAAATAGTTTAATTTTTTTATTAATTTTGTTGATAATCTGAGATGCATTCTTCAGGCATATGATGTATGTTTACTGGGATACTTGTTCTTAGTAAATCCTTGCTGAGCATTCTAAAATTTCTGGAAGCAAACAACACTGTGAGTGGGAGGGAAAGGATGATGATGGACTTGATCCTGGGCGCTGAAGTATGGTTTCTTACAAGTGCAGAACTGGCTGGTTGCGTATTGCCTCCTGCTACGGATAATGCTGTTAAATGCCTAGTCTAGGAATTTTGTTGTCAAAAGGGTGTTAACTAGATAATGATAGTACCCTCCTATGTGTTTTTTACAGCTGGTAAGACTTCTTGAGGCTATTTGGCTCATTACTAAATAAGAATTAGATGTTGCTGAATGAGTAGAATAAAAAGAAACATCTCTGGTTTATAGGATTAGAGAGCTTTTAATGTTTGAGCGAACCTATACAGCCTGCTTTCTAAGCACACTTTCTTCCCAGTTCTTACTTCATGGCTAGTAAGTTACAGTTGCTGTTAACAACAGCCTGAGAAACTGTGGTGAGTGCATGTGCGCAAGGGAAGTTGCTGTCTGAATTTAAAGAGCCGTATCCAGTCTTTCTGAACTGTGGCAGGTGAATTTGCTGGTTAAGGTATGGTGGCTGTGACCTGCCCCTTACACTAAGTAATCTTAAGAGCTTTTATGCTTTCAAACTTCTCCTGACACACATGGCTCTGATATTTAATTAGCAATATTGTTTCTAAGTTCAACAGATAACCTATTGTTTCTGTAAGTATGAGAGGCAGCTTAAATAAGTTTGAATTCTAAGATATGTTTGAAACTTCCTAGAAAAAAGTTTGAGGCAGAACGTGGGAGTTGCTTTCTACATTACTTGATCAGTAGCATAACTTAAAATTTCTGTAGTATCCAGTATGAAGAGAATTACCCCAGAAGCCTTATAGAGTGTCTGCATTTAAACTTAATGTAAACTAAATGTAATCACTGAATTGCAGCACTTGCAGACATTTACTTATGAATGGAATTTATTTTTAAACTTTATAATATATAATTATTTTTAACAGGATGATGAGTCTTTTAACTTGCATAACAGCAACAGTCCTCATCATGAGAGAGATATAAACCGAAACTTTGAAAATGAAATTCCGCACGAAAATGGCAATGCTTCAATTACATCTCAACAGATCATTCAGTCTTCAGCTTTCCCTCAGGCAGATGTTCTTTCAAGCTCACTTGAGGCAGAGCATAGGTATGTACTTTATATAATATAAAGAGTGTTCCTTCAGGGTAAGTGAGCATGTCATAAATTCCTACTGGTTCAGAAGTCAGAATCTGAAAACTGAGAACACATAAAATGCTTAATGAGTACTGTCAAAGTTTAACTTTTAGACATGTACTAATATAACATGGAATATACTTTGTTTCTACTAGACTTGTGTACTGACTTAAACTTGCTTCACTAAAAATTGATGTGTTTCTTTATAAAGAAATGAAGCGAACTGCATAGTGACTTCATCCCTCTGATTTTCATCTGCATGTGTGGGAGGAACAACACATGTAATTGCTATTTGTATTAATAATACTTTAAAAGCTGCATCTCATGTAAAACTCTAGTGTCTTTTTCCTCATTGTTAAAGTTACTAATTATTTCTGTAGCTGACTAGTTGACACTGTCAGTGATATCACAAGACAATGCCCTGGAAAGGGAGGAAGTAACTTCGGAAAAGGCTTGAAACAATTCCTGTGTCTCATGAACTGCAGTAGCAACTGATAGAGATGAGAATGATGCTGCTGGGAAATGACAGCTCAGTCTGGAGATGAGCTGGTCATAAGCTCTGTCGGATTCTTAGTGTTTCTGGCAACTACAGAATTGCAGTGATAGATAGATTTTTTTTTTTTTTTTTTTTTGGTGATAGATTGTAAGTATACATTGGACTAGAGAACTTTATCCCATTTTGTAGGAAATGCACCCTGCTCTGTTCCTTTTTTTCTATCGTTGGCTGCGGAGAGAAATCTTTGGCCACTAGAGGCTGCTGATGACAATTTTTTAACTAGAAGTTGGGAGTCAAATCTAACTCCATTTTTCAATTCAAATTCCTTTGAATGGCCTTCATAGGGTTTCTAGGCAAGTGTCTTTCCTTTGTGGTATTCCAGAGAGGCTGTGTCTCCATACTGTCCCAGCCCTTTAGCTGTGACCTCTGCATGCCTGTAGACAAATGTTATGGTGAGCCTTGTTGAGGTAAACGGGACTTGGATTGACCAGCTTAACTCACAGGATACTCGTGCATACCTACTAACAGTATTGGCACATCTTGTACAAAGTATACCTCAGGCTTCCCTTCTCCTGGGGAAGTTTCCAATGTGCAGCCATCCTGTTGGTGTCAAGTTTGCTAATCTGAAGTTTAATTTTTTTACGTAGTTCACACTTTTAACCATTCTAGAAGCCTAGTGTCGCTGTAAAGGGACAGCAGTCCTGCAAACTTTAGACAGTGTTGCTTAAAAGTTAATTAACTGTTACCCTAAATTTTATTTACATTAACAGGAGCTCTGTTAACTATTCACATTATTCTATGTAATACTGCTACCATCTTAGCTTTCTTGCAGTAAAACTCTTAACTCAAATTACTGTTGCCAGAAATATAACTATTGTTGAACTGCATTTGGCATTGTGAGTCTTCTTCTGTATGTCTATACAAATGCACATATTCTCTTAAAAGAGAGTTTTGTATGATTGGCATATTATTTCTGCTGCTTTCTGAGGATTTAATTGTTCCTGGCTGTCACATTGTCCAATTTGGTCCAAATACTACAGAGGATGTAATTTCCATTTCAGTTACTGTCCTGTTAACTTCTTTTTTAAACAGAGTAGTGCTGTTCTCCCCTTTTCCTTCTACAGTTCGAGGCTCTTACTATGATTTTAACAACAGTCATTGGTGTCACCTGCAATTCTGCCCAATGCACATGCATTGTATTGCGACCTAGAATTCTTTGTGGGGAGGGTTATGTTGAAGGGCATTTTTTGCTGCCATCTGGCTAAAGGAAATACCTGGCAGAGTCTGTCTTACTTCCCCATTTTAATACGTGCACCATTCTTCAGCTCTACATGTCAGTTTCTTGTGACAGTTCCGTCATATACTTTAGAAACCTCTTTATTTTTTGTGAAATAGCTTTATTGATTATTTCGTTGATTATTGCTTTGGATTTCTCAAGCCTAGTCATGAGAGGAATCTGTCTCTTGTTTCTTTTCCTCCCGTCATCCCAAAATTCACTCCTAGTCGTAGTTTGTCTGTGCTGAAATACAAGCATCTGCCATTGGGTGAGACTCAGCTGCAAAGAAGCCTATCCTGGCTCTGACATTAGCATGTGCTAGGAAAAAAAGTGAGGCCATTGCATCCTGAATTGATTCCCATGGAGGGATACCAGCAGTATTCCTCATGGCTGCTCTGTTATCCAGGAAAACCTGCAGATTCCCTCAGTGTGACAGTTGTATCTTCATTTTCAAGGGGGTACACTGCTGCCCCACCACGGCAGTTGTGCAAAGGAAATGCATTCTTAATTTTCCACCTGACACAGATATCTGGCCTTAAAATGAAGGTACAGTTTTTATGGCATGTAGTGGTAAAGCAGGGTCATCTGTGAAGGGCCGGAGAACTTCTCAACTTCCATGCTTTATATACCTTTTGTAAGGCTTTTAACATACTTTTATGTAAGAGTTTGTTTTAAAAGAGTTATGGACTCATTAATCCATTTGTTACAGGTCTTTATACAAGCACGTAGGCAGAGCTTGAAATGTCTGAGTGTGTGCAGCAAATGCCTTAATGTTGTCCTTTTTGATTTAAAGGTTGTTAAAAGAGATGGGCTGGCAGGAAGACAGTGAAAATGATGAAACATGTGCTCCACTAACAGAGGATGAGATGAGGGAGTTCCGAGTCATTAGCGAACAGGTAACAGTAAGTTAATGTTCCATTATGAACTTGCAGTTGGCTACCCTAAATGCCTACCTTTGAGGAGGATCTGCAGTAATTTTGCTGGTTTAGAGATGTTGCTGTTTCAGTACCGTTTCAGTATTGTGCTTTTGGAAGAATAGGTGCTTTAAAAAGATAGGGGACTGGTGCTTATTGTAGGTAAGGCCTATTCTCAAAATGCCAAGGAAAAGTTAAAGGAGTGCTTCTGAGTAGCTTCAGCATTGCTGGTGGTAGAACTGCACAGGCTTTCCAGCTCCTCAGCTTAGCATGAGGAGGGGGAATTTTCTTTCAAGGTTTTTATGCAGTTTCCTTGGTTCTCTAAAATTTGAATTTTCTCTGTTGGAAATTGAGACATTTAATTTGTTAGTAACAAAGTCTGAAAAGGCAATCTAGACTTGATTTTTTTTTTTTTTTTTTTTTTTTTAATTAGGAGTGTTGTATATACCTGATGGAGCCAGTGAGGGAGTAGCTGGAAGGAAGAATCTTGTGCAGTGTTAAATCTGAACATTTGATATTTCCATAAGTCTAGACACACGTATTAATTAGAGCATTTGGAATATTAAACTCTTAAATGCTTGGCTTATTGCCCAGCTGCTGCACTATGTGTGGAAATCATAGAATCATAGAATGCTTTGGGTTGGAAGGGACCCCTAGAGGTCATCTAGTCCAACCCCCCTGCCGTGAGCAGGGACACTGCTAACTAGATCAGGTTGCTCAGACCCCCGTCCAACCTGGTCTTGAATGAAATGCAGTAATTCCTTTCTTGTTGTAGAATCAGTTGTTTCCTTTCTCTGGAGTGTCTTTGAATTTCCAGCTGCATCAGGTAGACAGATTGGGATACCCATTCCTCCCTGCTGCTGCTCCTCTTCTGGGCCCCTTCCTTATTTTAGACCCTGCACTCCTTAGCACAGATGTTTGCAGCACTGTGGGAAAAGGGACTACATTGCAGGAGAGACTGTGTGGGAGGAGGGATCACTGGGGCAAGAAGTCTGAGGAAGTAAGCAGGTGAGAAGAGGGGTAAGCTCTCAGCGGCTGCAGGAGCTTAGCACAGCTGGAGGCGCTTGGATAAAGGTGGCTGACCCAGAAGTGAAGGCTCTCAGGGGAGTTTTCCTTCGTGTGTACATATGAAAAGGTAGTGCTGTGGATCTGACATAGTCCAGAGATGAAGATGTAGAGAATGTTGAAATGCAACAGATTGTTGTGGAAGGGACCCCTAGAGGTCATCTAGTCCAACCCCCCTGCCGTGAGCAGGGACACTGCTAACTAGATCAGGTTGCTCAGACCCCCGTCCAACCTGGTCTTGAATGAAATGCAGTAATTCCTTTCTTGTTGTAGAATCAGTTGTTTCCTTTCTCTGGAGTGTCTTTGAATTTCCAGCTGCATCAGGTAGACAGATTGGGATACCCATTCCTCCCTGCTGCTGCTCCTCTTCTGGGCCCCTTCCTTATTTTAGACCCTGCACTCCTTAGCACAGATGTTTGCAGCACTGTGGGAAAAGGGACTACATTGCAGGAGAGACTGTGTGGGAGGAGGGATCACTGGGGCAAGAAGTCTGAGGAAGTAAGCAGGTGAGAAGAGGGGTAAGCTCTCAGCGGCTGCAGGAGCTTAGCACAGCTGGAGGCGCTTGGATAAAGGTGGCTGACCCAGAAGTGAAGGCTCTCAGGGGAGTTTTCCTTCGTGTGTACATATGAAAAGGTAGTGCTGTGGATCTGACATAGTCCAGAGATGAAGATGTAGAGAATGTTGAAATGCAACAGATTGTTGTGTTTAGCTTTTCCTTCCTCTAAATAAGTCTTGTTTTCTCATTTCAGTTACAAAAAAATGGCCTTCGGAAAAATGGCATTTTGAAAAATGGCTTCATCTGTGATTTTAAATTTAGCCCCTGGAAAAACAGCACTTTCAAACCTGCTCTGGAGAATGAGGATTCTGAGACAAGCAGCAGTGATACGTCAGATGATGATGATGTGTAAAGACTTCTGTGACATCTGTAGAAGCCTGTTTTGATCTCATGAAAATTTGGGGATGTGTTGTCCTAAAAAAAATTCTAATTTATGTAGTAACATACCCACTAGAGGAAGAAGGATGGGACTTTTCTCTGAAGAAAACAAGGAATGTTGTGCTGGGTGTGTTGAACATAACTATAATTTCTTTGTAAACGAATGTTGTAGAATGAGGACTTGGGTTGACCCAGCATTGACTTTCTTCATCACTGAAGTATTTCTGACTAGCAATGTGACAATGTAACAAATCAGACTTTCTCATTTAATAATAAAAACAAAGAATTGTGTAATGTCTTGCAAAGCTTCTGTCTTGAAATGTACAAGTCTATAAGGAAAAAAGGGCAGCTTGAAACAGTGTTCTGCTTGCCAAGTCATTTCTTTCTTACGATGGAAATTCTTGAGTCCACTTTGTACGCAAAAAGGGTGATGTAGCATGTTGGCTAAAATGAGCAAAGTGCACTAAAACTCTTTTCCTTAATTGAGCTGTTGTACTGTTCTACTTCCTCCACACGTAACTGCTCTTTAGCCATTTTTAGTGTAGTTGTTGTTATTAATGGCAAAAGACCCTGATGTTACAGTTCCAAATTTCTAGCACTAACCTTTAAATTGAAAGCTTTATAGGGTACTACAAGACCCAGTATTCTCACAGTGAACACCTTTCTTGTGGGAAAGTAAGCACTTTGATTTTACTATTCACATGCAGAAAAATAATTACACTGACTGAATATGTCCACTACATGGAAAATAAACTGATTTACAGAGTATTGTCTCAGTGCATAGCATCAAGGGTATTGTTTCTAAATCTGGTAAGTTTTGTTTGCATTTATATTAAATGTGCTCTGGCAGCAGTGACTGCATTTCAGAATGAGGTAAAAATATTTTCATTACCAGATCCTACTTCCATGGCAGCAGAATAATATCTATGCAATAAGCACCTGTTTTGCTTACTTTGTGTCAAACCTTTTCTTTATGATGACACATTTAAAAACCAATATATTATTTATAGTTCTACTTGGTTTTAGTTCTTCAAATGTTTTCCACACGGTTGTTCAAACTACGTAGCATTAATTCATAAGCACAACTGCTCTCAGTGATGTCACATGTTTATAACATAGCTTTTATACATACATACATACATTCCCCCTTCAAGATATTTTTGAACTGTACTATTTCTTATAGTAAGTAATTTGCAATTTAGAACTCTAAAGCAAAAATATTTATAAAGCTGAGATTTTGTCCATATTTATCTTCTTTAGGAAAAGACATTTTTTATAAGGTAATATTTGTCAGTTTTGGGCTAAAGGTGGTATGTTTGTTTCTTTTTAATTAGTTTAAACAGATTTCTATTCAAGAGGTCAGTCTTTGTCTTGGAACAGGCATGCAAATGTTGATGTAGTTAATTTGGCACAGTGTATTGAAATATGCCATTGTCTTGTCTAAGGGGATAAAAATGTTTCTTTTTTTAAAGAGAAGGCTGCTATGTCAGTAATGAAGTCTTCCCTGCTTGTGTGCCTTACACAGCTTTCTCCTTCCTCTTTCCTGCAGTTTTTTTTCTAACTTTGACACCTTGGTATAGTCTACGCCCTTTTTGTTTTCACATCCTATCAACAGGATCTTCTGCCTAATCACCTAGTGGTATGTGAATACTCTGTTTTCATTACTAAGTGAAAACTTTTTTGCCTCAGTATTTCTCAGAGTGGGGTGTAGACTTCTTTCCTCCTCTATTCAGTTCAGTAACAAGCGTCACCTCTGCAATTAACCCTTGGGAAGATACTGTAATTATAGAAGTACTGTGTTATACTAAGTGCATAGATTTGGGAAATTCACAGGTTGTAACTGAGAAAGCAGGAATAACAGTTAAAACTGGCACTTCTGTTTCGCTAGTTTATATCCTGAAACTGATAACGGAAGCACTGGTTATAATGAGCTGTGAGCAAAAGAGGTAACAGGATTTGAGCAGTGGTTTTGCTTTGGAGAATGAAACACCCTTACAGCCTGTGTAACTTCTTTTCTGTAACTGTGTGGTTGCTTCTCTTGTACCTGCTGTGTTGTCCATCCTGGCTCTATGCACCGGACATAATTACCCTGCGCTCCTGCTACACCGTGTTTGTGTTCCTGAAGTCTGGCATGCTTGGTACTGTGATTTGATGCTGTGCAGATGCATAGCCTTAACCAGCTGATACTTCGGGGTTCAGTTCTAGTCTTACACAGTGGTCCATTCTGCTAGTTCAGAGACCTGTCAGAGGACTGCATAGCCCCTAGCTTAAATGTTTATCTGCCTGCTCTGTTACTTCACTTTGCCCGTCACCGCAGTATGGAAGTGGGAAAGCTTTGATGTTTCCACTGGGGAATTAGGTTGCTTTATGTTATATTTACTTTTGGCAAAGCTGAATACTGTGTTGGTCCTCTTTTTTTGCCACCTTAAGAAACACTTCAGTCACTCACCAAGGAACTCTGTTAGTTGAGGTTTTGATTTTTATTTTCCTGGGAAATGTCACTTGAAACAAAATTTGGTTTTCATATTTTGCTTTTATAAATTGTATGAAAGCATTCTTTTGCACTGTCTCCCTCCCTTTTGTTCAGTGCTTGAGGTAAAGCAGAATGGAATCTGATTCTCTAGTGTGTAACAATGCAACTTTTGCCATCTTCATTCCTTTTCCAGGGCAATTTTGGTAGTTTAGTCTTTCTCTTCTGTCATATGTAAACCACAATCCATTTCTGGGATGCATCCTCTCTTGTTTTTCTGCTTGAGCAGGTTGAAAACCAGCAATGAGGTCTTCCTTAAAGGCTTAAGAAGTTGGTGGACTGAGCTTGCTGATTCCCTTAGCGTAGCTTCTAGCAAGCTTTGGATGTTAAAGATTGTCTGCTGGAGATAGTTTGTCAGTGCTGGGCTGAAAGAGCTTGAATTCAATGATGGTAATCACTGGTTGCTGCATGCAGACACGACACTGCTGTATGATTTGTAGTCACTGCTGTTTCTCCTCTTCATCCTGTCCTTATTGGCAGAGGACCATATCCTCCTGCTTTCCCTTTCCATCCTTCTTCAAAAGGGAAGATATGTCATGAGTCACTCACTAATTTTCTGATCTATTGCTGATGAGGGATCATAGAATCATTAAGTTTGGCAAAGACCTCCAAGGTCATCAAGTCCAACCGCCAACCCAACACCACCAAGCCTACTAAACCATGTCCCAAAGTGCCATGTCTACACGTTTTTTGAACACCTCCAGGGATGGTGGCTCCACCACCTCTCTGGCAGCCTGTTCCAACGCTTGACCATTACAGTAGTGGTCAGATTGAGTTCTAGCTGCGCTTTTGCCTTTCTAATTTTATCTCTGCATAACCTAATGAGATCTCTGTGCTCTTCTTGAGTTGCCTGCCCCTTCTTCCCAAAGTGGTAAACTCTCCTTTTTTTCCTGAGTCCCAGCAAAAGCTCCCTTGTTCAGCCAGGCATGGGATGTGCCCTCTGTGTCTGTTGCTGGTAGGGAGGGTACCTGTGTCTATGGTAGGGAGCAGGGGGTCCTTTACTTCATCTAGAACGGCCAGAGGCCTTCCTCCCTGACTTGTACAGGGCCCTTTTCTCAACTGGTAAGAGAAGCTAGTTATCTTTCCCAAAAGGAGTGTTAACTACAGTAAAGTTGTCCATTGGTGCTATTGAACCCAATCAAGATTCTGAAGTAGATTTTTGCTGCTTGTTACCACAGTCTTTGAGAAATGTGAAGTAAGTGTTTTTTTGTTCTATGCAATTGCCTGGGGGGTGGGTGCTTTATTTATGATGGGGACCTTTTCTTCAGTAAATATATTTAAGCTGCTGGCTGCTAGAAACTGGAAGGGGAGTTTAGTCAAGGATGTCTTTCTTTTCCCCTGTTTTCTGTTAGCTGCTAGGCAGTGGCTGAGGCAGTTTATTCAGCTGCAGGGAACTTCTGGTCCGATTAAGGATTATTGCTCTTTTTCACCAAGTATTATTAGGAGGATAAATGTGCTGACTAGCTGGTCAGCTTTCCTTCTGCTGTTACTTGTAGTCAACAGTCTTCTTTACTGCAAACTGAATGGGGTTTATTTCTTTCCCTGGATCTCTCTTCAGCCTTCCCTAGAGGTAGCTGGCAGTGCATTTGCTAAACCAGCACTGGCAGTGATTTGCAAGGCAGTCTGGCTCTGTGTGAGGCATAGGTGTGCATCAAAAACTTTCTTTTGTCCCTGGGGGTTTGCACTTGCTCAGAGATTTGTAAGCAGCCTCTGGCGTCTCTCTTGGTGTGTTGCCATCTAGGAAAGACCTTCAGACAAACTAAAGAAAAAATTCGTACCTTTGACCAGTTGGTCAGTAGAGTGTACTGCTCTGTTGCTGGATTCAGTGCCGACCAAAGCCTTCTTCCATTGCAGTCTTGTACAGACATGATCATCTGATGGAGATGTGAGGTCTATAGTGGCATGTGTTTCTTAAATCCTTATGAAGATAACTGAGACTATGCTTGCTATTTAGGCTTCATTCTGTATACATCTTCCTTGGACATCCTCTTAGCGTGCAGCTATATATTCCCCTGGCAATAGCATGATTGTTATAGAGAAGCAATGTTCCATACTTGCAGGACAAATGCTCATTTACTTTCCTGTCCTGTACAGGTCAAAGATAAGGTTTTGAAGTGGAAGGAAGTATTTTTGGCAACTGGTGTGATTGCTGATGTCCAAAGAAGCATTGCACGTCAGCCTAGTGGAGCTTGGATCAATATGCAACAACTTGAGTTCCCCTTAGAAGGTGTGGGCAGATAACTGGTCTGGCGGTACTAAGCAAGGCACTACAGAGTTTCAGCCTGGGAAGTGAAGGAAAGCGAACTCCTTCCAGTCTGCCAGGAAGCAGTCAGACTTGAGAACCGATGCAAGAAATTCCAAATGCTTGAAAGATGAACTTAGCGCAGGCTGGTGGCCTGGGCTGTTGCATTGTGCTAGATTACCAGACTGTCTGTGTGTTGTTCTGAGTTACCATCTTCTACACCTACAGATTCTGAAACAGGCCTCTTAGCATCAGATACCGACAGCTCCTGACCTGCCCTGAAGCCGGACGGTATCCACTGTTGCCTTAGTGTTCTCACAGTTGGATCAAGGAAGGTGGGGTAGCTTTTCCTCCAATCTGTTGTTACTCAGTATAGCCTACAGGACGTGATGTGCAACTCTAGTCCTGCTTAATCTAGTATGGTGGCTTTGGCACAGTGGCTGCCTTTTGATTCTTACTCCTCCTTCTGTGTGATAGCTTGATGTCTGGGAGCTCTGTGCTGTTCTAATCTCCGCATCTTCCATCCTCCCGTTGCTTCCTGTTTGAAGACTGCTGAAGTGGAACCGTCTTTAGCAAGTTACGGAGCATCCTGTCTGAGCGCAAGTGGCTGCATTGCAAGCAGATGAAAAATGATTGAGCTTTGAATCATCTGGCATACCTGTGCATCACACAATTCGAATGTCATACAGGGCGACATTGTAGAATTGTTAGCAATAACTTGATTTCTGTGCTTGCCGTTTGTACCTGTTGACGTTATTGGTGGCTCTTGTCATGAGTATCCATGTTCTTTACTGCCCAGGATATGCAGAACTTAAATTACAGCCAGGCTGAAGGGCTGCTGGTAATTACCAGGTCCATTTTTTTGCTGTAATACTGCTTTAGGTAACACGGTATGCTGTTTGAAAGGATAACGTTTGAAATGAGCTGGTCTGTAAGGAACTGACAGGTACTGTAAGCAGCCTGCTGAATCAAGCTGCTGTTTATGCTAAGCTGTAAACACTTAATTACCAAAAGAAGCTTGAGTATGAGTATAAAGTACACAAATATTTTACAAAGTCCTCAAAGCATTTTTCTCTGCTCTCTTGTTTTTTTGTTTTTTTTTTTCATTGTCCACTTCTAAAGTGGGCATGCACAAGTAATCTGTGTCCAGAATAAAAGCATTTTCTTAGTTGAGGTTAATGAATTAGTTATTCTGAAAGTGCCGTGTGGAAATATCTTAATGTTACAGTTAAACTACAAATTAGTATAATTTTATTTCTAGTCTTTTGTTTTATGAAACTGCTGAAAAATGCACACATTGTTGCAGGTGGAACCAATTATAGTGGCTGTGGTTATTGTTACCTTATGCTTCCACTGCAAGGATCTGTTCTCATTCACCTAATTGCCAAGTGCTTAACTTTGTGGGACCGGTTTTCCCTGGCTGACCAGGTCACTGGGGATGCAGCCGCAGGGTGGCAGAGCCCAGCAGGTGGGCTGAAGGCAGCTAAAGCGGGAGAAATCAATGCCAAAAGAGGGAAACCTAAACAATTCTATGATTCTATGAAAAGACATTTCAGTGGCAAGAGTAAATGGGAGCAAACAGGAGGGGGCACGAGCTCATAATTTTGAAAAGAAAGGTCTGCAATATATTTCCATCCAGATTATGTAGCTGAAAGCAAAAGTCTTTGTCTCCTGATGCAAGTGAAACATTCCTCCCTGTCTCTCAGTGGCTAGTCTTGTGTTAGAAGACTATAGCCAACATGTGCTGTGTGTGATGATCTCTAATTATGCAGTTGCATTGTAAGAAAGTCAAAATCTTAGATGGTTCATGTAGAGGTTTGATGTGGTTCTCTTCTTGTCTCTTTTGTTTTACTTTTTTCTTGCTTTATGTTGAGAGAACATAAAGCTGGTCAGGATGTGCCAGGTTTAACAATAAGCAAGCAAGATACGGATTTCAGTGGATGTTTCTGAAATTTTTTATCTTAATATTGATAATTTATTTACTTGGAGAAAATGGACCATATGGTGGGCTAACCACAAGGGTGCAAAGGTAAGTTAATAGAATCATAGAATCATAGAATGTTTAGGGTTGGAAGGGACCACTAGTGGTCATCTAGTCCAACCCCCCTGCAGTGAGCAGGGACACTGCTAACTAGATCAGGTTGCTCAGAGCCCCATCCAACCTGGCCTTGAATGTTCCCAGGGATGGGGCCTCCACTACCTCTCTGGGCAACCTGTTCCAGTGTTTTACCACCCTCATTGTAAAAAATTTCTTCCTTACCTCTAGCCTGAACCTACCCTGTTCTAGTTTAAAACCATTTCCCCTTGTCCTAACACAGCTGGCCCTACTAAAAAGACGTTCCCCATCTTTCCTATAGGCCCCCTTTAGGTACTGGAAGGCCGCAATCAGGTCTCCCCGTAGCCTCCTTTTCTCCAGACTGAACAAGCCCAACTCTCTCAGCCTGTCCTCATAGGAGAGGTGCTCCAGCCCTCGGATCATTTTTGTAGCCCTCCTCTGGACCCGTTCCAACAGTTCCATGTCCTTCTTGTGCTGAGGGCTCCAGAGCTGGACGCAGTACTCCAGGTGAGGTCTCACCAGAGCTGAGTAGAGGGGCAGAATCACCTCCCTCGACCTGCTGGCCACTTCCCCCCGCCTGTATTGATACTGGGGGTTACCCCAACCCAGGTGCAGGACCTTGCACTTGGCCTTGTTGAACCTCATGAGGTTCACACAGGCCCACCTCTCCAGCCTGTCCAGGTCTCTTTGGATGACATCCCTTCCTTCTGGTGTGTCAACCGCACCACTCAGCTTGGTATCATCCGCAAACTTGCTGAGGGTGCACTCGATCTCGCTGTCTAAGTCATTGATGAAGATGTTAAAGAGCACCGGTCCCAGTACAGACCCCTGAGGGACACCACTCATCACCGGTCTCCATCCGGACATTGAGCCATTGACCACTACCCTCTGGATGCGACCATCCAGCCAGTTCCTTATCCACCGAACAGTCCACCCATCAAATCCATAGCTCTCCAATTTAGAGAGAAGGATGTTGTGGGGGACTGTGTCAAAGGCCTTGCAGAAGTCCAGATAGATGACATCCATTGGTTTCCCTCTGTCCACCGTTGACGTCACACCATCATAGAAAGCCACTAGGTTTGTCAGGCAGGACTTGCCCTTGGTGAAGCCATGCTGGCTATCTCGAATTATCTCCCTGGCCTCCATGTGCCTTAGCATAGCTTCTAGGAGGATCTGTTCCATGATCTTCCCAGGCACAGAGGTGAGGCTGACGATGTTGGTGAAGGACTCAGTACAAGAGTACCAGAGGCACACTTATAAAAAGGGGTGTAGGTCTGTATTTTGTGCATGGTGTGGATGATGTTCAAGTAGGTAAAACCAAAATACTGAGTAAGGCAAGTGTCCTGCCAGGTGAATGGTATGTGCTTATGCAATTTAAGGCTAACAATTAACCACATGCTTGCAAGGGCTTTAAGGCTGCACAGGCTTGTGCTTCCTGGCCTTCAGTCTGCTTCTGTATTTCTCATCTTGCAAGTGCTTGACCTTAATTTTCTTTGAATACCTTTCTCTTGCCACTTAACAAAGGTGGTCCTAGTGTTAGAATAATTTCCTGTTGTATGAATGGGAAAATAAAGATTGAAAAAGGGATTAGAGAAAAAGCTGGAGCTTCTGTAAAATCCTTAAGGGATTGTAGGAGCAGGCACATTCCTGTGGGTGAGGGCATCCTCCAAGTAACCCGGGGTGTAGAAGTGCCCTTACCTAATGGGTGCATCACTACTAGAGGAGGGCAGGAGCAGGGAGAGGCCAGAGCTCTCCAAGGCGATGATGCTGGTGCTTGACTGAAATGAAATAAAGAGGGTGCTGTGTGGGTAGGGGACTCAGCAGGGGTTTTTGGGGTCAGAAACATGCCTGGGGGAGGAGAAGCTGCAAGGGAAGACTGACGGATAGTGGTGGCTTACAGCTCCAGGCTGGGCTGGAGGGCTTCATAGCACAGCCAGTACCTGGTGCAGGCAGCAAAGACCTGCAAGCTGGTAAATTGGTGTCTGAGTGCTTTAGTGGTGTTTAAGCCCTGTCAAAGAGTAAACGTGGAAGCAAGCAGAGGAAATGTGGGTGAAGTAGTTCTGGCTGAGCAGTGAGTTGCTGGGCAGCATCTGAAGGAGGTATGGAGTATGTGGATGGATGAAGGTGGATGGAGTATGTGTGGTAGCTGGGCAGAGGAGCCCAGTTCTGCAACTGTGTTTCGCTGTTAATTACAGAATCACAGAATGGTTGTGGCTGGAAGGGACCTCTGGAGATCATCTTGTCCACCCCCCCTGCTAAAGCAGGCTCACCTAGAGCAGGTTGCACGGGACATTGTCCAGTTGGGCCTTGAATATCTCTAGAGAAGGAGACTCCACAACCCCTCTGCGCAGCCTGTTCCAGTGCTCTGCCACCATCAGAGAAGTTTTTTGACATATTCAGGGGGAACTTCCTGTGTTTCAGTGTGTGCTGGTTGCCTCTCATCCTGTAGCTGAGCACCACTGAAAAAACTCTGGCCCCATTCCCCTGACACTCACCCTTAAGGTAAGCATTGATAAGATCCACTTATGTTTCCTCCAGGCTAAACAAGCCCAGCTCCCTCAGCCTCTCCTCATAGGGGAGATGCTCTAGTCCCCTCATTATCTTTGTTGCCCTCCTCTGGA
>NW_009258629.1:1621352-1638362 GCF_000687185.1 Egretta garzetta
CCTCTCCGCCCAACTCTCCAGCCTGTCCAGGTCCCGCTGAATGGCAGCGCAGCCTTCTGGTGTATCAGCCACTCCTCCCATTTTTGTGTCATCAGCAAACTTGATGTTTAAGAAACAATTATTAAAAACCTGTCCCTGCTATGCGAGGTGACTGTATGGGGATTTGCCAAGCCAGGATGGACAGAATTCATTGACTAGTATGCAGAAAGCCTCAGCAAAGAAGAAACCTTTTTGATTACCTTTGAAACAGTGGCAATCTTGGCAGAGCTGCAGGGTGACAGGGGACAAACAGCATTGTTGGCTTTACGGGGAGGTGAGGGGGAGGATCTGGTGTGGGGAGGTGGGGGGTGAGTGGGGCGAGCCCTTGCTCCGTGTAAGGCACTAAAAACTTGCCTCAACATTGTTGGCCGGCAAGTTTTAACTACCGAATCCTGATCACCATGGGAGCTGAGCAGGAGAGTTTCATCACCAGAGCAGCCCACTGAATTCTACCCGACAGGAATGTGCATCCTGTTGTCTCAGAGTACGTGTCCTCTGCGCATGGGCCCGGGCCCAGGGTCGGGTGACAATGGCGGGGGCTCGGACCCTCTAGAATTTTCAAGCACCCTCTAGTGGCGGTGCTGGGCATGTGCCCCACCGGCGAGTGGGAGGCGTGGCTATGCAAAACAGTTATTGACTGTGCAAGCGGACAACCCTGTGAAAAGGGGAAAGCAGCAGAGCCCATGAGGAGCGTCCAGGAACACCTGCCTTCCCAGCTCTCTTTTCCTTCCTCACTTTTCCTCCCTTCCTCGGCTTTTCTCTCGCGTATTTGTTGTTGGCCAAAGAAAGTGACTGGGCTCTTGCCTCCGTTTTGAGTCTTAATTCTGTTCCCGAGAATGTGAAAGGAGCCTATAGTCACGATAAAACATTGGAGTTAATGAGAAGTTAAGCCCAGCCGCCCTCAACCTCCCAGAGTTATCTGAGGTCGGTTGGAAAGCAAGGGGGTTCAACCTCTGCCAAATTGTTCCACCCAACAGTGGATCGTGACATTTTTAAATTTGCATCATGGACAGAATTCTCAGAGAACAGAAAGCGCACAATAAATGTGTGAGCTCCTGAGGGTGAATAGGGGGAAATTGGAACATGAAGGTGTGGCCCCCTCAGGACAGTATAGCTCCTTTGTGTTAAGTATAAAGGCTGCTCAGAAGGCAGTGGATGCCCACAATGGTGTCTTTTTGCAGGTGGAAGGGGTAAATAAACTATATGATCTTCTGGAGTTGCACTGGTCTTGTCCCTCACCCCCAGGACAAGATTGTGCAAAAAAAATCGGTTTCAACCACAGAGTGTAGTAGACAGGATAAGGATGCTGCAGAAAGAAGCTAAGGTTAGACAGGGGAAAGGAAAAGCTGTAATTTGTGCAGTACTGGGAGCAAGTCTGGCAGCGGTGGTGGAAGATAAGAAACAGAGGCTTTGTCAAGCCGATGCCGTAATACACTCACTGCAGATGGTCATAAAGTCACTGCAGGAACAGTTGAAGGAAAATAAGAAATTGTTGGAGGAGGAGAGAAATCAAAATTCCATATTGAAGGAAGAGTTGAGGAATCTACTCTTGAGGGAAATGGATACACTGGTGGAGGTAGAGGTGAAGCTTTTGGAGAAGGGGATACAGCAAGTTTACCCTCAGGGAGACTTGCTGAAGGCAAGGGAGACCATAGAAAGCATCCCCCACATGTATCCACTGGTTAAAACAGAGTATTTGTATGAGGACAATAACTATGACCATGCTCAAGTTCTCACCAAAGAAGTCCCATTTACAGCAACTGAACTAGCAAAGTTGAGAAAAGACTTTGCAAGAACTCTGAAGGAATCGGAGACAGAGTATGTGTGGAGAGTGTCCCTGTCAGGGGAGGACAGAATTTTGTTGTCAGAGAAAGAAGCAGAAATATACTGGGGTCTGGGTGTGTTCCTAACTACAGGTAATAGCCAAGCCCCATGGTCATTAACCCAGAGGGCTGCATATTGGGCTGGGGGGCTGAACCCTTTGTAGGGGGGAGATCCCCTTGCTATAACAGATAAGGTGGATCAGTTAGTGGAAAGTGTGCAGAAAGTGGCCTGTCTCCAAATGATGGATGACCAGGAGCTCAAGTTTAACCAGAGTTCCCTGATGATGATGCCTTTGGACCCAGAGAGGATGACTCCCCTGATCTGGGGACTCCCCGATCCCCTGAAACCCATTGGGATCCAATTACAGGGGAAAATTCAAAATACTTCCAAAGGAGAAAGAACTACGGCCACTCCAGAAGGGATAATAACCCCTGACCATTGGTGGTTGGGAAGGAAAGTGTGGACATGGGGGGAGGTAGCACAGGAGTTAGTTAATTTTGGGAGAAGATACGGCCCTGTTGGTGGATCATTCCACAGAAATGAAACTAGGGTTCAGTCTGCAGAGCAAGTTAACAATCCGCAGCTGTCGATTGGGAAAGGCCAAGATTTGAAGCCACTCCACGGCAATTACCTGTGGAGAGAGAGACCCCTAAGTCGACAGAGGTTATGGCATCTAGGGCTTCAGAATGGCATCCCCCGAGATCTGATGGATGGACTCCTGGCCCAAAAACTGGAAAAGCTTGTACAGAAATGGTCAGGGAGGAAAGCAACTGCTGGACCGGTTCTCGATGCTCTACCCCTGATAGCCATTGAGGGGGGGCTAGAAAAGGTGGGTAACTGGAACCTCCATTCCCTGAAGGTTAAGGGGGGGAACGGAGGATGGATGTTTTTAAGACAACTCACCTTGAATGTAAGGGGAGATTTATTAATGACAGTTGCTGTAGGACCAAGGAAAAGACCGGTAATTTTTCTAATTGATACTGGGGCACAAATCACTGCATTGATGTGGACCGAAGCAGAACAGTGTGGGATCTCGATGCCATCTAGAAACCTAATTGTCTTAAATGCTCTGGGAAAAACAGTCGATGCCTATGACTTCAGTGACACTATGGTTACCAGGAGATGAGGCCACCATCAATACCATGGTGGGCATAGGACCTTTTCAGACGAACCTTTTGGGTATAGATGTGTTGGAGGGAAGGCAGTGCCGTGACACTCAGGGGAACTTGCGGTCTTTTGGCATCCCCCAGATCAGGCAATTAGCTGAAACATCTTGGGCGGAGGTGCACCTATTGCAAACAGCACCTGCTCTTCCCCCCCTCCAAGATTACCAACGTAAAACCCGACCCATTGCCATTAGGGGTCAGAGAAGGGATAGCCCCAGTAATTGAGGATCTCAAACAAGGGAATTTTAGTGTTTACCTGCTTCCTGTACAATTCGCCAGTGTGGCTGGTACACAAACCTAATGGAAAATGGTGACTGACCATTGACTATTGGCATTTGAATGCAAACTCTGGTCCCCTGACTGTGGCTGTACCCAACATAGCTGAATTAATTGCACCATTCAAGAACAGGCCCACCCTATCTTAGCAACCGTTGATGTGAAGAACATGTTTTTTATGGTTCCACTCCATGAGTGTGATAGAGATCAATTTGCTTTTAGCTGGGGAGGACAACAGTATACTTTTACCTGTTTGCTTCAGGGATATAAACACTCGCTGGATTGTTCCCTCATTTTAATTGTGCAGACGAAGCCCAAGCAGGGCAAGTCAATGTTCTGTTCTCATTTCGCAGGAGACCTCCGTGGGAGTGAGACAGAATGTGGGAAGACGAACATTTGATTTTAACGATTTGTAAGCTTAGGTTGGATTTGCAGAGCAAAATGTCAATTTTATTGTTTTGGTGTACTGTATGGGCCGCGACCACGGGAACAATCAGTTATCCCCTCAGAGACTCTGGGGATGAAGGGAATGATACAAAGAATTCTTTTGTGCAGTTGGCTGAACAAATAGCAAGTGTTTATAATATCAAAAAATGCTGGATATGTGGAGGACTATTTGGTCTATCAAGTTGGCCCTGGGTAGCTATACCTTTGCTACCGAAATGGTTGTTGAGTAGATACAGTGAAACAAAAGGGAATAAAATATGGGAAAGCTCACATGATTCACCATGGCACATAAAATTTCCGAAGAAAGGTAAATATTGTCTGGCTAGAACACAAAAGGATGGCCCCTTTGTGGGCAACAGCACATGTGAGTGGACATATCAGAATATAAGCATATCCGTTCAAGTCGGGGAAGAGCCACATGAAAAGGATGAACTCATATATACCTATGCCTGGGTGAATGATGAGGGATACATGAATGCATTTCCCAGATTTTGGTCTCTTACGCCTAACGCAAGTCGAGGTGACACTGTAGGCCATGATTGTATTTGGGACCAGGAAGCAGGAGCTTACAACTGTAAATACTGTAATAGAATAGATTGGCCCCGTTGGAAGACAACATGGAAAGAACTTTGTTCAGACATAACCTGTTGTGAGAACTCCACAAAGGAATCGCTATATTGTTGTGTTGAAAGTGACCCATTTGGTTTAGAACCCACCCCTTACTTCGATCCTTCACCCCGTACAGAACATTGGAGAGGACCCTTTGCTAATGGATCGGTGGCCCTTGAGGGACACTATTGGATATGTGGAAACCATGCATATAAAGCACTGCCAGCAAACTGGTCAGGGATTTGTTATGTTGGGGTGATCTGTCCCTTGTTTTTCTTACTCCCAGAAATGGGCAGAGACCATTTAGGTGTTCAAATACATGATGATTTGAGGTGGGAAAAACGATCCAAAATTACTGATACCTCCCTCACTGATGTGGGTAGCCAGTCCTGGAGTAAAGACGTGTGGACCCCCCAACGTATCATACAACATTATGGACCTGCAATGTGGAACCCCAATGAATGGGTTAGTGGTGCTCGAGAGCCCATTCACAACCTAAATTGCATTATCCAGCTCAAAGCCTTATTAAAAATTATCACCAATCAAACAGCTGAGGCCCTTGACCTATTGGCAGATCAGGCAACCCAAACGCAAACTGCAATTTATCAGCATCGCGTGGTTCTCGACTACCTACTAGCCGAAGAAGGCGGAGTCTGTGGGAAATTGAATGATTCCAATTGCTGTTTAAAAATTGATGACAATGGCAAGGTCGTTAAACAAATTACTGCTGGAATACGGAAATTAGACCATGTTCCCATACAAACCTGGGAAGGCTGCAATGTTGATATACTCTCCTGGCTTCCAGGAGGTCCTTGGATTAAACAAATCTTACTTTACCTACTGTGTGGCCTAGCTACAGTACTGTTTTTGCCATGTGTCATCCCATGTTTCATTCAGTTAATCCAACGTGTTGTTGCAAAAATGCAGTATGTGCCCACTGTGTCACCTGACGGAATTAAACAAATTAGAGCTGTAGGTCATCCTGTGTCATCCACAGTCCAAATTACATAAACTGTTTTGTCTCCCCAAGCTGGTTTGCTTTTTTTTTTTTTTTTTAATTGGAAACTGAATTGTTACTGATGTTAGGCATTGGCCTTCTTTAGAGTTGATACCATTACAGTGTTTCAGCCTTCATAGCTAAAATCTTTGTTACTGATCTAATCTTTCTGCCTTTGTTTCTATTCTTCCTCTCTTCACTGTCTCTATATTTGCCACCAATGTTGAGCCACGAGGTGGCGTAAGGGACTAGAAACTTGTCTCAACATTGGTGGCGGGTAAATTTTAACTACCAAAGCCTGATCACCAGTTTAATCACCAGGGCAGCCCATTGAGTTCCACCCGACAGGAATATGTGTCCTGCTGTCCCAGAGTAGTGTCCCCTGCGCATATGCCCAGGCCCAGGGGCAACTGACAATGCGGGGGGGGGCTCATGCCTCTGGAACTTTTGAGCACCCTCTAGTGATGGTGCTGGGCATGCGCCTCACTGCCAAGTGGGAGGCATGGGTGTGCAAAACAGTTACTGACTATGCAAGAGGACAACCCTATAACAAGGGGGAACCAGTGGAGACCATGAGGAGCGTTCTGCAACATCTCCCCTCTACCGGATTCGAAGCAACATTGGGCGCGTGGACTCCACCGGCCGCTCGAGCCGCCCAGACCGATGGATCACACGCACACGCGTGGTGGTAGCTACTGCAACACTCCCGCACTGCTTGTTTCTCTCTTTCTTTCCCCCCCTTCTCACTTTTCCTCCCTTCCTCAGCTTTTCTTTCGCGTATTTGTTGTTGGCCAAATAAAGTGACTGGGCACTTGACTCCGTTTTGAGCCTTAATTCTGTTCCTGAGAATGTGAAAGGAGCCTAGTCACGATAAAACATTGGAGTTAATGAGAAGTTAAGCCCAGCTGCCCCCAACCTCCCAGAATTCTCTGAGGTCGGTTGGAAAGCAAGGGGGTTTAACCTCTGCCAAATTGTTCAACCCAACAGTGGATGGTGACAGCTCCCAGTTATCTCATTTATTGATGACTGTGGTTCTTTTATAAAGGCTGTGGGGTATTTGCAAGCGGTGCCTCAGCTTTTCTTTCGCGTATTTGTTGTTGGCCAAATAAAGTGACTGGGCACTTGACTCCGTTTTGAGCCTTAATTCTGTTCCTGAGAATGTGAAAGGAGCCTAGTCACGATAAAACATTGGAGTTAATGAGAAGTTAAGCCCAGCTGCCCCCAACCTCCCAGAATTCTCTGAGGTTGGTTGGAAAGCAAGGGGATTTAACTCCTGCCAAATTGTTCAAGCCAACAGTGGATCGCGACACTCCTCTGGGCATGCAGGGAGCGTGGTGGGGAGAGTGTGTGTGGACTGAGGGAGGGTATTTCATAATGTTTGCTCATGTTAGGGGTGCCCAGCAGCAGCAATATGCTGGCTGCTGTCATCGTCGTGTGTCAGTGTATGTGGAGTTAATGGTTATGCTTGTGGCTGGTTTCTCTGGTTGTTAATGGTGTGGGGAATAGCAGCTTGGTTTGGAGAGCAGGGAGGGATCTCTGGGCCTTTCTGCCTGGGTGTCTAGGTGTCCTCTCTGCTCTTGAGGAAGCTCCCTTTCCCAGGAACTTCTTCAGCATCGCTCTCATCTTCCTGCAAAGCTCTTCTGTGACTGGCACCTGGATGGTATTATTCCCCCCATCATGCAGGAAAGCTTGACAGGGACAGACAGGTCATTTTATGTTTGGCTTACTTTGGTAAAGTCCTAGCGTAATGTCAGTCCTTGGTCAGGCCAGGTGACTGTCCCATCCAGCTACTTTGTCAGGACCTGCACAGTTGTCCCTCAAGGGTGCTTTTGTGCCTCAGCTCTGTGCAAAGTGATGCAAGTCTGGGTTTTTGGGGAGCACGAGTGACTTCAAGGGGAAAAGACTGTGGTGTGGCCAGAGAGGAGAGAGGTGAGCTGCTGGTGATTGTTTTTGAAGTATCTGATCCCCAAGAGGAAGAAGTTGCTCAATGTTGTGTGATGCTGCCTTGGTTTCATCTGGGATAGAGTTTTCTTCCTAGTAGCTGGCACAGTGCTGTGTTTTGGGTTTAGTATGAGAAGAATGTTGATAACTCACTGATGGTTTAGTTGTTGCTGAGCAGGGCTTACACCAGTCAAGGACTTTTCAGCTTCCCCTGCTCTGCCAGGGGCACAAGAAGCTGGGAGGAGGCACAGCCAGGACAGCTGACCCAAACTGGCCAAAGGGCTATGCCAGACCACAGAACGTCATGTTTGGGGGGGGGAGAGTGATTGCTGCTCAGGGACGGGACGGGCGTTGGTCTGCGGGTAGTGAGCAATTGCATTGTGCATCAGTTGTTTTATATATTCTATATATTCTATTACCATTATTATTATTATTGTTACTCTTTTCCTCTGCTGTTTTATTAAACTGTCTTTATCTCAACCCCCGGGTTTCACTTTTTTTTCCCCCTGATTCTCTCCCCCATCCCACTGAGGGGGCAGGGGGAATGGAGTGAGCAGCTGTGTGGTGTTCAGCTGCCTGCTGGGTTAAGCCACAACAGGCCCAGACCTCAGAGGTATTGGTACTGATCACGTAAAATACCAGTGTGATGGGAAGAAAAGCAAATGGCTCCACACAGTGCAGAAGCGGTATTGCTTAGCCAAGAGAACAAACTTCCCAATTAATGGTCTGCTTTCTATTTTCTCGCTTTTAAATAGTATCTTCTGACCACTCTTTACTTCCATTCCTAATTATTAACTTGTTCTCTTGTGTGTGTCTCCATTTTTCACAGTCTGTGGGTTCTTCTAACCGCCTCTAGCTGTTGCAGATCTTCACTGTATAACATCTCTATAACCTATTCTGCCCATGTATCTCAAGATTCTTCACTGGGGCTCTTCTCATCTGCCCAGCTCTTGCGTCAGCAGCGTTGTCCCTGGCTTCAGCACCATGCTGTCCCACCTGTCCCAGGGTGATGCTGCACAGATTCTTCTCCCATCTTTGATCCTTTCTGGCTCTTTCCATGTATCTCCTGCCCCTGATTATATTAAACATGCTTTGGGCCCCCTGCAATGTAGATGCTCCCACTCAATGTCAGGTGTCACTTTTCACCTGACTTAAAGAGGATGGCATCTGCTTTTGGCCAGTGATAGAATCATAGAATCGTTTAGGTTAGAAAAGGCCTTTAAGATCATCAAGGCCAACTGTTAACCTAACACTGCCACTGGTGCTGGATTGTTTCATCCACATGGTCAGGTTTGGAAAGGGCATCCTTACACTTTTTTCCATGCTGTCTCTGGAGGTTGGTGAAACGTTATTTCCCCTCTTAGAGATGGTGTCTGACACCACCCCTGCCCCCAACCTTCCAAGGTGAAATGAAGCAAAATAAGGAACCTCGACAACTCAGGTTGCTCTGATCTCTGCCTGGCTCTTGGACCATACTGTGTGTGAGTTTCTGCTCTCCCATCAGTCTCTTGTAAGCAGTTTTTCCCAGTGTCTGTACTCTGGCTGGTACGTTAAGGTTCTGGCCCCGGATTTATGGCTTCTAACAAGTGCAGTAACACAAACAATGGATGCTGAGACTCTCAGGAACAATACCACAACAGCTGAAATTTTGTCCTGAAATTTTCAACAGTGGGATGTCTCCTGGAGCAGAAGGGAGGTTTTTAGCTGCGGTCATGCATGAGGGCTCCAGGAACCAGAAGAGGGTGCTGGAGGATTTCAGCTGGCTCCGGTCTCTGCTCCTGCTCAACTCCCAGACTTTGTGCAGCTAATATTGGTTAATCTGGGTTTGTTTTTCTAAACTGCCATAACTACATATTCTAGGGGGTTCTTTTGATGCTTTACTGTACTAGCCCATAAATGCAGAGACAGGTGTACTGTTTGCAGAACTGCTCTGCTTTGGTATAATTTCTGACTATACCCGTGAAACGACTGAAATAACTGCCCGTTGTAGGCTGGAGTTTGGCTAGAGATGTTCTTAAGCAGAACAGCCTACGCGTATGTGTATATTGTAAATCAAGGAGGGAAACACAATTCCATTCTATTTTTAGCTACACAAACTCTGCATACACGAACATTTGTGTAAAGAAAAGCTGGGAGCCAAAATCACTTGCGTTCTCTGCTCTGCTGCAATCCTTCCCTGAAGTAAGACTCCTATTTGAAGATTGCTGGTTGCATTCATGTGCTGCAGGGACGCTGCCTGACACTTTGCAGTTGGGTTTGGGGAAGGCTGTAGCTTTCAATCAAAACTTGGCCTCTTTTCAGAGGTGTGTCTACCAGTGTTCACAATAGGACAGGTATTTCTTAAAAAAAAGCTGTTAAAATGGACAACAGAAAAAAGCTTATTCTGATTCTGTTCATCACAAAAAGCAGACACTAGAGGACAGGAAAGATACACTTGAGACGTGCTCTCATTTATGTATTTGCAGCTAGACCGCTGCTTGTCAGAGTTGGGAGGAGACGGCTTTTTACAGTCTGCATCTTGCAGCTCACTTAAAGGAGTTTTCTTCTCCACTGGATTTTTATAAGTATTTATCTCTCCCCTGCACTGCAGTTTTGATGCTGATGTATGCTTGTAGGAAATGAGCCATGAGCCCTTGTAACAAGTTTTTGTGGCTTTTGGGCAAAATCTGCAAATCTGGGTGGCTAGCATGAAGCATCTTTATTTTGACAAAAAATTGCCTCATTTTTAAAAGATGGAGAGCAACCCCATTCCCATTCATCAGTGGGAGTAACAAATACTCACTATGGTTGAAAAAAGACTGAATGACTGGGTTTTAAACTTAATTAAAAAGCAATTTTGTTTCAGTTATCCAGACCTAGGGGAGCTGGGAAATAGGATGTATTAACATGCCAGCCTGTCTCTGGGATGCGAGGTGGTACTCTGCCTCTCTTGCTCAGGGAGGAAGGCAACACTTCTCGCTAGTTTATTCTGTTGTCACACTAATTGGGTAAGAAATGGTGCAGGTATTTGTGTCCTGGGTCAAATGCCCTCTAGTTCCTGGGTTGCATGTTTGTTTGCAGTTGTGGGCACATCCCCCTGCTGTAGGGAACAGCATGGGGGGGGCTAGAAAGCTGCTTAAGGATTTTTATAAATAAAAATCAAAGGCTACATGTGTAATGGAGGTCATGCACTTATACAGTACTAAGCTCTTTTATGGTAAGACTTTGGGGATTCATGAAGCCTGCAACTGAGGGAGGAGAGGCTGGCTTTTATCCTGGGACGGGTCCAAGTGAAATAAAGCTGCCTGCTCCTGTCTCCAGCTCCTTGGAAAACAGCAGAAGGTGTCCATCCAAGAGGGGAGAAATAAATCCACTGGCCTTGTTTTTGTTACTCCACTTGTAGTGGAGGAATTATTCCCCCATCTGCCCACTCCTCAACTTGAGTTAAGGTGAAATTCAAGAGTTTTTGCTATACCTCTCATGCAAACCTTCGCTTTGTTCACCATTTAAATCAGGGTCTAGATTTTCACTCCTTTTAAAAAAAAACAAACACACCTGCAAACAGTCATTAAAAGAAGCCCTCTGCCCTCATCTTTCACCGCTTCTTCAGTTGCCCTTTTGCCCTGTAAGAAGAGCTTGGGCATTTCCATTCTCCCTTTGCCCAGCAGCAATAGTGGCGTTTCAAAACAAAGGATTTATCCTGATTATGCCAGAGGCAGAGCAGAAGAAGTTGATGATTGCAGGGATGCTGTGCAAGTTGGGCCATACACGATGCTGGCATGGCTGTAAGCAGGTAGCATCGCTGCGTGGCCGCGCTCGAGTCAGAGCGGCGCAGGAGGAGGAAGCCTAAGAGGTCCAGTCCCATAAAACCATTTTCATTGCCTGCAAGACAGGCCCAAATAATTCAATTTTCTAGCAAAGAACATTTTGTAGCCTATCTCACTCTACAGGGAAAAGCAGAAAACATAAAGCAGACCAAAACATGAGGGGTCAGGCTGGCAGGGCAGTAGATGTTTGAGTGAAGAGGCTGGGTGTACTCACCACTCTCACTTTTCCAGAGGAACTGGACAACAGAGCAAGGGGAAATATAGGAGAACTGAGCAACCGTCTCATAAACGTCACCATGATGTAGGGTGCAGGACATTCTGGAGATAAGAGTTTTAAGCAGGAAATGTACTTTTCTTCAGCTGAGGACTTGTGACTTGAAGATTTTTCTTGTTAAAGCTTTTGCAACTTGCTGTTGCAGATGGAAATTATTAAAAAATCAAAAATACACATTGCAAGTTTGCTGATTTTGATTCTTACCCTACAGAAAAGTCTTTTAAGCCAATGCATATCTGTATGCATATATATGCATATACATACAATTTTTTAAGCTGTAAGAAGACCCCAAGAACAGAATCCTGTTTCAATCCTTAGTTTCATTTTCCATGGGATGTTTCACAGTTTCTGCCTTGGCTGTTAAAGGACACACTGCTCAGAAGTTTGAAACTGGGGTAGGCACTAAGGACCAAGTATCCAAAGATACATAGGTCGTTGCAGTAGGCAGAGGATGGAGCTTTTGCTGAAGGTACCTGGTTTGAAGGAACATGAGGAGGTTTGGAGGAGTACCCGACTGCAGCTCATGCCTTGTGTGAGCAGAACATGCCCTTGCCCTCCCTCCAGGCTGGGGCTACCTCCCGAGAGTTAAACAAGGTAGTGTCTCTTCGTTACTGATTAAAACCCTTCCCTGCTGAAGCAAAATACAAACTCACTGCTGAGGCTTGAGTGCTCACAGGTTATTTTCAAGTGTGGTGGGTATAGGCCGAGTAAGGCCGAGTGAGGACCTGGAAGAACAGATGAGGACTAATTGTGTGGTCTCGCTCCTGTGCTGCCTGTTTAATAACCCGCAGGTGGCACCTGCGCCAGCCTAATACCTACAGATCTTTCTAAAAACATCTCTTTGGTGGATACCTCTTGTGCTGGCCACTGTCATTTTTCAGGATATACTAGACCACGTGGTAACTTTTGAGCAAGTCGAGTGGTCCTCTGCAAAGCGAGGAAGCTGGTCTCTCCCTCCGCCAGGCTCTCCCCGGGGGTGAGGAGCAGCGCAGGGCACGGGGCTGTCGCTGGGAGCCACCTCTGGGGTCACCGCTGCCAACTGCGCCCACCGAGCACAGGGCAAATGGTTCCACCTTTCAGGACTTCTCAAGAAAGCCAATTCTTTTTTTTTTCACTAAAGCATGCGATTTATATTCATGTTTGAGCAGTGAATTGGCTGACAATGCAGGGAAATTGGAGGCAGTCTTTCCAAAAGTTATCTACTATATGTCTAAAACTCACAGTGTGCAACTGGGAAAGGGAGAGCTCTTCTCACAGTGTGTTTGTACGTACAGATTAATACATTCTGGGGTCAAAGCGAATGCTTAGTCCAATGAACTCATCAAGTTTGTTTGTTGGTTTTACAGACCCTACAATGTGCATGGGTTTACATTTGGGGAACAAAAGCAGCAACCAGCAGCTCTTGGCTTTGGTGTATCAGATCTTTCCTAAATGGGATGCAAGTACACTTTTGTCATATTTAGCTTTGTGCTGACATTATTTATTATATTATTTCCTAACCCCCCCGTGCTGGTCACATCAATAAAATAAAAGGGTAAGAGCAAAGTAAATATTTTTTTTTAACTAGTATTGCTGTAATTAATTACCTGCAAGTGTTAAAGCTTCATTTTCTTCCCTGTTTACTGAGCAATGAAAGTAACTAACTTCACATCTTACTGATTTTGAGCATTTTCATGTTCATATTGATTTGAGCAATTTTCACTTTTCTTTCTGGATCTCTCTAGTATTCCTACAGGCAGGTTATGTAAACTGAAAAGCTCCCATGCACCAGAATAATATGTGATTTGCAGCCATGCAGAGACAGCTTGATTATACCATTTTTCTTTTCTACTTCCGTTCCTACTGGGCTCTTACTAAAACCATATTTATATAGAAAGTCAAGATTTTCTTGGACCTAACACCAGCTGGCAGTGTTCATCTAAGTATGCTGGTTTGCATTTTATGGATTTTTAAATCTTTTATTGTATTCTGGTTCTAAAATCCTCAATGAGAGCACTGGGTGGAGTTGGTCACACTGTGATTTAAAAGAATTTTATATATAGCTGAACTGGAGTTACACAAGTGTCTGCAGAAGGAACTGACAGATCTTAAAATTTCATGGAATGACAGAATGGTGGAGGCTGGCAGGGACCTCGGGAGCTCATCTTGCCCAACCTCCCTGCTCTCAGGTAGGGCCGCCTAGAGCTCGTTGCCCAGGACCATGTACAGAGGGCATTGAATATCTCCAAGAATGGGCAGTGGGTTCAAATTCATCAAGATTGCTCTTGCCTGCTGAGGTAACATGACATTGGGCTGCCTGCAGCTCCCACCTTCTGATGGGGGCCGTCTCCAGGGCCGTGCCACCTGGGCTCCTCTCTGTGCTGGTGCCAGGCGCTTGGGGCTGTGTGCCTTTGTGGTGTGGGTGCAGACAATTTAAGGGGCTGCAGTGGGGCTGTGCATGGCCCCATGGGCTCTGCAGCACTGTGCCATGCTCTTGTCCAGCCAGTGTGACCATTGCCATGGGGTGCTGAGCTCTACACTATGGAGCAGTGTCCCTGCTGAAGGAAGGTGATGTTCAGAGCTGCCAGCCTGTCCCTCCGCTTGGAGATTTTCTGTCTTCTTGCTGCAGGAGGGACAGTGTGAAAGCATGTGTGTGCCTCAATTATTATTGCATACAGAAACCTGCAAAGCCACCCTGGACATTGTTGGTGCAGTGGTGCTGGGAAAGGGTTCATCCCTAACACCAGGCTGTACGATCGTGGCCACCCTGCCAAGCCTTTGTGCTTCCTAGGTGCTAAGTAACTACTGATAGCAGAGAGCTGCCCATGTTCACTGCTATCAGTCCTCTGTGTTTGTCACCAGTGTAAAAGCACACAGAACAAAGCAAGGGAAGCAAACTGGAAGTGAAATGGATAGAAAGGCAGAGAAGCAGGCTTTTCTTTGTCTTTGTGCAAGGATTGCAGGGAGGGTTTTAAAAGGCCTGAATACCTGGCATTTGTCCACCACAGAGGTGGTCCTTTTGCAGATGAAACTTCTCTCCAGGGTCTAGATATTGGATAGTACTCTCTTGTCAGGAGTGCAAGAATTAATCCTTAGAGAGGGGGAGAAGGGGAGAAATGGTCCTTCGAAAGAACTGGGTAACCCATGTCCAAAAGAGTGATGCCAGCTGCCAATGCAATCACTTTGAGATTATGGAGAAAAAGGTGGATGTCTCTTGGATTCCTTCAGGTCCTTGAAAGTTTAACTGTGAACACAGTTGCCAAGACAAACAAGATAGTGGATGTTTAGGTGTCCTGGTTTCGGCTGAGATAGAGTTAATTTTCCTCCTAGTAGCTGGCATAGTGCTGTGGTTTGGATTTATTGTGAGAAGAATGCTGATAACACGCTGATGCTTTAGTTGTTGCTAAGCAGTGCTTACACCAGTCAAGGACTTTTTCATCTTCGCATCCTATGCCAGGTGCATGGGAAGCTGGGAGGGGGCACAGCCAGGACAGCTGACCCCAACTGGCCAAAGGGCTACTCCAGACCATATGACATCACACTCAGTATATAAAGCCGGGGGGAGTTGGCTGGGGGGCAGTGATCACTGCCTGGGGACAGACTGGGCATCGGTCAGCAGGTGGTGAGCAATTGCATTGTGCATCACTTGTTTTGTATATTCTATTATTATTATTATTACCATTATTATTATTACTATTACTACTATTATTGCTATTATTATTCATAATAATTTTCCTCTGCTGTTTTATTAAACTGTCTTTATCTCAGCCCATGGGTTTTATGTCTTTCCAGTTCTCTCCCTCATCCCACTGGGGAGGGGGGGAGTGAGCAAGTGGCTGTGTGGGGTTCAGCTGCCTGCCAGGTTAAACCACAACATTAGGAAAGCAAAACAAAGCAAAAGCCTTCTGGAGTTTGGGAAAAAGTTTATGAGTGGTTGGAATCAGCTGCAGGTGAAAAGCTTGTGTGTTAGTGGTAGAGCCTAAAGACCTGGTAATGTCAAACACTCTTCAAAGAGGGGAGAGGGGAGAGCTGTTTCCCCTCAACAGCTTGTAACCATTTATTCAGGGCATAACTCCCTGGAATTAAGAACGTGAAGGGTTTTGTGTGCAAGATGTGCCACTCACTTGAAAGCAGCAGCGGTGTCTGACCTGAGATAGTGATTATTATACAAATGGAAGAAGTGCAAAAGTAACTGTGAGGACAAACACATTAGCTCTGCATTTCTGCTATGCCAGGGCATGAAGAAAATGAACTTTCCTGGCATCTCCGCACAACTTTTTCCCATTTTTCATTGAATGCTCCATCAAAACAGAGTTGGCTCCAGGGTGCATAATGCCTTCCAAGTGAGGTTGTAGATAACTCCCACCAGCTATACGTGGGCACGGGAAGCTGGAGCCAAAGTGACCGCTCACATGTGTGCTGGAGTCGGTGGTGGAACTGGAGATGGAGACTTTTCTGCTGGCACCCGGGCCTCTCTGCAGGCAGGGCTCCCTCCTTGCCGTGGCTTTGTGATACCATTAGCTGATGCTGGGAAACGTTGCCAGGTAAATTGGCTTGTGTACTCCCGTGTATTTATTATTCCCCTTGTTCCTGTTCCAAGGCTCTTTGCCTTGCATAAGTAGTGTGGTAGCTTTAGCTACCTTCCTTCTGTCTTCCAGTGGAACTCTGGCCAACTGTCCTGGGATAATTCAGCTGCATACCCCTGGCTTACAAAGCCTATAAAACTCCTTTTTCACAGTGCGGGCAACACTATGATTAAATCTTTGTGCTTATTGAAATGTACTCATAAAATTGAGCTGTTTCCACATTTTTTCTGAGCAGTCCTTAACATAATGGTAACAGTTGTACAGTGTTACTATTCACATTGCTGTAAAATGGCTCTATTTTACATAGCAGTGGAATGGAGTGGAAAAGAGGCAACCCATTACTTCCCCAGCCATGCTGGCTTCCTTCTCTCCTGTTGTGCAGTCTTTGGAAACAGGTTGGACTTTCCTGAATTGCTTTACTTTTTGTGAACGTCTTTACAATCTGGGTAGACTTGCACAGAACTGTTAGGATTAATTAGGCCAGCAAGGAAAAGAGAGATCTGAGTTTTTAGGGGTTAAGGTATAGAGGAGATGGAAAACAAACAGGTGGCAATTCTTCTAATAGACATGTATCTGATTCTCTGAGCACTGTGTAGGGGAACCTGTGCCCTGCATAACTCTCTGCTGGCTTCCTTCCATCACAGTCAATCAGATGTGCATGCAAATTAATGAGCCCTTTTTCAAACCAGTCCTTAATCAGGAGCTGGAGCTGTAATAATTACATCTTAGTTCCTCGAGGGCTTGTTGAAGTAGTTACTGATTTAAGGACACCTTTGGCTTGAAAGTGAATATGTGGAGTTGTATTTGGAAAGCAGTAAGTAGCTCTAACCTTCTCAGAGGCCATGTTTATTTGATTGTGATATAAACCGTGCAGCACTGTAACGTCAGACTCTTCCAACAGCTGGGAAAGGTTGTTCCTCATGTGTATTCTGGTCTAGGTGAGCTAAGTTTAGTGTTTGAAGAGGATACACCTTGAGAGCGTTTGCTATATTTAAAAGCTGGTGTCAACTTCTAAATCAATAGCTTATTTGGGAGCTCGTGCACAGATATCATAAAGTGCATTCCT
>NW_009258629.1:1638474-1644753 GCF_000687185.1 Egretta garzetta
TGCGGAGGCCGGGGACAAGCACTGCCTGCACTTGTGGTGTTACCTTCCCAGTGAAACCACACCACGAGAAGCCATCCATAATGCATGCGAAAGGTAAAGCTCAGTGACTGGGGAGGAAGATATGATTTCAGGCAAATGCTAAGCATGAAGAAATCATAGCTCATCAGAAACTGATGAGCTCCTATTGCGCCGGATGCCGTGTTCGATATCTTAATGCTGAAGTTAAATGGCTGTTTCTGCAGGCCATCTGCTGCGTAATAGAAGGACAAGTGCTTTAAATTATTTGCTCATCTGTAATTATTTATCCAAACAATGACAGCTTCCCCCAGCCTCATTTAACAGAGGCCATTAATGCTCAGGGTGATTTCTTGTTCCTTCCCCTTGCAAGTCTGGCAATGCTGGTTTTGGGGACCTGTGAGAGGCAGCGTATTGCCAGCACCCACCAGAAGGTATGGTTTGCAGGCAGATTACATTTGTTGTGTGCAAAACCAGTCAACTTTCTTTTGAAACATGCGGAGTGTTTTCCATACCTTAAATTAAAGAAGTTCCATCTACGTCAAACTCTTGATTTCCAGGAAAGATGAAGACTGTTCAGCAGAATTATATCAACACTGGATTTTTTTTTAACCTAAACACTATCTGACTGAATGCAAAAGCCCTAGCAGAAACTGCTGACCTTTTGCATGATTACAGCCTCTGCCCTGCTGAAGAACTGTAAATGAATCATCCTGCAGTGAAATGTAAACAGGATGCTGCCCTTCCATTGCTGCTTTGTTTACCAACATGTGCTCATCTGAACTGCAATGATATTAAATCAGGTGACAACAGCAGTTCTGGGCAGCACAGGGATCCAGGGTCAGAGCTGTGGGAGTGGGTATTGCTCCCCTTCTCCACCCCCTTCCTCCAGACACAGACTGAAGCAGAGGAGTTCTCATCCTCTTCCAGCAGGTCTGAATAGCCTTGTTTTGATGCTGGTCAGGATAAAAGTCAGCAGTGATGTCTGAAGTGCATGGAGTGCATGATTTGGGGCCCTCTTCCTTTTGTTCAGGTTTCACCTGGAACCACAAATTCCAACCAAGTATAAAAGCAAAACCAGAGTTGTTGCCTCTCTCTTCTCCTGCCAGGTTCCTTACCCACATGAAAGCAAAGCAGCCAGAGGCCAAAGTAAGTCCTAAAAGTTCAAAGAACATGAAACAGGGTAGCCAATATAGTTATGCTGGTTTGATTCACATCCATTCAGGCTGGCTGTGTCTCCACTGTGCTTCCCCACGCTTCTTTTTTTTTCTGCTCGGTGTGGGTGAAGCCATGGAAATCCAGCTTTGCCCTCTGTCTTCTGTAATGGCAACAGGAAATCAACCTGATAGTGGATTGAAGCAAAGCAAGTAACAGCTGAGCCAGAATGGTTCAAGAAGGCCTTGGGCAAATTAATGGAAATAGATTGAAGACACAAGCTCTGATTCAGGAAAGCCTGTAGCTACAAAATTTTGGAAGCTGAGGCAATGGCCCGAGGACCATTGCTACGGTGCCATTGTTCTTGCACCCATACTCCCGTTCCTGGCTGCTGGGGGAAGCAGACTACTCAGGTGGACCTAGTCCAAATGTGAAATAGTTCTTATGGGTAGATTTGGTGAGGTTTGGATTCATAACAACAACTTCAGTTTTCTGTGCTGAGTTGACTTCATGGTTTTTTTGGACTCTCTCATGCTTGTGATTAGCATTAGTGGGCTTTAGAAAGGGGCACTGATTTTAATGCTCTGGGCATCTTGCCACTATTTCAAGGTCTGAGGTTCTTAAAATAGTTTTCTTGGTATGAAAGCCAGCATTAATACATAGCAAAATCTTAGTACAATGTGAAGGCAAGTAAAGAAGAGGGACACCAGTGAAGTCTATGGATGAAAATTACATGGAAATGCTTTAGGGAGTGAAGAGTAAAAGGGTGCAAGGATATGTCGGTGTTTGTAAAAACTGAATTCTCAAATTCAGCTGTAATAGCTCCTGGGAGTCTCTGTGCCTTTTGCTCCCAGTTTACTCCCTTTGGACAGTCTTGTGTTATATTACATCTGTTTTCATAACAGGAGATGACTGAAAGGAGGTTGAAATCTGGTTGTGAGACCCAATCCACAGGACAACCAAAGAGCTAAAAAATTCTTAATGACCTTCCAGAATCAAAATAGCTTATGTTTGGTTTGGTTTTTTAAATTTTCAGTTGGGTAATCCTGGAGATAGTGCTCTGGGAAGCTCGAGTTTGTTTCTTGCCCTGCTACTTTCCTCTTTGAAACAAATTTAGCTACGAAGGAAAGTGGCTCTAATTTCCAACCCAAGCATGGAATTGAAAGGGATGGCAGGAACTGGACGCCAGATTCTGAAATGAGCCTGAAGCACAGCGTTAGGCTGGCTCATGTGCTGGTGAGCCCTTCTCCTGTCCTGCCTGGTGGTTTGTGCATGTGTTCAGTTACGGACTTCAGTTTGGATGTTACAGCGGGCACACTGAAAGCTATCTGCTCTCTAGAGATATCGTGGGGTGGGTACAAACAGCCAGAAATCCTGGCTGTAGAGTTGTCAGTTGCTCAGGAGACAGAAAAGATGGGATCAGGAGCACAGAAAAGGATCTTTTCTCCTCTAGATTTATACAAATGAGCAAATCTCCACAGGAAACTTCAGGGTTTCTTTTTTTCTCTGTTATCCTTCTTGGGGTGGTGGGAGGCAGGGAGCTTTGTTTATTTTGTTTTTCTTTTTTACATAGATTCTAGCAGCCGCATTGGGTTCTTTGTAAAATGTGATCTATACTGAGGATTGTTTATTGTCTGCAGGATGACAGGAATGAATCTGAAGGGTTTTCACTCACATTAGGGCTTTTGTCTACATTAGTTTTCAAAGTTTCCATGTTCATGTGAACATGTGTATGCTGTAGACTCCTGCTAACAAGTGATGCTCTTGCCATTCATGAGAAGGGAAATAATGCTCGAAAAAGGCTCTTTATGTGACATATAATGTCCAGTTGCAAAGCACACTTTGACCATGAAGAGCCGAGGTCAAGACTTGTTTGCCTATGAAAGGATAATTTTTAAATTTTAGATTTGAAAAGCTTAATGTCTTGTCACGGGATCCTTCTCAAAGACTGATCAGTGAGCCCGAATTTCTGCAACAGTTGAGCTGGGGAAGGAAAGTTCAACCTTATGCAACTACGAAGATAAATTCAGTCACAGTTACAAAGTGACCTTGTTTCTGTTATGTTCATTTGAGGATTCATAGCGTAATTTTTCCCTGGACAGGTACTGTTGTGCACATCCAATGCTGGTTTGTGACACTGTGGTTCCTGTTGTTTTTACTCCAGGCCTTTTATAGCAGAAAACAGGAAAATGACACTGGTTTAAGCTGTATGTTACAAAGGGCCATAAGGATTTGCAGTCTGACACTGATAATCATGTGCATCACAGACACCTTCAAACACTTACTGTCCATTTAGTTTTGTCCCTTCATCATTATTTCTCAAAAATGATGTTTTACTGAGAGGCAGTGAGCATCTTACCTATTGCTGTAAACCTCCACTTTGTGGTAGGGGTTGTTGTGACGTTACCTGTGTTAAATACTGCCCAGGAAAGTCCTAGCTTTGTGCCGGTCTCTCTGCCTGGGAACTGGTGGTGCGTGATTAAGCATCCTCTTGGATCAACCAGGCGACTCTGTTAGGAAGCCCCTTATCTTTCATCTATTCACTGGCCATCTCTCTCTGCTAACCTGTGGTTAAGGTACAAATTGAGGTGAAGTTTCATGCCACTGGCAGAAACAATCTATCAGGTCGTTGCCGTCACAAAAGGGTTTTACTTCTGGGGTAGAAATTTGTGTGCTGGCTATTTGGTCCTTCATGCTCCAGTCCCCCTTGAACTGGCTCAGATGTTCTTGACCCCTTGGTTTGCTGATTCAGCTCATTAAATTGAGGAAAAAAACCCAAACCTATTTGATTTTTTCTGAGAAGAGACTGGAAATTTGTCTTTTGGTGACTGTGAGCTGTTTGCTTGGCCTATCTTGTAAAATGTCTCCCTGGCTTTCAGAAAATCTGTTTATAAGCAATTCCTTCTGCAGTTTGTGTGGGGTTTTTTTTGTTTTTTGGTTTTTTTGGTTTTTTTTAAGAAAATAGATACTTGGTTATAGCTCTGCAGCTGAGACTCTTCCAAGTGCTTTGGAAGCACGTTAGCATGACCCGTAAGTGTAACATCTCATAAATCAACGTGATCTGAAACCAGCTGAGCCAGAAGGCAGCACACCAAGCACATACAAATAGTGTGTTGTTTGGAAATTGCGTGGTTGGTGGAAACGAAGTGGTCTTTAGTGTGCATCTTATCCTGACAAAGCTCATCACTTGTTTGTTTTCTGCTGTTTTAAGCTAATGGGCTCAAACCCAGACTTTTTAATATTATGCAATGAAGTAGTTAAAAAACGTTAAACAAAGCAAAGACAGTTTAACTATTTTGATATGCTCTGCTTTTCCTCTAGATCAGTCAGAGCCCCTTGCGATTTGCGCAAACAGGGTGATTAGGAAAAGTATGCGGTGGGAAGGCAGAGGACAGCAATTTCTTAAGTGTAGCAACTGTGTTTGTGAAGAGGGAGAAAATGCAGGTGAGAGCTTGCTGTCAGCCAGTGGAATGAATCAAGGCTATGTTTATGTTTGCTAGATTTTATTCAGCCTTGGATTTTCCATAGCTTCCTCATCAGTCTGTTGGTGTGTGCTGCTCTGCTCAGGCTCTGCACAGGCCTCCCAGCATCCGTGGCTGACCCTAGTGCTGTGCTGGGCAGGATGGGGAGCAGGATGGTGGAAGATGTGCAGGAGCCCGTGCTAGTAACAGGCCCTTTGCTGGATGCAGGCTCTGAGTCCTGCTCTCTTGGAGGCTGGCCCTCCGTAAAGGAGAACATTGACCTGCAACCCCTCAGGCTGTTGAAAATGAAGCATTGGGAAATGGTGTTTTCTAAAAGGTTACCTTGTTTTGTAAATACTGCTTGCACTCTTGTCTTGTTTTGACCTGGTTCTGGTGCATACCGGGCTCAATGCAAAGTGTTGATTCTGCTTTAAAGCTTGCACCCTCTCTGAGTCTCTACACTCATGGCTTTTTTTTTTTTCTTGTAACACTCTACTCGTGCTCTCTTAGCTACATTTTCATCTTAATACACCATATCTGAGCCCTTAAATTCACAACAATAATTTCTGTCGCTACTAGATGGCCCTTACTGCACAACTGTACCCTGGAAATTGTTTTCAAGCCTAAGTCCAGGTGAACAGACTCTGAGTTTCATGGTTTTGGTATCAGGGTCTCAGAATTCCTTGGCGTGCTTTTATTTTGCAATGGTTGACCTAGTTCATAAAGAAAAGTAGGTCTTTTCCATTTTAGAGATGATGAACTGTTTGCTTCAAATGTGTTTCTAATACCCTCCTAAGGTGGAAAAAAAGGTGTGGGAATGAGCAGCTTCTGTGGGTGCTTAGCATTGTCTTCATACTTAGTACTTATCAGCACACAACTATGCAGCTCTTAATTAAAATCAGATAGCAACTAATAGCCCAGAGTAGTTATTTTTCTTATCTATCATCCCCAAGGACACCTTTTAATGAACGTAACAGCAAGTTTTGAAGCTGCTGGAGCAACCTTGTCTCCCAGCTAGTGCCAGCTGTGCTGCGGTGCCTGTGCTCCTCTGTTCCCAGACAAGGGTGGCTGACAGCAGTTTAGACCTTGCCAGACTGCAGAGCTTTCTCTAATCCTGTGTGCTGCCATCACATTTTGGCAGGTGCCTGTAAGCTGCTCCTTGAGCAACCTGTGATGAGGACAGGCTGCAAGTCTGCTGGTGTCCCGCCGTGCCAGGCATCTCTCTGTTGCTCCAGATTTCTGTTTCTCCATCCCAGCCTCTGTCTCTGAGAATTGCCAGGGACGCTCTCTGGCTCTGGGCTTTTTTGGTGCCTGGCAGAAAGTCACTCTCAGAGCAGCTTCAGGTGTTGCTGTAGCTTGAGTAGCATCAGCCATGGGAAACTGAGTGCCTCCAGTGTGAGCTGCAGCTCCCGTTCACCTTGGTTAGTGCGTGCTGCTTCTGGGATGCTTCTGTCATTAACTGTTACACTAAAGACCACCTATCCCCTGTGACAGGACATTAGGTGACTTGACACCAAATGTAATAATTTCTTTATGTGTTCCCTCCCCCTTCCACCTTTCTGCTCGTCATTTGAAAGAACTATTACATCCATGTGGGAGGACAGAAATACTCTCTTGCCTGTGCCATGCACCAGGGGAGGTCGTTCTC
>NW_009258629.1:1644866-1658779 GCF_000687185.1 Egretta garzetta
CCTTGGGCAAAGATGGTGAATTCAGAGTGTGCTGGTGTTGGTGGACAGCAGTGCAACAGCCCATTCTGGTCCTGCCTGGTGCATGTCCCCTGCCTGCGGTAATTCCCCTTTCCACAACAGCAGCATGATTTCCAGCGGCTGAACCTCTAGGCAGGTTTTGAAATACAGTCTTTGACCTACCCAGGGCCATTGCTTTAAATAATGCATCTCTGGAATCTGCGCCACAAATAACCTCTGCCTATCATGCTTATTTGCTTTATAGACTCACTTTGAATGAGAAGGAAATCTTCACCTTGCTGGGGTAAAATGCAAGTTAGTTTATATTCCTAAGATCCATGAACTAATAATAAATAGAAGTGCTGACATCACTTGCCATAGCTTCTGGCTACCTGAGCTTGCCTTTGCAATGGCACAATGAGTTCCTCCTCCGCAAAGGAGGACAGTCAGTCAGGCCTTGACCTGTTTTGATGAGACCTGGCATTTGCCTAAAATGTGGGAAGAAGCAAGAGAGACTAAAGGAGTGGGAAGAGGCACAATAGGCAGGTATGGGGAGAGAAGTAAAAGATGGGAAAATGCCCTCTAAGAAAGGGCGTCAGGTTTGTGTTGTAGAAAACCTGTCTCCTCCTCCAGCAGCAAAAAAATACATTATTTATTTAGGCTGCTTAAAGCTTTCCATTAGAAGACTCTTCAGTTGCTTATAACTGCAAGAGCTGAAATTATGTGTGTCAGGAGTTTCAAGCTGACTTCTGCATGTATTTATTTTTGAAGGCTGTTGGTGAAGCACGAAGAAGGTTTTGCCCACATCTGCCCATGAGTTGCAGGCAGGGAACATTGGATGGGAAGAGACACGTGTGGCTGGGGACAGCAAAGTCCAGCGAGTGATGGTTAGCCTGGGCTGGGAAATAAAACCACCCTTGTGATGAGCAGAGAGAGTAGTGAAGCAGCGGCTATAAAAAGGTGTTAAAGGAAAAGATGTAACACATGCTGAGTGTGGCGGAGAAAAGGGGGTCACAGCCACGCAAGGTCTGGCAGAAGGGTCCAGGATACTCCTGGGGAGCGTGGATGAGCAATGCCACAGCAAAGCTCAGCAGCAGAGTAACACAATGATATAGTTCTGGGTAAAAACTTGAAAATTGCCCAGAACTGTCAAATTTTTTTTTCTTTTCATTTAGAGACAAAATTTTTTCTTTTTCAGTGCAAAACAACTTTTCACCTTAAAGGTTTAGTTTATGTGACAAGAATTCATAAAAAGAAAAGTGCAAAAATCAGAACAAGATGTCCTGAAAATATTAAAAGAAAACAATGACTAAGGCAATAGTAATTTTCAGAATGTCAGCTTTTTACCTCAAATCAAGCTGAGAAGTGATTCCAAAACATCAGACTTGGCTAGGAAAAAACATTTGTGTCCCACCTACATTGCAAATGCAGCTCTAATTCTGGTGTTCTCCACCTTCCATGTACCGACTTTTCAGCTTCAATAATAGTTTTCTCTTGCAGTTTGAGTGTGAGCTGGAAGCGGACGTTCGGGGGCTGTAATTCTGGCTGCGCTGAAACTGCGGGGAGCTCCTTGCAGGTTTTGCTCCGTTTTCGTCTGTGCGTTGCCGTGCTTGGCTGCCTTGAGCTTTTCCACAGCGAAGGTCTGCTTATGTCTCTTTTGTCTGTGGAAGAAACAGAATGGAAACGTGGAGTAGCAGTGGACACCACTGCATGGGAGCTGCCTGCCCAGGGCAGATGGTAGACAAAAAAAGACGTGGCCATGACGCTTGGCTAACCAGCTCCTCCTGGAAGGGGCAGAGGCACCCGTGAGAGTCCCGCGCTGCACTCGCCGCCTGAGCTGAATGGGCAGCAGACTGCGCTCAAGGGTATCTGAGGACTTCAGTGTAGACATCGTTGCTTTACTGTAATAATTGGTAGCAAAAGCAGTTTCAGCTGAGCAGAGGCCAATATCTCTATCCAACCCAGCACTCACTGGGTATTTTCATTAAATACCTTCCCAGGCTGCCAAACTATCCCCCCTCATTAATAAGGCCTAAATAGGCCTGTGGCTTCTTTTATAAGCCTATGTTTATCTGTTCTCCTGAAAGAACCTAGTTTTGACCTATTTAATTAGTGGTAAGAACCCAGAACAAAGGCTTGCAGGTCTGAAGGATACATCAGCTCTTTAGATGCAACTAGTAAATATTTGCTCTCAGAAACTTACTGTGGTTGATTCTAGTTCAGATAATACTTTGGCATATATACTTTCATCTGCCAGGCTGCAGAACCAGGAAACCCTGACCAGGCATGCAATTTCTAAATCTATGTATTATATATAGATTGATTGATCTATGATTGATTTTCTGCTTAACTGCGATGCACTCTTTACTCCCTTGAAGTTTCACATGTCTTGGGCCCGTGCTGTATAGCTGCTTGTATATAATATGCATAAAAATCACTGCACCTTGCTGATACATAGTCATTCATGTAATTGCGCACAGCAGCTGCTTAACCTTGTAGAGCAACACTAAATTTCAAATTAGCATGTGAAAGGAAGAAAAGTACTAAAACTTCAGGAATAGTTCTAAGGCAGAATATGATAAATTTGTTTCTTGTGTAATTCTAATGCCTCCTAGGAAGTAATTTTTAGTTAAGAAAGGGATTTTGTTTGCTTTGTAGGTTTTCTATTAAACGGAGCATATCTAGGCTGAAGCTGCTGAGATGCAATAAACCCAAACCATAAACAACCAACTTTTATGGAGTTGCTTTTTAAGCTAGGACCATATCTCTGAGGAAAATCTGCTGAAATTCATATTTACCCAATCCATCTGGCCCTGCTGGCATGGCTTGTGGTAACTTTCATTGGAGATTGTTGTGAAATGTTTACTTTATTCTTTCTCTCCTTCTTTCCACACATTCCTTCCTAACTCTCACTCCCCCACCCTGACCTCACAACAAAGAGATTAACCAGTCTCCACCACAAGTGCTCTGGAACAAAAAGAAAGGACATATTTTTCTTTGTGAGGGGAGAAGGTTGGTGATGATCCTTGGCTCTGATTTTGCAAGTGCAGATGAATGTAGTTGGTTTCCTGGGCTTTTTGTATGTATGAAGTTAAAAGAGCTACTCATGAGTAAAGTTAAATGCATACCTCGGTTTACAGAATTGAGGCTATGCTATCAGAATTTTGGATGTTTGTTTGCTTTCAACAGTTAATGAAAAATGATGGAAAACTGCTTTTAATGTGCCATTAGGCAAAAAGTCATTAGAATTGGTAATCTATAAAAGGCATTTAGGTCACGGATAATTTCCAGACTGAAATAAATTCTGCAGCATTTTAATGACTGTGTCCCCGGTGCACATTCTGGCAATTCCACTAATTCTATCAGGGCATTCTTGTTTCCTTCTCTTGCTGCTGCTGTTTCTGAAAAAGACTTCCAGGGCAATCACAGGTGATGCCAACATGGGTAGAGATCTACCAACGTGCTCTGTAGGTCATTGAGGTAACAGATGGTAAATGTATTTAATTTTCAATAATGGAATAATAAGCATGAGAACAAATAATTCCTACTCAGTAGCCCTGCATTTAACAGATACTCTATCCATTCTGTTATGTTGAAGATTTCTCTTCTGGGAGGGCCAGCAGAGACATGGTAACATAAAAAGCTCTGTTCCACTGGACTACTACAGAGGGGGGAAAGTGGGGAGTGCTTCCAGACTGCATGTAATAAGAATTGAATGCTCTGGACTGTAAATCAGAGAAGATACCACCATAGCACATAGCTCAGATGAGAGCTCAGCTGCAGAAGTGTCTTACAGATTGCTGCATTGCTTCCTTATCAGCCTGTAACACAGTGGCATGAACAGATGCACAGACACCTCTGAATAATACCACTTACATATTTTTCTTGCCCACAAGAAAAAAGAGAATGTACAGCTGCCCTGCTATCTTTACTCCATTAAGCACTCCTGTTACAGAGGGAAGCACTCTTTCTTGTTTTTTTGTTTTTTTGTTTTGTTGTTTTGTTGTTTTGTTTTTTTTTTTTTTTTTAAATTAAAAAACCTCTAAGTGATGAACTGAGACTCAATGAGAAGTGACTGAGGTTTTCCTGCACTGGCCAGTGTTCATGCTAAAATAGGTGCTGCAGAGGTATGAAATGTTGAGCCACAGGCTCCAGCTCCTTATGCAGTGAGCTGTAGAAGGGTGTGCTGGGGGATCCTTTCTATGTGTATGTTGTGCCTTAGGAAAAAATAACAGTGTGCAGTTAAAACTGAAGTGAATCTCAATTTGAAGGACAAGCTCGTTGGCAGCTTGTACATATCTGGAGCTGTATTTTTGGATCAGGCCCCAGAGCTTGTGGGAGCGGGTAACTTTTGTGTTTGCATGAGGTATGTAAAAGTGGTTCAGTAGAGGGCTTTCATGCTTTTTTGAGAGCAGACAAAAGGTTAAACTGTGCTACAAAGGTGCATTTATGTCTTCGGTTTTGTCTGTTAGTAACTGCAGTTATTTTCTTTCTGTAATTCCATGTGTTGTGGTATATGGAGTGACATCCCAACACACTAGGAAGACAGAAATAATTGTGGGGATAGGATAGGAAGCTGTCCTAGTGAATTGATGTTTCATAGGCAGAGGCATCTTTCTCAGTGCTCTCATTCCCACCTCAGTTAAATTGCCCAGGCTTCAGCCAGGGCAGGGACACAGTGAGGACAGCAGAACAACTGACATGTGCTGCGCTCTGCGAACAAAAGAGCAATCAAGTCATTAGGAAAACTGAAAGGTTTAAAACATTTCAACACTGGCCTTGAAAGAGACATTATCTTGCCAGAGGTATAGTCTGGTAGATGCCAAATAACCTGAAGAAGGATGGGCATGCCCAGAAATTTGTCACCTCTTCCCCAACTATAGCGTTGGTTTTTAATGAGACTGCACCTCTCCCTGCAGACCTTTGTTGGCCAAATTACTCCTTCTGTGATTGATGCTCCTATGCCCCTCCGGGACAGCCAGCCCCCCCACTGCCTTTTCCGAGTTACCTGCCAGAAGCTGTGCCTCTGTCCCTGTGGGGTGTTATGCTTTTGTGGACTTCTATAATTTTCTTCCCTGGTTGATTCTTTTTCAGATGGAAGAGTCTGAAACAATAACCAATAAAGTTTTTGTTTCTTAGTGGGAAACAATCCACACCTTTGAGTATCTTGGTTGTCCATTCTCTGAACCCTTCCCAATTCTATTATCTCCTGCTTAAGATGAGAATAGTGGAACTGCACACAGTATTCAATTTGTGGGTTAACCCTGGATTTCTACAAGGACATGTTCTTGGTTTTATTCTCTGTTCCTTTTCCAATAATTCTTAATATCCACTTTGCTGTTTCAACTGCTACCAAGCACTAAGCTGATGTATTTATGGAACTATTTATCATAACCTCAAAATTTTGCTCTTGAGTGGTAATGGTCAGCTTGGAAACCATCTTCTGACATCTGAAATTAGGATTTTCTTTTTTCCTTTGGGGATGACTTTATGTTTAGTTGCCCTGAATTTCATCTGTGTGTTATTGTCCAGTGATTCAGTCTCATGAGGTCCTCCTGAAATTGTTGAAGATTGCCCTTTTCAACTACCCTGAATAAATAACCATCAGCAAACTTTGTCACTACATTGCTGTTTCCAGATCACTGTGAATTTGTTGAATACCACAAATCCTAGAGCAGACCCTTGAAGAATGCTGCCTGTCACCTCCCTCCATGGTATAAACCGTCCGTTTGCCTCCCATGTTATGGCTGCTGAGTTTCCTTAGAAGTCCTTGGTGGATCACCTTGCTGAAAGTGTTAGAAATGCAGAGAGATTACCTATCAACCATACATCCTCCACACACTTGCTGATCCATCCAGAGAACTCAGAGGTTTGCAGAGGAGGACTTGCCTTTGTAAAACCATGCTGAGATTTTCCAAGTCTACCACTCTCTTCCTATGTTCAGTTAATGTACCCTCATCCTCCTTGGTTTCCAGCTGCTTGGATGGTTGGGATGTTTTCCTCCTTCACAAAAGAGGAAGGCATCTTATTGCTGTGAGGTCAAGGAAACACTGAGCTGGAGGGATGAGTTTTGGTGTGGGATGCTCAGTGCTTTGGTTCATCAAGCCCTGAGACCTTGTGCTTCTTGAAGTGTATTCTGCTGCTTTTCTTTTCCTACTCCTCAGGTTTGTATAGATAGATTTAACCAGTGGACTCCTATATCCTTTACCCCAAGGTCATTAATAAGAATATGAAATAACGTGGATGCCCTAAGACAAATGCGAGGGGACCGGTGCCTCCAGAGTGACAGTTCTCCTTACAGCACAGCTTACTGTCAGCTCTCCTGTAGCTGCTTGCATGCCTTCTTAACAGTTCTTGCAGTAATCCCTTCTCTGATTGAGCAAGTAATCTTCTGCAAAATGCTCTCTGGTGTTTATCAAAGTTTGTTTCCTTTGCTTGCTTTTTAAGAAGCTTGCTTTTCTTCTTCCTAAGGAAAAATAATACATTGGCCTGGCTTTGCCTTTGATACACTTGTGTTCTCCAGTTTCTGTTTCACTCTGTCTTTGATTAGGCTGCCTTTCCTAATTTGCTCTAAAACCTTAAATGCTTGGCTAACATAGGTTGTTTTGACTAGTTCACTTTATCTCCCTATTCTTTGAATATGGACATTAATTTTCTATTATCCATTCATATTGTGTCTCCACTAATTAGTGAAGTTTATGGAAAATATTTGCTACCAAAGCTGGGATTTCACAGAGGAGAGCCTTAGAAGTTTTGAGGTGGAGTTTGCTTTAATCAAAATGAACAAAGTCTTTCAGTTCTGCTTCCACTTTATTTGATGTCATTTTCATGCCTTTACTCCCATCTTCCCTTTGCTCCCTGTATTAGGATCTTCCTTAATCAATATTTTACTTCTGATTTCAATTAGTTTAAAGTCCTATCTATCCATCCTTGTGGTATTAGAGCTGCTCTGACTTAGGTAAAGGAGGTTACCTGACAGGAGGATGTAGTGAGGTGGGAGTTGGTCTCTACTCCCAGGTAATGGGCAATAGGATGAGGGGAAATGGTCTCAAGTTGTGCCAGGGCAGGTTTAGGTTGGACATTAGGAAAAAATTTTTCAGTGAAAAGGTTGTCAAGCATTGGAACGGGCTACTCAGGGAAGTGATCGAGTCCCCATCCCTGGAGGTATTTAAAAGACAGGTAGATGAGGTGCTTGGGGACATGGTTTAGTTGTGGACTTGGCAGTGTTAGGTTAACAGTTGGAGTTGATGATCTTAAAGGTCTTTTCCAACCTAAACAGTGCAGAGTCTATGATTCTGTGGAGTTGAATGTAGCCAGTTGTTTAATTTCCATTGCATTTAACTTAATTCTCAAAAGTTTTCATGTCATCACAGTGCTTCTTTACTCCTAAAACATTGGTTCCTCTTCAGTCTTTTCTCTTTCTTGCCAGCTTCTTTGACAAGCTGTGAAATTATTGATACATAACTCATTATTTCGTACATGCAAGTGCATGTTCCGGTGGATGCTGACTCCTGCCCTAACAACTTTACAATGTATTAACTTGGTCCAGTAATAGTTTCGTGGAGTTCAGTATTTGGTCATGCCTCAGGCTAGTTTGCTGAAGTTCAGCCTTGAGTGATGCGCTTACTCAGCCTTTGGAGTATGTAAACATTTCCCTTCAGTGTAACTCTATGAGTTGCTCTGCTGGATGGTGAAAGTACACAGAAAATGCATGGTTTTGCACTTCCTTCTAAAAGGAGTTAGACTTCACCATAGAATCATAGAATTATTTAGGTTTGAGAAGATGTTTAAGATAAAGTCCAACCATTGCCAAGTCCACCACTAAATCATGCCCCTAAGCACTACGCCTACCCATCTTTTAAATACCGCCAGGGATGGTGGCTCAACCACTTTCCTGGGCAGCCTGTTCCAATGCTTGACAATCCTTTTGATGAAGAAATTTTTCCTAATGTCCAGTCTAAACCTCCCCTGGCACAACTTGAGGCCATTTCCTCCCATTCGATTGCTCGTTACTTGGGAGAAGAGACTGACACCCACCTCACTACATCCTCCTTTCAGGTAGCTGTAGAGAGTGACAAGGTCTCCCCTCAGCCTCCTTTTCTCCAGGCTAAATAGTCCCAGTTCCCTCAGCTGCTCCTCAGAAGACTTGTACCCTAGATCCTTCACCATCTTCGTTGCCCTTCTCTGGACACGGTCCAGAAAGTCAATGTCCTTCTTGTAGTGAGGGGCCCAAAACTGAACACAGCATTCGAGGTGTGGCCTCACCAGTGCCAAGCACAGGGACACAATCACTTCCCTACTGCTGCTGGCCACGCTATTCCTGATACAAGCCAGGATGCCATTGGCCTTCTTGGCCACCTGGGCACACTGCTGGCTCATGTTTAGTCGGCTGTCAACCAACACCCCCAGATCCATCTCTGCCAGGCAGCTTTCCAGACACTCTTCCCCAAGCCTGTAGCGTTGCATGGGGTTGTTGTGACCCAAGTGCAGGACCCAGCACTTGGCCTTGTTGAACCTCATCCAGTTGGCCCATGGACCCCATGGATCCAGCCTGTCCAGCTCCCTCTGCAGAGCCTTCCTACCCTCAAGCAGATCAACACTCCCGCCCGACTTGGTGTCATCTGCAAACTTACTGAGAGCGCACTTGATCCCTTCATCTAGATCACTGATAAAGATGTCCTAATGCTGAGCCCTGGGGAACACCACTTGTTACCTTTACATAGGTCTTAGAGGATGTGAGCTAAAATTTGTTCATGTTTTTTCATCTGGGTATGATCAAACTTGCTGGAAAGTCCATGTGCTCTTAATTGAAAGTGTTACCTGGTGTTGCTGTAGCAAAAAACAACTTTTCACTGAAATCGCCTGGCATTTCTGTTGTATGTAACAAATGGAGAGAACATAAGGTTGCTATGGGAGTGCTGCTTCTGCTGCTTGGAAAAAACATACCCATGCCCGGGGACTCAGCATGCTGCCCACAGTGTGCATGGGGGCTCAGGCAAAGCTTTTATTTTGAGCAGCACTATCTTTTCCACTGTGATATGAGCCAGGGAAGGTCACAACCCTTCCTTGCTGTCGTAGACAAGCAAGGCACTGTTGTTGGTGCCTGCTGCAGAAAGCCCTTGTAATGGCACTGGGCAGGCGTCATAACATTGTCTGGTGGTCTCTGAGATAAGAGCTGCCAGGGACTCAGATAAGATTGCTATATTTCCTCTTATTCAAGGCTAAAGATATATTATTGTTGTTTTTATCCACAGAATATAAGATCTACTTGGCTGTGCGCACTGCTTTGTTTCAGTAAGAAAGTAAATTGAGCTTTTTATGCCCATGTAGGAGCATGGGAAGGGGGGAGTGTGTCACATGTCTCCCCTGACATGCACCACCTCCACTTGTCTCAAGTGGCACCTGGATCATTTACCTACATAGGTAAAGCTCCTATTGACATTGGCAGCAACCAGGCTTCACCACCAAGGACCACATTTACAAAGGTTCTCAGGGATTGTGTACCCTTTCTATCCACCTTCTTCACCCTTTTTAGGATTTTCTTTTTAATTTGCCTTTTTTCCTTTTTCCCCCATTCTAAATCATGGCTGTGTATAGAATTGCTAGAAATGTAGAAAGGATAGCATAACATCCGTTTGTTCTGTGTGTGTGTGTGTGTATGTGTGTGTGTGTATGCTTGTGTGTATAAATAAATTTCTAACCCAGACATTCTAGGAAGTGTTGTTATGGCATACTGGTCCAGAAGGGATCATTTTGAGCAGTGTCTAAAATATATTTCCTTCTAGATCTAGCACATATGTTGCATTTATTACTATTACAACAATGAGTCATTAAGACAGTCCAAGAATTTGGGTTAATTGCTTTGCACCATTAACTTGAAAAAAAAGGACTTCTATTTTCCCCATCAGATTATATAAAATCGACCCCATGACGTTGAACAAGACATTGATTTGACATCTTTTACCCCAGACTAATTTAAGGTACAAAGCAAAAATATTTGACGTAAGCGATACCATAGCTGGTACAATGCTTAGACTTGGGCATAAAAAGAGCAAGTAGAGAGTAGAACACAATGAAAAATGTCTGACAGGTGGTATTAATTTAATAGATTCAGGGGATTATACCAAATTAAGCCAGCCAGAGAAAAACTTTTCAAACTGCTGCTTCAGTGGGGATGTTCAGTTCTGCTCAGGGGTGATCTGACTGGGTGACACACTCAAAGAAGAAGGTCTAATCCCTTCTGCTGCTTTTGCTTGATAGTGAAGGCCTCTGTGCTCTCATAGCACCAAGGTTAGGAGCAGGACCTGTTCTCCCCTGTCCGTGCTTTGCAGATTACAACCAAACACCCAAAATTCAAGTTCACAGGCAACCCTGCTAGAGAAACGACAACCTCATTTTACGGTATTTCTCAGGTAATGAATGCTTTGCTTCTGTTTTATTTATATATAATAGCGGACTGACAGAAAAACTATGTAGACAGGAGATATTAGGAGATGTTAGGGTTGCAATGTTAAATATTTGTATATGCTTTACAACATCATCTCTAATTACAGGGTGATGTATCCTGCTTCTGGTCCAGGGTCTCTGCCTTCTCCAGTACTGAGAGCTGAGCCGCTCTGAAGCCTCACTGAAGCTGAAGAGCAGATGAGGCTCCTTTTCCTAGGAACACACTTACTTATGTTGCTTTTGGAAGTGCCTAACAAGCAAGCCAGGGAGATGTCCTGGCAAAGCGGGGCACAGTCCCCTTCCCAGTCAGGTCTCCTGCCTCTCGCCTGATGGGGCTCTTGCCTCTCCCACTGGCTGGTCCAAACCCTGCTTCTCCCAGGCCATGTGAGGATCAGCAAGGTGGTCCATTGGTGACTTCTGTGTGTGGTGCTTAGTGCCTGCCCCCCCTGGCCCTGTGTGCCTGAGAGCCCAACTCACTGGCCAGCTCAAGCGATGCCTCGTTGTTGAAGGCTGAAGAGAGGCTCCGCAGCTGGAGCTCTGAGCAGCAAAAGCATACACAGCAAGCCCCTGGTGTGTAAGGTGCCATAGTCTGGACAGATTGTTATGGGAATTGCAAAGACATTTTAATATGGCTAAGATTGATCCTCCCTTCCTTGTCCTGTCTCATATTTGGCTCTGATCCTAGGTGTATTCTAAGAAGGATTCACAGATTTCAAGTGATTTATTTTCTCCTGACTTCCTTCTCCAAAAAATGTAACTGTTTTTGCTGAAAAATTCCAGGAAGATTGTCTGAAACAGTCATCCAGTATGGAGCACTTCAGCTGGAGCATTCTGTCTGGGAAAGCTGAAATGGGGAGCGTAAGGATTTAGTCACGTAAGCATGTATGGTTTTCTAGAGAAGGGTTAGTAAGGTAATCAAGCACACGGTGTGCTAGTAGTCATCTATGATGCCTTCTGAGGAAAGGAATGGCAGCTGATAGAATATTGGGATAGCTGTATAAACAGTGGTGATGCATTCTTTCCATTCACATAAGGGTTTTTCTAACACCTCATTAATTTATTAAAACCAGATAGCAAATCTTGAATAAAGTAATGGCAATGATCCCAGAATAATTAACCACAGATGGCAAAGTCTGTTTAGTTTAAAAACACACACACAAAACAGGGTACCATTTATTGTGACTGTTGCTGTCATCTCTGAATGTGCATGTTGACTTGTTAATGATTTTGGGGCACAGTGAATGGTTATATCTTCCTGCTATAATTAGTATTTGTTTTCAGCAGCTGTTGACAGTTGTTGTTTTGTGATACTGAATAAATTATTTTAGAAACAGGAAACATTAACTGTGAACCATCTGTTTTGAGATACATTAAATTCTCATTTAAAGATGATGTCTGAATAACCACTTTCTCATTTTGAACTTTCAAAAGCAGAACTTAGTTTTTAAACCACTGATGGCTCATGTTAACGTTTTGTGTTTTCCCCCTTTACAGAATCAATAGTTTTGCTCTGCAAAAGCAAAGGATACTGTCGCTTTGGTGTTTTTCAGACTTTCAACGTTCCGTAATTCATACTCCTCCAATCCCTGCAATGTGAGGTAATACACTTAGGATTGTGATGGGCAGGTAAGTAAGTTTTTCAAAGTGTCCTTATGATGCTATTACTTTAAAGTAAATTTGTTAAAGTAGTTATAAAAATGCAATGCATACTCTTATAGGCCAGGTATTTCCCTTTGTTAGGGGGTAGGATAATTCTCAAGCTTTCCTTCTCATCTGAGCACGTTCTCCAACAGATGAAGCCAACAGGACTCATTCTGTTGCTGCAGGAGTGGCACAGGGTCCCAAGCCTCTGAAAGCCATCTTGTGCAGATATTAGGGCTGGGAGGTCTTTATATTGCATGTGTGTCCTGTGCACAACATGACTGAATGTACTGACAAAGCGTAAACCAATGCCTGGTAAGCTTTAGGTACCCCAGATGGACATGTGTGTCCTGCAATTCTGGAGGAACCAAGTGGCAAGGGAATTGCAGAGATGAAGGCACAACAAGCAGGAATCAACTGAAAGTCAGGTTTTAACCTATGCGGATTATCTTAGGTTCCCTTTGTTGCCAGTACACAAAGCCAATTCTGTAAGATAATTAGTTCCTCTTAAGATACATAGACTGAACCAGCCTTTGGAGGTCCATATCCCTTTTCACTAACTGTGGACAAAACCTAGGTAACCCTGTTAGGCTGGACACGTACATTTTAGGTGCCTGTAGACAAAATGAATGTCACCCAACACGGAGTTGCTCCACAGCTCTCACCCATGCAGGCTGATTACCATGTGATGTTTGGTTCAACTTGAAGGGCGAGCGATTCTGCTCTTTTAATGTACCTTTGAAAAACAAACACACACCGATTTAAGCAGGCAGGGTGCCTGTTACCTTGTGCTTTCTATAGAGGAGATGAGTACCTTCCAACGTACAGTGATCTCTGTATACATTTCTATATTGCATCCTATTGTGTCTCTCATAATACATGGGAACTAATAACTGAAATGCAGTTTTTTCTGTTTATGTAATATCTATAGAAATGATAATGTAGAGAATGCTTCACAGCTATGATTATCCATCTCTTCAGTATTTAGACTACAGAAAAGAGCAAAAGACATCTCTATTTGATTCATGGTACCAAATGGTACCAAATTTTCTTCTTTATGCTTTTGCTCAACAAGGCAGGTAGTTTTCAGATAAATTGATTTCATAAACAGTTTTGAACCAGGGAGCTTTCAGCTGTTTTCTGTTTCAAGAAATCAGAATGATGGCTGATGTATTTCAATTGACTACCAGGAAATATTATTCATAGTCTACCCTAAATATTTTAGGAACTAAATGGGCTACAAGTCTCTCACAATTCCCAGGGTAATACCACATCATTCCAAAGCAGATTAGCTGTATGTGCTCACTTAAGTCTGATAATTTTTCATCATCTGTGAGAATCAAAGGGTCAAGAAGGTTTGTGACAGATTTTGAGTTAATTTAATCTGCAAAAGATGGAAATAGTCTGCTTTGAATGAAAGATCTTATAGGTACAAATGTTTTTCAACTGTTGCTTCCTCTCAGGCTGTATCTACATGGTAGTTTCGATTAAAGTCTCCATGTACAAGACCGTGTGTGAAGCAAATACACAGATTTCTTAGTCAGAAGTAATGGAGAAGCCCTGCCTGTGTCCAGACTGTAATGTACCCACTGTCCTGGGCAGGTGAGAATAACATCACTGGTTTTATCCTCTGATGCTCATCCCCTAAATCCCTTCCAGGGACTGGATTGGCTTTCTCAAACCAGCTAAGAGAAAATCTGAGACTTTAACTATCTCAGCAAAAATTATGTCTGCTGGTATGTCCTCCAACACCCAGATTACTGCAGGAACAGAAGATACAGCCTTGCAAACAAACTCTTCATTAAACCAGAACATTTTCAAACTGAAAA